>NW_026652297.1:13972981-13999163 GCF_009828535.3 Hylobates moloch | reverse complement strand
AAAGGAAAGGAAAGGAAAGGAAAGGAAAGGAAAGGAAAGGAAAGGAAGAGAACTCAGACTTAATAAAATGTAAACCTATTGTGCATAAAAAACATCACTAAGAAAGTTAAAAAGACAACCTAGAGAGTGGGCAAAAATAGCTGAAGTTAAATACTTGATAAAGGTTTGGTATCCACAATATATACAACTCATCAACAAAAAGACATATAATCTAATTTTAAAATGAGCAAAGACTCGAATGTATATTTCTTCAAAGAAAATACAGACATGCCCAACAAGCACATGAAAAGAAGTTCAAGATCATTAGGCATTAAGTGCACACAAATTAAAACCACAGTTAGACATCACTTTATACCCAGTAGGATGGCTATAATTTTTAAAACTATAAAATAACAAGTGTTGTTGAGGATGTAGAAAAATAGGAATCCTCATACATTTCTGGTGGTGAATATAAGATGGTGCAGCCACTGTGGAAAACAGTTTGGTGGTTCCTCAAAAAGTTTAAACAGAATTATTATATGACCTAGCAATTCTACTCCTAAGAATTTACACCTCAAAGACTCAAAAACGGTACTCAAACAAATATTTGTTCACGAATGTTCAAAGTTGCCATATTCACAATAGTCAAAAGGTGGAAACAACTCAAATGTCCTTCAATAGGTGAATGGATAAACAAATAGTGATATATACATACGATGGATTATTATTCAGCCCTAAATGAAATGAACTACTGATACATGCTACAACTTAAATGAACCTCAAGAACATATGGTAAGTGAAAGAAGTCACACACAGAAGGTGACATATTGTGTGGTTCCTTTTATATAAAATGACCAGGACTGGCAAATCCTCAGGGACAGAAAGTAGATTCATGATTGCCAGGGATGAGGGAAAAAAGAACAAACAGTGATTACCTAACAGATATAGGGTATTTTCCTGGGGAGACTTTTAAAGTTTTGAGAAAAGAGAGAGGTGGTAACTGCTACAATGGATTGAATGTTTGTGTCCTCCCAAAATTCCTATATTAAAATCCTAACCCCCAAAGTGATGGTATTAGAAGGTGGGACCTTTGGGATGCAATTAGGTGATGAGTGGGACCCTCATGAATGAGATTAGTGCCGTTATAAAGGGGACCCCAGAAAATGCTCTCAACCCTCTTTTTGCCATGTGAGGGAACAACCAGAAGTTAGTATTCTGCAATGTGGAAGAGGGCCCTCACCAGAACCAGACGATATTGAGACCCTGATCTCAGACTTCCAGCCTCCAGACTTGTGAGAAATAAATTTCTATTATTTGTAAGCCACCCAGTCTATGGTGTTGTTACAGCAACCCAAAGTAAGGCAGCTGCACATTTATGAATGCCCTAAATGCTACTGAATTGGTACACTTTAAAATGCTTACTTGTATATTACGTGAACTTCAAAGCACTTTTAAAAATCAGAGTGAAATATTATCTTCAAATCATTCTGAAGACTAATCCCAAAACTTAATACACTTTGTTGAAAAGGCTAAGAAAAAAAGACATTTTAATATATCACTGATGAGAGTATAGAAGAGTACAATTCCTATAGCTGATGATTTGGCAGTATCTAATATAATAACAATTAAATTTACCTACAGACATTCTTTATAAAGACCAAATAAGGTATACATAAAATTACTCATTACAGTACTCTCTGTAATAGCAAAAGGCTACAAATAACACACTGGTCTTTTAATAGAAGTCTAGTTAAATAAATTATTGTACATATACACAAAGGAATGCAATGAGCCTGTGTTTTTAAAAATGAAGGAAAAAGGTCTCTATACACTATTATCTTTTGTGTAAGACAGGTGAGGTGGAGAAGGAAAGAATATACATTCCTACCTTACAGGTATGAAAATTAGATAGATGGACAGACAGATAAGTTCAACAAACTAGTTAAGAGCAGTTAACTGTGTATAGATGGATGGGAAGGCAGAAAGGCAAAGACTTCTTATTATACAACTTTTAAACTTTTTTATTTTGAACCATGAAAATAAATTTCAAAAGGAAAAATTTTAAACAGTACTAATTGCTTTCAAATTAAAACCCAATCCAACAGGTCTGTTGATTAATAGGACTATGTGAGAAAATTTATATAAAGCACATCATCAGTGCTTGCCTCACCTACTTTAAGGCTGTAAAATGAGCAAACTCTCTTACTTTCAAATAGTCTCCATCTCCTCACCCATCTCCATGCTCTACGATTCAGCCACAGAATCCTCTGCATCCCGGACTGAAACATGCTTTCTTGTCTTAAGATCTTTTTGCATATGTTACCTTTTGCCTTTCTCATCCTTCTAACTTCCTTTTACTCATCTTTAATCTCACATCAGAGTTTGCTTTTTGTAGGATATACTTTTTTACAACCTCCCCACATTCACACATATACACAGAGACACACAGCCTAGGCTGCATCAGCATCCCTTGCTTTCTTGTTATTCCCACAGTGTCTTGTGGCTGGGGACACACACTCCAGGTGACACAGCTTGACTCTCAATCTTGAGTTTCACACTTGCTAACTGTATGATCTGGAATAAATTTACCTAAACCCTTTCATCTCAGTTTGCAATCTACAAGATAAAGATCAGATCTGCCTGATGGGACTGTTAACAAAGATAAAAAGAGCTAATGTAAGTAAAGCACACAGCTTGCCACATACTAAACAGTCATTAAATAGTAACCAGTTTTATTATACTTATCATTGCACCGAGCCCTTTGCTGAACTATTAATGTATTTCCCTTTTTGTTCCTCACAATGAAGATCCTTTAAAAATTACACATACTTTAACACCTTTTAGGGGCAGAGACTGCCTTGATAACTTCTGTATACCCGGATGGAGTATCTCGTACAAGGTTAGTGCTCTGTAAATATTTGATAAACTACTCATGTCAATATGGTAAGTGATAACTTGCACATAAATAAACAAGGCTTCAAGAAATCAATTTGGTCAGTTATCTCAATAAAAGATTACTATTCTTCTGTATTCACAAGCAGAGAATGGTGATTTAACAACTCATTTCCCCCATGTAATACAAATTAACCTGTTAAGATTTATCTAGAGGAGAAAAAGATCTAGTAGTTATCTCCTAAACTGATAAAAATAAAATTACACTTTAATAAACTGTCTTACACTTGTAAACTTAAGACACCTGATTCTGCTACTTGTGTTACTTTAAGAAAATTATTTAAACTTAACTATAAAATGAGTACAAAATAGTGGCAGGGATATAAAAGAATGAAAGCTAGCAACTAGCACACTTCCTAATATGGAGCATACATACAAATAATATGAGTAAAAATTATAAAAGCCTATGATCTAAAAATCAATTCATGAAACTACTGAACGAATTTCAGATTTCCTCCTAAAATTTCAAAAACTATATTAATGTGTTACTTTATAGGAGCAAAACTGAACAAGAACAAAAATGGAATATCCTTAAATAACTTACCAATAATATTCTCTATCAGAAAAAGATTAGCAGATAATCTTTTATTTTAAGGGTAAATTATATATGACTAGTGGCAGGTGAAGTGAAAGTCACACTGCTGGACTGACAGGCTCAATGTACATCATTTATTTCAACATTCTGTACCTCGACATCCTGAACACTGGATAAAAAAGTTGATTAAATCCAGAAGTGCGATGTCCCTGTCTTGTTTATATGATTCAATCCAGTCATCCACCACGGACTGTGGAAAAAAAATATAAAAATGAAAACTTCAAAAAAAATTTGATATTATAGCAAATAAATTTTCAAAAAAGTTTGTGTGTTTGTGTGTGTTTCTATCTGAACAAGAAAATTACTTACCTGAAATTATTTCTCTGTAGCCTAATAAAAGTAGAGACTCCCTCATTTTTAAAGGCCAATAAAAAGTGACTTACTAGGTTTGAAAGATTTGTTTACAATAGAATCCAAAACAAACTGGACCTTACCAATCCCATTAAGTCCAATAATTATTAAGCAAGTATAGATAATATTCAAACCATATTATGAAAATGATAAAAATTAAATTAACTTCACTTTTACATAGACACAAACTTTCTGAGTTATCAGAAAGCATAATCCACCAGTAGTGCATATAAAGAATGCAAATAATAAGAGACATTTTTTCAAAAATACAAGAATGGCTTAATATTAAGAAATCAAATAATTGAATTTATCAACAAAGTGAAAAAGAAAAATAAAACAATTATATATCAAATCAGATCTCAAAAATGTATCAGATAAAATTCTGTAGGCAATCCAAAAAAAAAAAAACTTTCTAGGAAAATTAGGGTTCAATAAAATCTACTTAAAGGATAAAAAGACTAAAACATATGTGTTGTTGAAATACTTAAGATATTTCAACTAATTAAAGAACAAGGCAAGGATGCCCCTCTAACCATTCAACCCAGGGTTGAAGTCTTTAGTCAGTGCAAAAGTTAGTAAAAATTTAGTAAAGACAATTCTCCTTTCCTACAGATGATAAGAAAACCCAGGAGTCTCTATTAAAGTGATTCAAGAGATTAATAATAGGAAAATTTGACAAGGTAGCTGACAAGATAAATATACAAAATAATAGTGCAATAACTAGAAAATATAAATGGATTAGTAGCTTCTTCACAACGAAAAATACCTAAGAATAAATCTAAGAGAATTTTTAATGAGGAAAATTATTAAAACTTACAGGATATTAAAAAAAGACTTCAACAAGTATCGTATTCTGAATTTCAAAAAAAGACTTAGTGCTGTATCAATAAAGTCTGAGAGTCTTGCCAACTTACAAGGCAAATTTAATGTAATTCCAGTTTGCATTCCAGTGGGCAGCACTGTTTGAGATTTTCTTGGGCAGAGGTAGGGATCAGAGGAAATGTATAAAAATGTAAATTAAAAAAATAAAATTTTGTGTACTAAGGTATACTTATATACAGTAAAATGCATTAATCCTGTTATACCTTAATTTTTATAAATACATACACCTGTGTAACCACAACCAAACTGAAGATATAAAACATTTCCAAACTAAAACAGGCTCCCTTATGTTGCCTTCCAACCAGTAAACATCCCTGGCACAAAGGGTAATTATTATACTGATGCATATTACCATGAATTAGTTTGAGATGATATTGAAACTAATATAAATGGTATCATCTTTTGTTTTTTATTTCTTTCAAGCAAAGTTGTATTGGTAAGATTCAGCAGCATTGTTATGTGTATTAGTAATGCCTTTTTTGCATTGCTGAATATTATTTCATTGTATGAATATACCACAATCTATCACCCATTTTACTGTGGAGGAATATGAGTACTCTGTGCAGTTTAGGGCTATCACAAATAAAACTGTTATGTATACACATTTTGATGAATGTAAACATTCTTTTCTGTATTACAGACCCAAGAGCAGATTTGTTAACACACATTACACACACACATCAAGGCTTAGTAGATAACGCCAAATAATTTCTCAAAACAAGTTGTAATAAATCACACTTCCACCAGCAATGTATGACATCCAGCAAGATGTGAGATTTTCAGGTGCTCTACATCCTCACCTAAGACTAGGTATTGTCAGTTATTTTAATTTAGCCCATTCTGATTGAGCATATCCCTTCTTCAATGACCTTCCATTGGGGAGAACTACTTTCCCTTCCTCCAAGTGAAAGAGAAGACTTTCTGTACATAATACTGTTTCACTGTCTCATCACGTTAGTGTCTGGGGGGTTTTGTTTTTAAAGTAAAGAGAAAACTAGAAAGAAGATTATGGTGGTAAGAGAGGGTCAAGAAGAAAAGAATACCATGGTATCTAGGCAAGGTTCACCTCTGCTGAATAATGTGTCAGGCCCTGTAAGCTCAGGATGATGGTGAAAACTAGAAGTGAATAGAGCAGATCAAGAGCAACTTTTAGACTCAGGACTGAAGCAGAAATGCTTTGCAACCTAGGTAACAGAGTGTGGCATAAAACTGAAAAAGTCACTTCCTCACTTTTACAGGGGTCCAGTAATATAAAGGCAGTCTGAGTAGAATTTTAATTCCCAAAGTTTAATTGTACCAATTTATACTCCCACCAGTTACATATGAAGAGCTCAAAACATTCTAAGACTGGTACACAGGAACCTGCATCAGAAATATTAACACTTTGGTCTGAGCGTGGTGGCGCACACCTGTAATCTCAGCACTTTGGGAGACCAAGGTGGGCAGACGACTTGAGCACAGGAGTTTGAGACAAGCCTGAGCAGCATGACGAAACTCTGTCTCTACAAAAATTACAAAAATTAGCTAGAATGGTGGTGCATGCCTGTAGTCCCAGCTAATTGGGAGGCTGAGATCAGAGGATCACTTGAGCCTGTAAGGCCAAGGCTGCAGTGAGCAAAGATCGCACCACTGCACACCGGTCTGGGCGACAGGGTGAGACCCTGTCAAAAAACAAACAAAAACTTGGGGCCAGCCACACTCACTTGCACCTGTAATTCCAACAACTCCTGGGAGGCCAAGGCAGGAGGATGACCTGAGGCCAGGAGTTGAAGACCAGCCTGGGCAACATACAGAGACCCTCACCTCTACAAAAAACAAAACAAAAAAATATTAGTGAGGAATGGTAGCACGTGACCACAGTCCCAGCCACTTGGGAGGCTGAGGCAGGAGGATCACTTGAGCCCAGGAGTGTGAGGCTACAGTGAACTATTACCATGCTAACACACTCTCTCTAGCCTGGGCAACAGAGTGAAACTCTGTCTCTAAAATGAATAAGGCTGGGCGTGGTGGCTCACGCCTATAATCCCAACACTTTGGGAGGCCGAGATGGGCGGCTCACTTGAGGTCAGGAGTTCCAGACCAGCCTGGCCAACATAGTGAAACCCTATCTATGCTACAAATACACACACACACACAAAAAAAAAAAAAAAAAAAAGAGAGAGAGAAAAGAAAAAACAAAAAAGAGCCAGGCGTGTGGCGCATACCTGTAATCCCAGTTACTTAGGAGGCTGAGGCACGAGAATCACTTGAACCTGGGAGGCAGAGGTTGCAGTGAGCCAAGATGGTGCCACTGCACTCCAGCCTAGGCAACAGAGCGAGACTCTGTTTCAATTAAATAAATAAAAATAAAATGAATAAATAAAATAAAATAAACATTAAAACATACTACGAAGGAACTGAAAAACAATCAGAAATAGTAAAATAGTAAACAAGGCCAGGCACTGTGGCCCATTCCTGTAAACCCAGCACTTTCATAGGCTGAGGCAGGCAGATCACCTGAGCTCAGGAGTTTGAGACCAGCCTGGGCAATGTAGCAAAACCCGTCTCTACCAAAAATCCACAAATCAGTCAGGTGTGGTAGTGCACACCTGAGGTCCCAGCTACTTGGGAGGTGAGGTGACAGATCACTTAAGCCCGGGAGGTGGAGGTTGAGGATGAAGCTGCAGTGAGCTGTGAGCGTGCCATTGCACTGCAGCCTGGGTGACAGAGCAAGACTGTCTCAAAAAAAAAAAAAAAAAAAAAAAAAGCAAGTAATATAAGAGAACAGAGCACAGAAATAAAAATAAATAATAGCTCTTTGCATTAAGGTAAAAAATAAATGCAGAAGAAATAGATCCAGATATATATAACTTCCACTATGACAAAGGAGACATTTCAATTTTAGAGGGGAAAATTATTTATATAATAAATGATACTGACCCTGATATATTGGTTACGCATCCAGAAGTAAACAAAATTGTACCTTTTATAAGCTTTCAGAGAGATATGAAGATAAATGAATTTAAAAAGAACTAAACTCCAGGCCAGGTGCAGTGGCTCATACTTGGAATCTCAGAGCTTTGGAGGCCAATGCGGAAGGACCACTTGAGGCCAGGAGTTCGAGGGCAGCCTAGGCAACACAGTGATACCCTCACTCTACAAAACATTTTTAAAATAATTAGTTGGGCACAGTGGCACATGCCTATAATCCCAGCTACTCAGTAGTCTGAGGTGGGAGGGTCACTTGAGTCCAAGAGTTTAAGGTTGCAATGAACTGTGATCTTCAACTGCATTCCAGCCTGGGTGACAGAGCAAGACTTTATCTTTAAAAAAGAAAAGGATTAAAAAAAAAAAAAAAAGAATTAAACTTCAGGGAGTCATGTATGAGCCTTTCTTAAGTTGGCAGAGAATGGCAACTGTTAGAAGCACTGCCAAGTATGGGCATAGGTGGGTGGATAATGCAGCCTCTCCTAATACAGAGGACCATGACTAAGTTAAGAATCTGTTTTAGAAATCACATGTGGCATATAATCAAATTGTGCTGAAAATTTTCAAAGAGAAAATTCAAGCAACCAAAGGGTACATATAGGGAAGCAAAGGATAGAATAATGACACACTTCCCAACAAAAACAATGCAAGCCCATGGACAATACAGTAACATATTTAATGTCCTGAAGAAAGATGAAAAAGTCCATCCCGAATTTTTTAACTGGCCAAAAAAAAAATTTCAAATAAAGGCAAATAAAATATTTTCAGACTAAAAAACTAAAACAAAAAATAAAAACAAAACCAACCTCATGAAAGACAGATTGTCCAAGCTGGATAAAAAGACCCAACTGGCCGGGCATGGTGGCTCATGCCTGCAATCCCAGCACTTTGGGAGGCCGAAGCGGGCGGATCACGAGGTCAGGATATGGAGACCATCCTGGCTAACATGGTGAAACCCCATCTCTATAAAAATACAAAAAATTAGCCAGGCTTGGTGGTGGGTGCCTGTAGTCCCAGCTACTTAGGAGGCTGAGGCAGGAGAATGGCGAGAACCTGGGAGGCGGAGCTTGCAGTGAGCCGAGATCGCGCAACTGCATTCCAGCCTGGGTGCCAGAGCGAGACGCTGGGTGCAGTGGCTCAAGCCCGTAATCTCAGCACTCTGGGAGCCGAGGCAGGCGGATCAGCATGGTAGGAGATCGAGACCATCCTGGCTAACGCGGTGAAATCCCATTCTACTAAAAATACCAAAAATTAGCTGGGTGTGGCACGCGCCTATAGTCCCAGCTACTCGGGAGGCTGAGGCAGGAGAATTGGTTGAACCCAGGGGGTGGAGGTTGCAGTGAGCCGAGATCGCGCCACTGCACTCCAGCCTGGGTGACATGAGCAAAACTCTGTCCCCCTGTCCCCCCCAAAAAAACCCAACCACATAATATTTACAAGAGACACACTTTTAATATAAGAACACAGATAGGCCACAATAAACTATATGTATGTGTGTGTGTGTATACACACACACAAGCACATCCTTGCCTTGATTTATACTTTGATGTAACTATAACAATAACATGTTTCTTATGGTTTATGTTTGCATGGTGTGTGTATGTGTTTATGTATATATACATACACACACATATATACATATACATACACACACATATACACACACCATGCAAACATTAACCATAAGAAACATGTTGTGGTTATATTCATGTCAAAGTAGAAATCAAGACAAAGAACGCTACCAAACATAAAGAGAAATATTTTATAATAATAAAACAGTAAATTCATTAGGAAGCTATAACATTAAATTTTAACACCAAATAACAGGAGTCTCAAAATACATAAAGCAAAAATTGAACTAAAAGAAGAGGCAAATTCATAGCCATGGCTGAAATTTTTAACACACATCTTTCGTTAACTGATAGAAGAAGCAAACAAAAAAATTAATGAGTGTATAGAAGATAGGGATAAAATTACTAATAATGTGATCTAACTAATGCATAAAACTTAACACCAACAATTACAGAATACATATTCTTTTCAAGTACACATAAGAATATTCACCAAAATAAATCATAAATCAAACCTCTGTAAGTTTTTAAACACTGAAATAATACAGAGCAAGCTCTCTTGCAATAACAGATTTAAAAATTTGTTTAAATCTGATTTAAAAATCAGTAACAAAAATATATCTAAAATATCCCCAAATGTTTGATAATGAGAAAATTTTTAAAACTGAATAAAAACATTTCAAAAACTGTAGAATCCACCTAAAGCAGTGTTTACAAGAAAATTTAGAGCTTTAAATATTTATAATTTATAGCTAAGTTACAGTTTATATAAAGAAGGGTTTAAATCAATGACCTAAGAATCTACCTTTTTGGTAGTGGGGTTTTCTTTTTTCTCTGAGACAGGGTCTCACTCTGTCACCCAGGCTAGGGTCCAGTGGCACGACCATGGCTCATTGTAGTCTCAATCTCCCAGGCTCAAGCTATCCTTCCGCCTCAGCCTCTCAAGTAGCTGGGAACAGAGGCATATGCCACTGTGCCTGGTTAATTTTTGTATTTTTGGTAGAGACAGGATTTCACCATTTTGCCTAGGCTGGTCTCGAACATCTGGGCTCAAGAAATCCTCCTGCCTTGGCCTACCAAAGTGGCTTCTACCTTAATAAACAGAATATTCCAATGTGGATTGTCTTTATCTGGAGGATAAGGACATAATATAATTCCAACAGAAAATTAACCGAAAGGCTATTTTTGATAACATAGCCACAGACCCAAAGAGAAGGCTATAGCTTTAGAACATCTGAATCACAGATTACAGACACACAATCATTCTGGGACCTAAGGTGACATAGGATCTTGTATCTTTAACAAGTGGCTTCCAAGGTCAACCATGAATATCAATAATCAGACAGCATTTCATGGGAAATTTTTGTAAGTCATGTTTGGAAGTAGTGCATATCATTTCAGCTAATATTAATACTTCACAGGCAAGAACTTGTTAGCTAGCCATATATGAATGCAATGGAAGTAGAGAAATGGAGTCTCTGTTTGCCAGCAGCCTCCTTGAACGTTCTTCACTATGAAAAAGGAAAAATAACTTTTGGTAGATAGCAAGTCACCTCTGCCAAAAACTGCCCCTCTGGCTACTAATAGTTATATGCAGCCTTCCTCCCACTTAGAGAAAATATTTATTTGCATGGATATAGGTATTATACTACTATTTACCATTTTAAAAACCCCACGAAACAATTTAAATGTCTATAAAGGAATGTTTCACTAAACAGTATATCCATACAGTAGAATGAAATGTAACTAGTAATACAAATGAGCTGAATCTATGTTAGCACTAATGATACAAACAGTTGTTTCTGACATCAAATGCACAAAGAAATGAGCATGATTCTATTTTTTAAATAAATAAATCTCTCTCTTTTTCTCTCTCACACACACATACACATAAGCATGGGAAAAGGTATGGAAAAATTCAACTTGTGACACTAATAGGCTTGAATGTCCTGAATTCATTCCAGTTTAAGACTTGGTTACAGGCCAGGCGCAGTGGCTCACGCTTGTAATCCCAGCACTTTGGGAGGCCGAGGCGGGCGGATCACGAGGTCAGGAGATCGAGACCACTGTGAAACCCCGTCTCTACTAAAAATACAAAAAAAAATTAGCCGGGCGTGGTGGCGGGCGCCTGTAGTCCCAGCTACTCGGAGAGGCTGAGGCAGGAGAATGGCGTGAACCCGGGAGGCGGAGCTTGCAGTGAGCCGAGATTGCGCCACTGCACTCCAGCCTGGGCGACAGAGTGAGACTCCGTCTCAAAGGTCCGTCCCAAAAAAAAAAAAAAAAAGACTTGGCTACAAAGAAAACCTCGAGACCTGAGCCATAGATCCTCAATGAGAAAGTTATAACAAGCAGCATCTGAATCACAGATTACATTCATATGACAAAAATGATGACATTTGCTATAATTATGATTTTATCATATTGTACTAGAAGGCAGTATAAAACTTAATATTGTCTTGTTCCATAAGGAATATGAGGTAGTTTAAAAATAACATTTTTTAAATTGAGAAGAATAAAAAACCATCAAGGCTACAAAGAGGAAATATAAATATATGGAAAAGAGCAGTCAATATAGTAGTTAAAGATGAGTTTTAAATCTGCCTAAGCTCCCAGTAAGGTAAACCTAAAAGATCAATCAATTCAATCTAGATATCTACATAGTACAGAGTCCACATTCTTCAAATTCTATTAGGTAAGTATACTTTTCTCAGTAAGCCATTTAGTAGGGCCTTGGTTAAGCAGACAAGGGCACAGAGAATTAGTATTCTATACTGCTGCTTAAGAGTAGATTAGTTTGCTTTGGAGAAAGACAAGCAGACGGGAAAGATAATATAAATTACATTACTTTGTAAATTCAAGAACTTAATCAGGAATTTTGAATGAAAGACCTTCCCGCTTCCAAACTGAGAATCACTGTATAATAAATGTTTAGGTACTACTTTTCAACATAGCTTTTAGCAATATCACACACATTTTCTGTGAATGCATATATAAATACTATGTAGTGAGATAGAAATTTTTTTATTACTCCATGAGATTAGACTGTTACTTTATCTTCAGGTATAAGCTAAAACATTACTGATTTTCAGAACTCTCCAAAGCTTGTTTTTTTGTTTTTATTGTTTTACATTTTTTAAATGTAACTCTTCAGGGGCTGTGGAGACAAACTGACGCTATAGACATGAGGCTATTTCTTTTATTCTTAGTTCCGTATTAACTGCAGTTTCAGCCCAATGAGATCTAATCATTGGCCTTTTATATAATTCTATTACTACCTGAACTCACAGAAATTTGTTAAGTTTGGCTAAATGGTATAGCCCTTCATGTGATAAGCCATATTTTCATTTTACCTTAGTTAGGAACAGAATTACAGCTTTCAGTATCACTTCAATATCACTTTTTAGAAAAATAAATATATAATGCCCCACGACAAGTATATTTTTCATACTTCACTTGATACCAATGTTTTGTGTTTTTTCTGTTTTGTATTATTCTGCTTTTGAAATAGAAAATTATTTTCAACAAGTGTACATACTTTTCAATTTAACCTGGTACCCAACCAGGTTAAAAGTTTAGTACTGTAACAGTGATTTCTAAATAAACATAGCACAAAAAGGAATATCTTAAATATCAATTCTCTTCATGTCAAGTTTTTATATTAAAAATATATCCTTCCAGTTTGTAAGCTGTCTTTATAGTTACTATATTTATCTTGCAGAAGTTCTCATCAGAGGAATTTTAGCAAAACTTCCCTTTTTTTTTGAGACAGGGTCTCACTGTCACCCAAGCTGGAATGCAGCGGTGCGATCAGAGCTCACTGCAGCCTCGATCTCCTAGGCTCAAGCAATCCCCCAACCTCAGCTTCCCGAGTAGCTGGGACCACAAGTGCGCACCACCCATGCCTGGCTATGGGTTTTTTTGTTGTGTTTTTTATAGAGATGAGGTTTCTCCATGTTGCCTAGGCTGGCCTCGAACAAAAAATACAAAAATTAGTCAGGCATGGTGATGCATGCCTGTAGTCCCAGCTACTTGGGAGGCTGACATGGGAGGATCATTTAAGCGCGGGATGAGCCCAGGATGAGGAGGTTGTGTTGAGCTGAGATTGTGCCACTGCATTCAGGACTGGGCAACAGAGAGACCCCATTTCAAAAGAAGAAAAGGAAAAAGAACAAAGAAAAGAAAGGCAAGTAAACGGATTATTTTTAAGAGGAAAATCCACCTCATCAATAAATGATTTAAATCTAGTGGTAGCCAGAATTAATGGAAAAATGACACACATCTAAGCCCAGCTAGGTAAAATTCACGAATTCAAAGAAAAAAGTAAAAATCTTGTAAATACTAGAACCAATAATAAAACAAGTCAGACAGAATGGACCAACTCTATCCCTACACACCAAGCATCCAATCGCTTTCAATGTCTTACCTCTTAAGCAATTAGCTAAAAAACTAGACACAAGCGGAAAACCTCTGTATCAATTATCAATGTATTGCCTCTTGGCCCCAAATTTAAGCTTCAGTATCTGTTCTGGAATAATGGACGAGACTGTATAAGTATTTCTCCTTTACATTAAGAAGGATGTTAAGTTTTATCAGTACAGAGCTCTGAAAGGATACTGCAGGAGGAAGGGGTCTCCTCTTCCTAGTTCTGGTATGTTGAGTTTTGCTTTTTTTGCTCTTGCTGCATGGTTCATCATTGGTGAGTGTATTTGAGAAAATCCAGTAGTGGTCAGCCTCACACCAAGAGTATGCAGCCTTTTGTTGACCTTGTGCCCAAGCCTGGGACTGGTAATCACTCTCTCGATGCTGCCCTTCCAACATGGACACTGGCATGCTCCAGGTCTCATACTCGGGGCAGTGCCCTGTCTCCCCCTGTAAAACTGTCTACCATATTCAACACGACTACTCCTCAGAGTGTTGTTTCCTGCTACCCAGCAACTGCTAACCAGCTCTGGCCAAGGCAAGAACTTGCAGTGAACTTCTCTATATTCTAATGGACAGCAACCCAACTTATCAGACAAGGTCTGAATTCCAACAGGGAAAAGGGGATCTCTCCCTTTCCAACTCTATCTTTTCTTGAGAAATCTCCTTAATACCTAGGATATCCTCTAGAGTTACTTTTACATTTTTATAGTTATTCCTCTATCATAGCTTAGTATATACTTATAATAAATTTTATCGACAATCTGGCTCTTGATTAAACCCAGATTGATAAAAAAAACTTGTTCCAGGGGATAAATCAGAAAAGAAGAGACCTGGGGATTTGAGTCATATCCTTGAATTAAAGATAGAGCTTAGCTCTTTGCCAAGGAAATAGGATGCTAGTAATCGATAGCATATAGTAACTTGGGAAAATTAATCAAGCTATTGCCGGTGGCTGATTGTGATAAAGTACCAATTCAAGCGCATGCCTTGAAAGCTTACATGGCTGCTGAATTTAGGAATTATGGCAATAATTATGGCTGTAAAGGCAGTAGGGTTAAGAAAGATCCTTTTAAGTACACCTGAGTATTTACAGAGATAAAACAAAAAGCTCAAGTCAATTAATGCTCAGCTTAAATCATAATTTGAGAACCAGAGAACTTCCATGAAGAATCCTAGAATGTCTCATTTCTTATAGGTGAGGGGCTGATTTTGTTGAAAATCAAGCCAAAAAAAATCTAATTGTGTCAGAGGCAGTAACAGTTTAATTCAGTCTCACCAAGTTTTTCATCTGGAAATAAGGATCTTAACTGGCAAAGAATGAGATCCTAAAACTTGGAACAGAGAACTCTGGTTGGTCCCAGACCAAACAAACAATTTTGAATAGCTCTCCCCCATCCTCCAAGTAATTCTGAGCCTCCCAAACCAGTGGAAGTAGCTTGCTTTCCAAGGTTTGAGAATACTAGCCTTCTTAAGCTTGAAAGACCTCTGATAACTTTACATGGACAGATGCCTTGAAGGGGGATGCTCATTCTCCTGAAGACTTACCAAAACCAGCCCCTGATGCCACTAGATCCATGACTAGGGTCAAATCTCAGCACGCTCCAAGAAGACAAATACACACTATAACCCAGAAGAAAATAGCTTATACACCCAATAGAAATCTGAGGAACATGTATGATAGTAGATTCTAAATGTATTTTACCAAAGGAGGTGGTATAAAACCATAACAGGCCAAATTCATTGGTATCAGGCGCGCTTACTAGAGATTCCAGACTTCATACATTAGTTCATGTCACTGAAAGTGACTACAACAGTTTATCTGGTTGGTGCACTGAAAGCTGGATTTAACAGCTGAGATACCAGAGCTTCCCTGGCATTGACAGATTAGGGAGTTCGGAATGCTGGACTAGACTTATCACATGAGAACTATACACATGCTGCCCCATTCCTCAACTATGCTCCATAGGAGGGCCCAGAGGCAATGAAAACTACAATAGTGAAGGGAGTAACTACATCTACGTGCTTTTAAAGTTCTGTAAGCTTACTCTTTTTTGTAAGCCAGATATGACTATGGGGAATGTGGTCATTAAGAGGTTTCTATGGAGATGATGGGATCCCAAGGTAACACAGCCCAAGTGGCCACGCCTAACCATCAAAGACCAAGTGAGCAAATTGTCTATAAAGGACAGTAGGGACACACTGGTATTCACAACGTCTTGGCCTGCAGAGATCTTGGGCAGTAGATAGTATTACCAGTACCCCTAGGAAAAAAATAGGTGGGCAGCCCGCAAGAATACTGTTTGATTTATGGAGAAGAAAAAACTTTAGGCCTGGTAGGCAGAAATCTAACTTGTGGAGAGTTATGGCCTCTCACCAGTCTCCAGACCTGTGTCAGTTCACAGACCCAGAGCCCCTTGACTGAAGGGGAAACCAGATCCCTGTACAACTATTCCAAGTACATATAATAAATCTTTTAATCCTTTCCCAAAGGGACCTGCAGCCATTAATTAGAGATACTGTGCATTGTTGAAAGGAAATATCCAGACCTTTCATGTATTAATAGACACTGTCTCTGAATTGACATTAATTCCTGGGGATTCAAAATGCCATTGTAGTCCACCAGTTAAATCAGGGGCTTACAGTGGTCAGGTAATAGATGATGGAGTTGTAACTCATGTCTGTCTAAGAGTGGGACCACCACTGACCCACCCTGTGGTTATTTCCCCACTTCCAGAATGTGTAATTGGAAAAGACACACTTGGCAACTGGCAGAATCCCCATATCAGCTTTCTAACCTACACGATAAAGGTCATTAAGGTTAAATATGGTTAAAGGGAAGTTCGTGGAACTTCCTCTCCCTACCAAGATAATAAACTAGAAGTAAACACTACATCCCTGGGAAATTGCAGAGTTTAATCAAAGACTTGAAAGAAGCAGGGGTGGTAAAATCTATTACATCTTCATTTAACTCACTAGTTTGGCCTATGCTGAAGTTAGAGGGATCTTGAAGAATGACTATGGACTATAATAAACTTAACTAGGTGGTTACATTAACTGTAGTGGCAGCCCCTGGAACTTGATATGCAGCTACTGACCTCACTAATTCCTTTTTCTCCAATTGACAAGAACCACTCAAAGCAAGTTGTTACCTGAAATGGACAGAAGTATAACTTCGTACTCAACTAAGTATGAATGCTTTAGCACTATGCTAGTTCTCCTGTCTCTGCCATAAGGTAGTTGTATTGGTTATCTATTATCTCACAATTTCTGTGGATTCAGGAATCTGAACACAGCTCAGTTGAATCCTCTGTTTAGGGTCTCATTAGGCTGCAATCAAGGCACTTACTGTGCTACATTCTAATCTGGATGCTCAACTGGGAAGAAGCGATTTCTAAGCTCACTTAGGTTGATTTCCTTGTGGTTGTATAACTGAAGCCCTTGACGTCCTGCTGGCTAATGGCTGGAGACAAACCTCAGGGCCAAGAAGCTGCCCACAGTTACTTTCTACATGGGATTCTTCAATGTGTCATTTTATTCCACAAAACATCACATTCTGATAACATGTTCCAGACCACTGACTGCCCCGATACTTTACTGAGGTGTCCACCAGCCTCTGAATTTGAGAGGGTTGGAGGGGCAACTCCTACATTCTACTTTGCATATGTTTTACTAAGGCTTTAGATGTACTCCCCGTTCATCGTAAACAATTAGTACAATGCTGTCAGTGTGTATAAAATGTCAGTAAATAATTATGTAAATGCCAGAGGAGAAAAAAGCTAAAAGAAATGAAAACATTCCTTAGAGGACCAGGTTGGAGGTGGAGAGGACAGAACAGGGGATTGCTATTTTGGTCACAATACCATCTGAATTTTTTTTTTTTTTTTTTGAGACGGAGTCTCACTCTGTCGCCAGGCTGGAGTCCAGTGGCGTGATCTCAGCTCACTGCAACCTCCACCTCCAAGGTTCAAGCAATCCTCCTGTCTCAGCCTCCCGAGTAGCTGGGACTACAGGCGTGCACCACCACGTACAGCTAATTTTTTGTATTTTTAGTAGAGATGAGGTTTCATCATGTTGGCCAGGATGGTCTTGATCTTTTGACCTCGTGATATGCCTGCCTTGGCCTCCCAAAGTGCTGGGATTACAGGCATAAGCCACCGCGTCCGGCTCATTTGATTTGTTTAAGTCATGTACACGTATTACTTAGATAAAAATAGAAGAAAATAAAGATATGAATCAATAAATACTAGGTAAATAAAAAAACAGAAAAACTGTGGTGACAATATTAACATCAAGTTAGTATTTAAGATTAGAAGCACTAAACAGTAAAAAGGTGGCTATTATATGGTAAAAGGCTGAATATACAAAGTAGGCAAACAAATCATTTGCTTTGAGTTTGCATTTATTCTTGTATAATTCTTTTCTTTTTTTTTGAGACGGAGTCTCGCTCTGTCGCCCAGGCTGGAGTACTGGAGTGCAGTGGCGCGATCTAGGCTCACTGCAAGCTCCGCCTCCCAGGTTCACGCCATTCTCCTGCCTCAGCCTCCCGAGTATAATTCTTAAATCTAATAGTTTTTCACCAAATTTTTTTCTCATTGAATTATTATTTTATTATTTACTACATCTAGACTCTACTTTGGTATATGGTATGAGGTAAAAATCTTGTGCTTTTCTTTTTTTTCAAGTTGTTCATCAACTGTCAGTCACAATTATAAGAAAAAGAAAAGTGTCAGGAGAATAAAAAAAATTTTTTTGTAGAGACGAGGTCTCATTATGTTGTCCAAGCTAGTGAACTCCTGGGGTCAAGCAATCCTCCTACCTCAGCCTCCCAAAGTGCTGGGATTATAGGTCAAGCCCAGACAAGAATGTAATTTTTAACTTAGTTACGTTATTGATACACTTAGGTCTATTTCTGTTCAAGTGATCCATCTGCCAGCTGTTGAGCCACGCTAATTTACATTACCATTGTCTGAAGTTTTACGATACAATCTACAAATCGGTAGAGCAAGTCCTTCATTACTCTTCATTTTCAGAATTTTCTTGCCACTTACATGTAGGTTCTACTCAATCAGCAAGTTCAAAAACAATCCCTAATATTTTGCTGTTGCATTACATACCTAAGTTATTTTAAAAAGATTTTTAAAGGAAACACAAATAAGTATTTCAGAAAAAATATCACCTGTCTTTTTATCAAATAGACCATTTTAATCTTTCAAATGACAAATAATACATTTAAATGATGACCCTCAGTGTTGCCAGAGGTTTGCAAAATAAGTATTTACAATGCTGGTAGGAAGAGAGAGCTATTTGGTAATATTTATACGAAACCTTAAAAATATTAATATTTTTGGACCCAGCAGCCCTAGTTAAATGAATCACACAAAAAAGTATATGGGCATCAAGATTTTCTAAATGTTTACTTCTACTTAGGATAATGAAAAATTATAACACAATCAAAATGGAAATGAAAAAATGGAAATTATGGAATACCATATTAAAAATTCACATATATTCAAAGAATACCAACAGTGGAAAAATTAATCATTCCACTTTTATAAAACAAATATAACTTTAACATAAGCCTAGACCAAACACCAAACAAAACACCAGGAACCAAAATCTTAGAAATTATGGCTATGTGTGATACTTCTCTTCCTTTTAAAGTTTTCTTCTAAATTTCTAACAAGAGTATATATGAGCTAAATAAAAAAGTAATAAACATTATTTTAAAAATTATACATCTAAAAGGAAATAATTTGTTAAATCATCTTAGTAAATCACTAAGTGCTGACTATATACATTTTACAGTGGAAGGTGCTAAGTGGATACAAAAAGTGCTTACCATAGTTCCTGATATAGGAAAACATTTAATCCTGCTTTGTTTTTTGTGTGGGGGTTAAAGAGGTGGGGGTGGGGGGTTAACAAAGAAACGTAAATGTATCAAAGGTACATAGCCAATACCTGCAATGAGAGAAGTTCAGGTATTAAACACAACTAGAAGAGGCTCACCACAGTTTTAAGGAGAGCTGAGGGAGTTTGTTTCACATGTAACAGATGCTTTTGAAGTAACAGTTAACATTAACCACCTGTTTCTCAGAGATCCATTAGCAAGAGCTGATAAGGGAAAAAGGAAGGAAAAAATCCTTTGCTAGTTGCTAATGGTATAATGCCAGGCTTTAAATTTGGATCACATAAATTAGCAATTCCAGGCCGGGCACGGTGGCTCACACCTGTAATCCCAGCACTTTGAGAGGCTAAGGTGGGTGCATCACCTGAGGTCAGGAGTTCGAGACCAGCCTGGCCAATGTGGCGAAACGCCATCTCTACTAAAACTACAAAAATTAGCCAGGCGTGGTGGTGCGTGCCTGTAGTCCCAGCTACTTGGGAGGCTGGGGCAGAAGAATCACTTAAACCCAGGAGACGGAGGTTGCAGTGAGCAGAGATCAAGCCACTGTACTCCAGCCTAGGCAACAGAGTCAGACTCCATCTCAAAAAAATAAATAAATAAAATAAAAAATAAATTAGCAATTCCAAGATGTTATTTCATGAACCAGCAAATCGCCACAAATAACTTGAGAGATGAGCAAACGGTTGCCACAATAGTAAAGAAAAGAAACAAAAAAAGGTTAAGAAGAGAAATTCATTACCTGTTTTTATTTTTCTTTTTGTGCATAAACTAGTGTCAATTTTTAGACCCATTCTGAACTGCTATGCTGCTTCTCTATAGCTGCATTATTTCTTTATTACAAAACATAATGGTATCAAATTAGTCAATATTGAAATGAATTAGTTTGATTAACCTTAGCATCTTATTAAAAGCAGTAGGCTCTCAGGTAATTCATTTAATACACAATTAAAAAGAAGATTAAATAAAAAAATTAATTCAGGGTAAGGGATATTGTATATGCTTAAAAAGGTATTGCCTGACTCAAAACAGGACCACTCAGAATCCTTCTCATTCTAACTTTTTTCTAGTTTTAAGTTAAATTTTAACATGATGTATTCTAGAACTCAATATCTATAAATACAAAAAAAATCTACAAAATCAGAACCACATTAAGTCCACTGAAACTGGGCTGAATTTATCATGAATTGTTTTTAATGTTATCATGAGCCCAAGTATAATTAAAATAATTTGTAGAACAATATACTGACATAAATTAGCCTCACTTGATTCTCACAAGAAGCCTAATTAGGGCCGGTGCGGTAGCTCATGCCTGTAATCCCAGCATTCTGGAAGGCCAAGGTGGGTGGATCACCTAAGGTCAGGAGTTCGAGACCAGCCTGGCCAACGTGGTGAAACCCTGTCTCTACTAAAAATACAAAAATTAGCCGGGTGTGGTGGTGCACACCTGTAATCCCAGCTACTTGAGAGGCTGAGGCACAACAATTGCTTAAACCCAGGAGGCAAAGGTTGCAGTGAGCCGAGATCGTGCCCTGGCACTCCAGCCTGAGCAATAGAGTGAAACACTGTCTCTCAAGGAGATAAAAACAAAAACAAAACAAAACAAAAAAACCTAATTAGACAGAAAATCAATTACAAGGAAACTAGGGGAGGGAAGATGTTTAGTGACTTGCCCAAGACCATTCCAGTTAAATAATGACAACTTTCTTTGTCTCCTCATAGTATTTTCCCCACTGTAGAATAACTGGGGATCAGCTACATGTCACTCAAAGCAAAAAAAAAAAAACAAAAAACCAGATGGAGAGCCTATACAACTGTTCAATTTTAAAGCCAATTTATTCTAAACACCTAAGCCAATAAAACTTTGTAAATGACCATGTAATCTGTATCACCAACAATCGTTAAAAGCACAATGCTCTCCTGTCCTGGTATTCTTGTACCATACCGCTCTTGGTTTCTTTCTCCTTATTCTTCCACTGATGTTCCTTCAAGATTATTTCCACTAAAAATATCTGAACTGAAAACAATAAGCTAGTAGTTCACACAGTAAAATTCCTCTATACATTCAACCAGTTCACAAAACCTCCTTGGCCCTTATCTGAAACTGGGCTGTTCTCCCAGTAACCTTGGAATATTACAGTACTTCCTTTTTAGGTACTTTATGATAATTGCTGTCTCCTAGCTACTAACTGTCACATGCAAGCCATCCTGTTCCCATCAGCATTCAAAAGACTGATCAGCCTTTAGGACCCTTGCCAGGATTCCTACCACCACTCCTCCACCTTGTGATAGATCAGCCTCATAAGCCACCCCTTCTTGCATGCCCAGTCACTGAAGCTTTGTTTCTTGGTTCACAGTATTCTCTATCCTAATTTGAGACATAATGCTGAGGCATTTTGATATTCTTATTGAAGATACATCCAATATCTTTCAATCCACAATTTCTACTTCCGTAGGTCTGAGGAGAAGCTAGCAAGGAACACACCAAGGAAAGCATCTGAGTGACAGGTGAAGGATGAATTTTTAATATGGGATATGGGGCTTTTAACTTTCTTAAGTATGTTTTTTCAGGTTCTCTCTGCATCCAGTTAGGAGACATTCATATCCCAGCCCATTAATGCTGCAAACAGCATGACATCTACAAACATTTTCTAAGACTATACATGCCAGATTATACTCTGCCTTGTTTCAAGTAACTCAGGACACTCAATGAACTATAACTACTGAAAGGAGTTCCTGGAACGAATCATAACTCACATTCTTATTCTTTTTGCTGAACAGTAAATTTAGATTACTAATATCTGGGTTACAGAGCCTTAGGAAAAATATCAAATAATTATATGAACTGGAACAGCTACAAATTTCATCTTCAATGCCTTCAACAATTGTTTTACCTGTCCTAGATCAGTTTTCTCACTTATGCCTTTTAAATCAATTCCAGGCTGGGAGCAGCGGCTCACACCTATAATTCCAGCAGTTTGGGAGGCCAAGCCTGAGGTCAGGAGTTAGAGACCAGCCTGGCCAACATGGTAAAACCCTGTCTCTGCTAAAATTACAAAAATTAGCCAGGTATGGTGGTGTTCACCTGTAATCCCAGCTACTGGGGAGGCTGAGGCAGCAGAATCGTTGGAACCTCGGAGGTGGAGGTTGCAGTGAGCCGAAATCACGCCACTGCGCTACAGCCTGGACGACAGAGCAAGACTCCATCTCAAAACAAACAAACAAACAAAACACACAAAAATTATCTGGGCATGGTGGCCTGTAATCCCAGCCACTAAGGAGGTTGAGACAGCAGAATTACTTGAACGCAGTGAGCTGAGATGGCACCACTGCACTCCAGCCTGGGTGACAGAGTGAGACTCGAAAATAATAATAATAATAATAATGATAAAAATTAAAAAATAAAATTAATCAATTCCAATTTTTTTTTTTTTTTTTACCACTCTTTCCATCTGTGTTCATGTCCTCTAAGAATGCTAGCACTAACTCCAGATTAAGAAATCCTGTACTGAGATCAAAGGTCCTCACTGGAAGGAAACAAATCTCTTTTGTCTTCATATCTCAAAAGCTAAGACTAAAACCTAGCAAACAGTGAGAAATTGTATCAAGATACATTCAGTTTTCTTTAGTAGTTTGGAAACAAATTGTGAATTAGCTTTTTGCAAGGATTCTGCTTCATACATGATTCAAGTTAGTGTACAATGAGAAACTGCACAAGCATATTCAAACCAAATTTACTGAGAAAGAATTTTTAAGAAATCTCATTTATACCTGGATATAGCTTTATTCATGCAATGTTTTCTGTATTTCAATTCTTACTGAGGGTACATGCAGGATAATTTGGCTAGAAGCATTAAAGTAAGTTAGGTTCCCTCTTTGAAAATTAAACTAATAGAAAGCCCACCATATTTCATATATTTAAACATCTATAAACAATAATATAAATGAAATATGTAAATAAAGTCCATTTTTCCTAAACATTACTTAAATAAAACCAGTAAATGTATAATCCTTTATGTGTGTGTATACATATACACACACACCCACACTCACACACACACACAACTATCATAATCACAAACACTACAGTCATCTCTTTACTTACTTGATCTGCCCTAGATAATCTGTATAAAATTCTATATATATAGGGATAAAGCCTTTGGAAAATGATTTAGGGGAAATCATGAAGGGACTTAATATTATCTAAAACACCCATATTAATTTAAAACCACGTTTGAACTCAGCAAGTACAGAAAAATAACAACATCAATATATTTGCTAAAAGCTAAGCTCACGAGTAACAGTAGGTACCTTTGGGTGTAACTGAACAGAGGCTAAGAAAATTCCTATTTAAAGTTTCTAACTTCCTTCAAGGATCTAGCTCTAAATAACCTGAAGACAGTGAATGCTCTTATCTTGGCACTAATCAGCAGCTTTTATAATCTATTGTGTTTTGGAGAAATTAAAAGCAAAATATTTATTGCATGCCTTCTAATTACCTAAAAATAATTGTAGTGTGACTAATCTGTATGCACTAACATGGGGAAGCAAGCATCCAGCTATGAAATACATTACTTAGCTCACCTGAGTATGTGGTAAGTTCCCATCAATGGAATGTAAATAGAGGGGCCAAAGGCTTCTAAGAAGTAGACACTGCTTCTCTTTCTCTCTCCCCTTCCAACCAAGTGAATGCAAACAACATGAAGGCTCTAGGGGTAAGAAGAGCCAGAAAATGGAGGGGCTTAGATTCCCGAATCATCCTATGAAGAAAAGATAGCTACCACTAACTCTGGTATTGGATGGTTACATAAATGAGAAACTGTCTATCATGATAAGCTACCGATTTAAAGTATATTTTTTAACAGCATGTGAACTATACATGAAGGTGCTAGACTCATTTAAGACAGGTTAAAATATCCAAAGTTAATTTCAGAGACCTTCTAATTATGTTAAAAAAAAAACCTTCACTCTTAAGCAAATATTAATCTATTATCTGAGGATTTTCAAACAGCTATGAAATGAAAAAAGCAATTTGAGGCCGGACCTGATGGCTCACACCTGTAATTCCAACACTTTGGCAGGCTGAGGCAGGTGGATCACCTGAGGTCAGGAGTATGAGACTAGCCTGGCCATTGCGGTGAAAACCTGTCTCTACTAGAAATACAAAAATTAGCCGGGCATGGTGGTAGGCATCTGTAATCCCAGCTACTCGGGAGGCTGAGGCAGGAGAATCGCTTGAACCTGGAAGGTGGAGGTTGCAGGGAGCTGAGATCACACCATTTGCACTCTAGCCTGGGTAACAAGAATGAAACTCCATCTCAAAAAAAAAAAAAAAAAAAAAAAAAAGGCAATTTATAGCTTTTGACCCAAAACATTCTGTATATTCTATGTATTACTTTTCATCCTAGGAAAATGAAGGAAAACAGAACTAAATTGCTTAAAAAGAAAAATTAGCCAGGCCAGGCGCAGTGGCTCACATCTGTAATCCCAGCACTTTGGGAGGCCAAGGTGGGTAGATCACCTGAGGTCAGGAGTTAGAGACCAGCCTGCCCAATGTGGTGAAACCCTATCTCTACTAAAAATACAAAAATTAGCCAGCCAAAAATTAGCCAGGCGGGTCCCTATAATCCCTGCTCCTCATGAGGCTGAGGCAGGAGAATACCTTGAACCCGGGGGGTGGAGGTTGCAGTGAGCCAAGATGGTGCCATTGCACTCTAGCCTGGGCAACAAGAGCAAAAGTTTATCTCCAAAAAAAAAAAATAGCCTACACAACACAATATTAGGTCAAAGTAAGAGTAAAGATTAATCAAGTCCAAGGAAAATTTAGAAATTTGTCAAATACTTTTTATGTTAACATCTTTTCCTCATAAAAACATTCTTAACACATTGTTCAACAAATAGCAAAACATGAATTCGCTCTTCACTTGCTCATTATCTACTGGGGAGGGTAATCAATCAGTAGATATATACAAATATACACATGGCTGGTCTGATGGTAGTGGGTTATCAGAACTTATTAACATTAGTGTCATTAAAGTTGGTATACAACCCGCCACCGCCACTGCTATATTTGACTGGTTTTTTGTTGTTTTGTTTTTTTGTTTTTGGGCTTTTGTTTTTGTTTTTTTTGAGATGGAGTTTCACTCTTGTTGCTCAGGCTGTAGTGCAATGGTTGGCTCGATCTCGGCTCACTGCAACTTCCGCCTCCCGGATTCAGGCGATCCTCCTGCCTCGGCCTTCCAAGTAGCCGGGATTACCGATGCATGCCACCATGCTGGCTAATTTTTCTATTTTTAGTAGAAACAGAGTTTCACCATGTTGGCTAGGTTGGTCTTGAATTCCTGACCTCAAGTGATCCACCTGCCTTGGCCTCCCAAAGTGCTGGGATTGCAGGGGTGAGCCACTGCATTTGGCTTTTTTTTTTTTTTTTTTTTTTTTTTTTTTTTTCCCCGCGGGGGGGGAGGTGGGGTGTTTTAACCTCCCCCCAACCCCCCCCCCCCCGGTTCAAGTGTTTCTCTGCCCCCCTGCCGCCTTTGTGTTTTTTGTTTGTGTTGTTTTTTT
>NW_026652297.1:13970310-13972881 GCF_009828535.3 Hylobates moloch | reverse complement strand
CCAGCCTATTTTCTGTTTTTTGTTTGGTTGGTTTTTTGAGATGGGAGTCTCGCTCTGTCACCCAGGCTGGAGTGCAATGGCACAATATCAGCTCACTGCAATCTCCGCTTCCAAGTTCAAGCAATTCTCCTGCCTCAGCCTCCCAAGTAGCTCGGACTACAGGCACGTGTCACCACAACCAGCTAACTTTTGTATTTTTAGTAGAGAAGGGGTTTCACTATGTTGGCCATGCTGATCTCGAACTCCTGACTCTGTGATCTACCCGCCTTGGTCTCCCAAAGTGTTGGGATTACAGGTATGAGCCACCACGCCCAGCCTTGTATTTTTAATAGACATGGGGTTTCACCACAATGGTCAGTCTGGTCTGGAACTCTTAACCTCAGGTGATCCGCCTGTCTCGGCCTCCCAAAGTGTTGGGATTATAGGCATGAGCGACTGCACCTGGCCTATTTTATTTTTAAAAAGCCAATCAAGGCCGGGAGCAGTAGCACATGCCTGTAATCCTAGCAGTTTGGGAGGCCAAGGCAGGCAGATGACCTGAGGTCAGGAGTTCGAGACCAGCCTGACCAACATGGTGAAACCCTGTCTCTACTAAAAACAAACAGAAAAAATTAGCAAGGTGTGGTGGCGTGTGCCTATAATCCCAGCTACTTGGGAGGCTGACGCAGGAGAATCGCTTGAACCTGGAGGGAGAGGTTGCAGTGAGCCAAGATCGTGCCACTACACTCCAGCCTGGGTGACAGAGCGAGACTCTGTCTCAAAAAACCAAACAAACAAAAAAACAAAAAATAGGCCAGGCAGCAGAATCACTTTAACCCAGGAGGCGGAGGTTGCAGTGAGCCAAGATCATGCCACTGCACTCCAGCCTGGGCAACAGAGGGAGCCCAAAAAAAAAAAAAAAAAAAAGCCAAATGCGGTGGCTCACGCCTGTAATCCCAGCACTTTGGGAGGCCAAGGCGGGTGCATCACTTGAGGTCAGGAGTTCAAGACCAACCTAGCCAACATGGTGAAACCCTGTCTCTACTAAAAATACAAAAATTAGCTGGGCATGGTGGCACACATCAGTAATCCCAGCTACTCAGGAGGCTGAGGCAGGAGGATCACCTGAATCCGGGAAGCGGAAGTTGCAGCGAACCGAGATCGAGCCACTGCACTCCAGCCTGGGTGACAGAGCGAGATTCCATCTCAAAAAATAAAAATAAAAAATAAATAAAAATTAAAAAATAGCCAGGCCTGGTGGCACATACCTATAATCCCATCTACCAGGAAAGCTGAGGCAGGAGAATCACCTGAACCCAGGAGATGGAGGTTGCAGTGAGCCAAGATTGTGCTATTGCACTCCAGCCTGGGCGACAGAGTGAGACTCCATCTCTAAATAAATAAAATAAAAATACACGTATCTCTGAGAAACAGAAGACAATTCAAACACTTCATGACTAAAAACTAAAAGACTGGCTGGGCGCGGTGGCTCACGCCTGTAATCTCAGCACTTTGGGAGGCCGAGGTGGGCGGATCACGAGGTCAGGAGTTCAAGACCAGTCTGGCCAACACAGTGAAACCCTGTCTCTACTAAAAAAAATACACACAAAAAAAATTAGCCAGGTGTGGTGGTGTGCGCCTGTAATCCCAGCTACTCGGGAGGCTGAGGCAGGAAAATCGCATGAACCCAGGAGGCGGAGGTTGCAGTGAGCTGAGATCGAGCCACTGCACTCCAGCCTGGGCAACAGAACAAGACTCTGTCTCAAAAAGGAAAACAAAACAAAACAAAACAAAACAAAAAACCTAAAAGACTGGGAGAAATGCAGTTTATATTTAGCACTTCCTACTTTTATGCTTGAATAACCTAAAAGTTACTCATATGACCAGGACTTATTGTAAAATATCCTAGACCAGTTCCAAATATTGGTCTAAGACATGCACAAGATGATGAGCTGTAACTGCAGAGTATAAAAATGAAGGAGTATAAAAGTAATTCAGCTGAATCTCTAAAGGGGTTCAATGATGATAGCTTTATAAAAATACAATTGTGGAGACACCATGAGTTATAAAATCTGAAAATTTCTGAGGATCAAATTAATCAGTTCTAAAGCATGTGCCCTGGTTTGATAGTTCACTGATGGATGTAAATATTTCATTTATCCAATTAGTTACCTGTGAAGTTCCATTTATTTTATCTGATGATGCACAACCTCTCACCAGGACTCCCCGAAAAAGCTGTATTGGTTTTGGTTGGGTGTTTTGTTTTGGTTTTTTTTTTTTTTTTTTGCATAATCTGACTGAAATTCAAACTCCATCTTTCACTTTATGCTCTCCCCATATTTTATTATATTTCATTAGATTTGTTATATTAAGAAAGTTGTTGCAAAATTATCAAAGACAAAATAAGTACAAACATTTTTTACATAATAAAATATTACTAATAGCTTTAATGAGTGACCTGCAGAATAAACACTGGCAGTTTGTGGACAGAGTCTTTTTTCAAAAAAAAAAAAAAGAAGGGAGGGAGGAAGGAAGGCGGGAAGGCGAAGGAAGGAAGGAAGGAAGGAAGGAAGGGAGGAAGGGAGGGAGGGA
>NW_026652297.1:13683576-13970210 GCF_009828535.3 Hylobates moloch | reverse complement strand
ACTGACCTATTTGAAAGGTCAACATCTCTATTTGAAAAAAAAAAATTATCTGTTAAGTGAGAAGCAAAGTATATGTATTGGTGGTATAACAGACAAGAAATATGGCTATTGTGCAAGTTCAAATAAAACCAAAATTTTCTTTTCAACAAGATGATAACTATAAAGTAGAATTCAGGATGAAGATGCCAAATCTTTCCATTTAGGAACCACAGAGAGATAATTAAAAGAACTAAATGCAAGAAAGAAAAGCACTGTTCCTCACATAAACTCATTAAACCTTTAAAAGGTATTCTATCACTTTGAAATGACCCTAGGGTATCATCTTAACCTTTTCCTTTACATACTATCAAAGACATCATTCAATGGAGACCTCTTACATCTATCTTTGCTGAATTCAAGAGTCAGATTTCTTGGCCCTGGACCAAGAGGAAGAAAGAATATTGAAACAGCACTTCAAGAAAGGTTGGGACATGAAGCCAGAAAGAGATAGTCCTGGGTCAAAACCATCAAACTGAAGAATGGAAGGAAAGGGAGGAAGGGAAGTTGGGGATGATGATGGAGGAAGTATCTGCCTTGGGCCGAGAATTAAGTTTCACTCTGAACTGATCCTGAACCCTCTCTTTATATCTTCCCTACTACAGATCCCTACTTGCTGATATAGTTTGGCTATATCTCCACTCAAATCTCATTTTGAATTGTAATTCCCATAATCCCCATGTGTCATGGGATGGACCTGGTGGGAGGTAACTGAATCATGGGGGCAGTATCCCCTATAATGTTCTCATGACAGTGAGTCCTCATGAGATCTGATGGTTTTATAAGCATCTGGCATTTCCCCTGCTAGCACTCATTTTCTCTCCTGCTGCCCTATAAAGAGGTGCCTTCCACCATGATTGTAAGTTTCCTGAGGCTTCCCCAGCCATGCAGAACTGCGAGTCAATGAAATCTCTTTTCTTTATAAATTACACAGTCTCGGGTATTTCCTAATAGCCATGTGAGAACAAAGTAATACACTTGCCCATATATTCAACTCCCTCAATCCTCGATCTCTATCTTCTTATATTTCCCCAACTTTCTCCTGATGGTGATCACCAGAACTACAATGCCAGCAACAATGGCCACCAAGACCACTGAAATGACAACGCTAAGGTTAATTGCCAAATACTTCATGGTGGGTATAAGCAGGTGGCAATTTCTTATCCACATAGAGGTTACCAGCAGAAGGACTCTTTACACAACTGCATTCTGGGGCTGCCACAGGCCTAAGAGTAATTTATTCTTAGTCCTCCTTTCAAAATAGGTAGGGCAATGTCCACTGCAGACAGTCTTCTGAAAGGTTTTCTGCTACAACTTGGTATAGATGATGCACTGCTTGTAGTGCACAACTTTGTCTGAGTTCAAAGGCACAGACAACCTGGCAATAATAATTTGTGACAAGAGTGTTGTTATCATTGGCTCAGGTCCTCTTTTTCCAAATTGTGGGTGCTCACTAGGTTCACCCACCAACACAATGATATCTGGCTGCACTAGTGGGCCTCTAAATATCCTTTCTGCCACAGCTGGGGTTAGGAGGGCAATCAACATCCAAAAAGGTATGCTCACTAAAGTTCACCATGCTCTGGTCACTCACGCATGTTTTTTCAGAAATAAGGGATATAAACTGGAACAGTTCCTCTCAAAAGCCCAGTGCATGGGACCAGCCTGGGACCCACACTGCCCCTCACCTCACCCCAACACGTAGCACATTAACTTGTTCATGGTACATATTAGGTGAGATATGTCTGGCCTTCACCACTAGTAAGAAGCATGAGGCCCAGAATGCCCACCAGGGTCAGGCAAGAGGAATGCAAACAGCACAGGAGGATATCCAGAGGGTGCTTGGAATAAAGACCTAGAGTTGGCTGCCTCCCATTGTGCTGCCTTAGCAGCTTCTTCCTTTTTTAAATGGAAAATCCAGTTTTGAAAAACATTAAAAGGTATACTGCTAAAATTACAATAAAATATACTTTAATGATTATTAAAATATTGAGAATTTCAATTATTTCACAATCCACCAGTCCCCATGGAAAAGAACACGTATCTATGATCTTTTACATATGAGAGAAATAAACATCTATCTTGTTTAAACAACTGTTATTTTCAGTTTTCCAATTTTATCTTCAGGCAAAGACTCTAAATGTTTAGAATATTATATGATTTTAAATTTTGTACCCAATATTTTGCACTGTAACAGTCACAGCTATCAACACATTTCTCGTATCATACACTCAAGTATTAATTCTATTCAAGTACTTATATTTGTTTAGTTCCACAAAATTTTACTCCTTAAATTCATTACAGTATTTCTGTCTTTCAATGTGTTCTCCACATCTTTGTCATGAAGTTTCATGTTAATCAATAGTATATGTGTCCTCTCATCTAATGTCTCAGTATCATTTGTTTATAATTACAATCCTTAGACATTCTTTGGCCATTTTAATACTTCTTGAAACTTTCAAGCTTCTCAGTCAATGAATACTAGAAAATTATTAGAACACTTTTATCCATTCTATTAATAGCTCAGAAATGCATACAAGTCCTATTACAGTTACTATGTAACTGTCAGTTCTAACACTTACAAGTTAACAGGTGGAATTTAAATAAACCCACAGCTGCTTTCCTCTTTCCTTGGTAGAGCCATAGAGTGAAACTCAAGCCCAGCCTGAGAATTCGTCTCCATTTGATGATATGAAGCGATGTGGCATGTAACCCATCTATAATTCGGAGGCTGGAAGAAACCAATGTCACTATAAAAGTCCATAATTTTCTGTGACACTAGAAGAAAGCTTACTAACCCTAAGGGACAGAGAATGTCTGATAACAATCTCTAAGACACCTACCTCTTGCCCAATCATATTTAAATGGACAAAATTAGTTTCACCTTCAAAGTCAGTTGTCAAAAGCAAACAGAAGACCAAATTGTCTCACTAAGTATACTTAATTTATAGGCTAACAACAGTTCCTTATTCACATAAGCTGTTGTTATCACTATACTAAGACCAAAGAAAGTTTGCTTAGTGTTAATCAACAGTTTTTAATTGTACATTAATAGATCATTTGATTGGTATAAACTATTTCTTCTTCCAAGACTGGAAAGTCCATGAAGATAAGGGTCAGGTGAGCTAAATTAATATTGTAGCCCTGCGCCTAAGCCAATTAGCTTGGAATTTTTGTTGAATGAATAAACGACAGTCCAACTTTTTTTTTTTGAGACAGAATCTCACTCCCATTGCCCAGGCTGGAGTGCAATGGCACAATCACAGCTCACTGTAGCCTTGACTTCCTGGACTCAGGTGATTCTCCCAACTCAGCCTCCTGAGTAGCTGGGACTACAGACGCATGCCACCACACCTGGCTAATTTTTGTATTTTGGTTGAGACAGGGTTTTGCCATGCTGCCCAGGCTGGTCTCGAACTCCTGGCTCAAGAGATCTGCCTGCTTCAGCCTCCCAAACTACTGGGCTTACAGGACTGAGCCATCATGTCCAGCCCTATAGTCCAACTTTTATAGTTGATATCTAGGTGTACAAAATGAAAATGCCAATGGATTACAGAAATTAACAAGCTCTTACTAACTCATAACTACTAAAGCAAAAAATATCACTTAGACTATATAGCTTGAAAGTTCCAAAATTCAACATGTATTTAATGTCACAGATCTAAAAGTCAGGATGTCCAAACTACTCTCACAGCCATCCTCCAATACCTATATTCACACAAACTTTCTTTCAGTGAACACTACCAAGTCAAACAACTAGGGACCACCTTAGATTACTTCCTCTTTCTCATTTTTCATAATCATTCCAGAGCCTTAATATTTGCACAATCTGTCACTTCCTCTCCATTCTCACTGACCTTCTATAAATTTGAACTTTCTACTTTGGGAGGCCAAGGCAGGTGGATCACGAGGTCAGGAGATCGAGACCATCCTGGGTAACACGGTAAAACCCCGTCTCTACTGAAAATACAAAAAAAAATTAGCCGGGCATGGTGGCAGGCGCCTGTAGTCCCAGCTGCTTCGGAGGCTGAGGCAGAAGAATGGCGTGAACCCAGGAGGCGGAGCTTGTAGTGAGCCGAGACCGCACCACTGCACTCCAGCCTGGGCGACAGACCAAGACTCCATCTCAATCAATCAATCAATCAATCAATCAATCAATAAATAAATAAATAAATTTGAACTTTCTTCAGTTCCCTAATGGATCAGTGTTTAAAAAAAAAAAAAAAAGCCTTTGACTGGTCTGATTCCAGCCTTACTTGCCCACCAAATCATCATCTAAATTGCTCCCAGAAAGGCATTTCTAAAAATGAAAATATGAACAAGTCATTTTCTTTCTAAAATACCATCAATTTTACAAAAACTATTCAATGGTCAGAATGTAGTTTCTCTCAGCTCCATTTTTACAAGGGCATCTACTGTCCTCTATGGTCGGATAACAGATTTTATCTTTGCATTTCCTGTTTCTAAATTAAGACACGTCTTCTGCTACTGCCTACCAAACTCCTACTCCTGGTGAAGATGCTGTGAACACTGTTGAAATGGCAACAAAGGATTCTGAATATTACATAAATTTATATGATAAAGCAGTGACAGGGTTTGAGAGGACTTCCTCCAATTTTGAAAACAGTTCTACTGTGGTAAAATGCTATCAAACAGCATTGCATGCTACAGAGAAATCTTTCATGAAAGGAAGAGTCAACTGATGCAGAAACTCCACTGTTGTCTTGTTTTAGGAAACTACCACAGCCACCTGATCAGTCGGCAGCTATCAACATCAAGGCAAGACTTTCCACTAGCAAAAAGATTATGACTCACTGAAGGTTCAGATGTTCATTAGCATTTTAATAGTATTTTTAATTAACGTACGTACATTGGTTTTTTTCAGACATAATGATATTGCACACATAATACACAATAGGGTAAATATAACTTTTGTATGTACTAGGAAGCCAAAAAGTTTGTATGACTCACTGGAACCAAACCCACAATATCTCTGAAGTATACCTGTATATCATATAAACCTTTGTGGTCCTATCCTTTTTCTCCTATATTTTCAGAAAGTAATCAATATAAAAAACATGATGTTAAATAACCTTAAGTATATGTTCACACTTTATAAGTACTGTAGCATCATGTGTTACGCATCATTCTGCAATTTGCATTGGACCTTTAAAATCCATTTTTAAAATTTATTCGTACTGGTACCTAGAATTCTAGTTTACTCATTTCAAATGCAGCAAATAATTTCAGGCCAGGCATAGGGGCTCACATCTGTAGTCCCAGCACCTTGGGAGGCCAAGGCAGGCTGCTTGAGGCCAGGAGTTCAAGAACAGCTTGGCCAACATAGGGAAACCTCGTCTCTACTAAAAATACAAAAAATTTAGCCAGGCATACTGGCGCACGCCTGTAATCCCAGCTACTTAGGAGGCTGAGGCACAAGAATCACTTGAACCTGGGAGGCAGAGGTTACAGTGAGCTGGGACCATGTCACTGGCACCCCAATCTGTGCGACAGAGCGAGACTGTGTCTTAAAAAAAATTTTTTTTTCAGAGTTTAGATATGCCACAGTTTATCAATTATCCTGTTTATTATAGAAACTTGGGGTTTTTATTTTTTTGTTAGTATAAACAAAGCAATGAAAAAAAATTCATTTCTATATATGCCTTTTATAAACATGTAAAAAAAATTGTATCCAGAGGTTATATCTAAGAATTGAATTGGTTTTCTTTAATGTTATATTCTTAGTAAAGAAAAGAAGGAAAAAAGTGGTTTCCACAGTATAAACACTCATTAAATATTTACTGACTGAATGAAAACAGGACGGTAAGTCATTCAACTCTTCTTGATATTATCAAAATATTCTCCAAAGGAGAATCTGTACACAGATCTGTACTCCCACTAGTTGCTGTTCTACAACCTTACTATTAGTATGGTCAAGTCTTTTTAATTACTCAATATGATGGGTTTTTAAAATAGTATTTTATTCTGTTCCACCCAAAATTTTTATCAGATTTTTATTTTGTACTTCACTGATTTTACTTCTATCTTGAATATGCTCATTTCTGATTACTTGTTCTAATTGGTTATTAATGCCATACAGAAGGCTACTGATTTTTTAAACTTTCTATCCAGGAACGTTGCTGAACGCTCTCATTAGTTCTAACAGTCTACGGTTTCTCTTGAAATTTCAACACAATTATATCCTCTTCCAATAGGGATACTTTTGCATCTTCATCTTCAATTGCTATAGCTCTTCTTTCTTTCTTTTTTTAATGCATTGGCTAGGTGTTCCAGTACTGAACACCAGTGATAATGCTTATATCCTGCGAATACACCTAAACTTCACTGTTATTTAAAAATGACACAATCTGAGCTGTAGGTTTGGGGGAGATAACCTTTACAAGCTAAGGAAGTTCCCTCTTGTTCCTAATTATCAAAAGTTTCTGTTTATAAAAACTATTAGCTACATATTATCACATAATTTTTCTAAACATCCTATATCACTTCAGGTAAGTACAGGCTTTTTCCTCCTGTAATGAGATTACTTGGACATTATACTAAAAGATTTTCTAATATTAAACCATCTCGGTATTCCTAAGATAAAACCTCCTGGTCCTAAAGTTTTCTTAGACTCAAATATTTGGGTTTAGTTGACCTTCTTTAACCTTTCTATTTAACTTCCATTTCCACTTTTATTATTCCTTTCTTCACAGTAATGTTAGGTTTGCTGTTTTTCTTTTTTCTAGTTTCTTTTGCTTTTGCTTAGCATTAATGCCCTTAAGATAACACACCTATCCAAGTAATGCTTTAGCTGGCTCCAACATTTTCACTAACATTTCTTTCACTAATATTCACATTACAACTCTGTATATCTCCTCTTTAATACAACCTTTTTTTTTTTTTTTTTTTTTGAGACAGAGTCTCGCTGTCGCCCAGGCTGGAGTGCAGTGGTGCAATCTCGGCTCACTGCAAGCTCTGCCTCCCAGGTTCATGCCATTCTCCTGCCTCAGCCTCCTGAGTAGCTGGGACTACAGGCGCCCACCACCACACCCGGCTAATTTTTTGTATTTTTAGTAGAGAGGGGGTTTCACTGTGTTACCCAGGATGGTTTCCATCTCCTGACCTCATGATCCGCCCACCTCAGCCTCCCAAAGTGCTGGGATTACAGGCGTGAGCCACCGCGCCCAGCCAATACAAACTTTTAAAAAGCACCTTTTTATTCTCCTGCTAAGTTTTATAATGCAATTTACCAGGAGAATTTATTTTACTGTGTATTTCAACATTAACTGCATTATAAAGAAAAGGATCAGACATTCCTTGATGAAATCTTTCAAAATTTCCTTAATACTTCAGTTATACTATTTACAGCTATGTAATTATTTTCATTTATCTTGCTCACTCCTGAGAACAAACTCCAGATCAAAGGAAATTTGCCTGGAAATTTCTCCAAAATTATCTCTTCAAAAATTGTATCTAAGACCGTGATTCCTCAAAGAACTAAAGGCAGAAATACCACTTGACCCAGCAATCCCATTAACAGGTATATATCCAAAGGAATGTAAATCATTCTATTATAAACATACATGCATGTGTATGTTCATTGCAGCACTATTCATAATAGGAAAGACATAAAATCAACCCAAATGCCCAACAATAATAGACTAGAAAATGTGGTATACATGCAGCCATTAAAAGGAAAGAGATTGGGCTGGATGTGCTGGCTCAATCTTGTAATCCCAGCACTTTAGAAGGCTGAGATAGGAGGATCACTTGAGTCCAAGAGTTCAAGACCAGCCTAGGGTAACATGGCAAAACCCTGTATCTACTAAAAAAAATTAGCTGAGTATGGTGACATGTGCCTGTAGTCCCAGCTACTTGGGAGGCTGAAGCAGGAGAATGGTGTGAACCCAGGAGACGGAGCTTGCAGTGAGCCAAGATTGCGCTACTGCACTCCAGCCTAAGCGACAGAGCGAGACTGTCTCAATAAATAAATAAATAAATAAATAAATCCTTCATCTCTTTTCTTCCCTCTGATCTCTTCCCTTGGTATATTCTGGAACCCTTCAATCCATACCAAAGTCTTTAAATGGCTCTTTCATGTTTTCTTACCTCCTTATTTCTCTGGGCTACGTTCTATCTGAGTCTAATAGATGCCAATACTTGAATTCTCCCTCTCATGGCACCTAAAGCAGTGTTTTTCCTCAGTAACATAATGTACTGTTTTACTTTCAGAATCTACTTTCAATTTTCGAGACTGCTCCTGTTTCATATCTTGTTTCATCTGTTCCTTATTTTATATAAGACAGAATTTCTTCTTTCATCCCTCTAGCATCTTCAACATACCTATTTATTATTATTTATCCCTCCTCTCTTATCTTTCTCTCATTACCTCCACGGCAGAACCAGATCACATAAAAGACAAGAGTGGGAATTTTCAGACTCTTCCCTAAGACAACATTGGGAATTTTCACAGACCCAGTCACCAACCAAATGAACAGACATTTCAATTCAGGTGTCAGTTATAAGAATTATGTCCATCTTCTCACTTTCCTAGGCTTTTGATTTCCTGTGATATTTTAATATAAATTGCCATGCAAACTACTACCCTTCTAAATATTAATAAATACATGGACAATAAGCACAAACTGGGCGTCTCAAGGGTAACTTGAGATACATGATTACCCTAAACATAAGCCTATGCAGTAGTTATTGGCACTTTCCTTCAGCCTGCTTTATAAACGGGGAGATTCACATTAGGCCTTGGCTTCATGTAATAAGCCCGATTCGATTCTCCTATTCTTCATGAAGCACTTTAACACTCAACAACCAAACTCCTGGCTATAAGTATATGCTTCTCTGCCCTAAACCCAATCCTGTTCATCACTTTGTAGTTTTCTTCCATATAAACCACAGAAATACCTACTTTGTTTCTAAATCACTGATGTCTGCTTGTATTATCTTGCTCTTTATTTTTTATTTTTCAGATGGAGTCTCATTCTGTCACCCAGGCTGGCATGTAGTGGCACAATATTGGCTCACTGCAACCTCCACCTCCCGGGTTCAAGCAAGTCTCCTGCCTCAGCCTCCTGAGTAGCTGGGATTACAGGCTTGCGCAACCATGCCCAGCTAATTTTTTTGTATTTTTAGTAGAGACGGGGTTTCACCATATTGGCCAGGCTGGTCTCAAACTCCTGACCTTCTGATCTGCCCGCCTGGGCCTCCCAAAGTGCTGGGATTACAGGTGTGAGCAACCACGCACAGCTGTGCCCGTTATTTTTTCTTGTTGTTTTTTTTTTTGTTATTGTTGTTGTTTTTGAGACGAAGTCTCGCTCTGTCGCCAAGGCTGGAGTACAGTGGCGCAATGTTGGCTCACTGTGACCTCCGCCTCCTGAGTTCAAGCAGTTCTCCCGCTTCAGCCTCCTGAGTAGCTGGGATTACAGGAGCACACCACCACATGCAGCTAATTTTTGTATTTTTAGTAGAGACAGTGTTTCACCATGTTGGCCAGACTGGTCTCAAACTCCTGACCTCAAGTGATCCACCTGCCTCAGCCTCCCAAAGTGCTGAGATTACAGACATGAGCCACCACACCCAGCCTAAAGAAGTACTATTTTTAATACAATAAAACTGGAAACAGTTCAAATAAAATCTAGTTAAATAAACCATGACCCAACTATTTTAGGAAGTACTACAAAAATAATAAAAATCAGAAGATAAATTCATAGAAAAAAATGTGCCCAACAGACTGCCACATAAAAAAATTACAAAAGTTTATAAATTATTTTAAATATAGCCAGTAAAAAAATATTAATAATTAAGATTACAGTAAAGTAAAAATAACATGAAGCAGATTTTAAGAGAGAAACAGTAAGAAGTTGAAAGGTGGGTTAAAACCAAATTATGGAAGGTACCAGAGTCCTGACTACTGATCATTATCTTTCAGAAAATGAGAAACAAAAAGTTTCAGCTGAAGACAGCTGGGAGCGGTGGCTCATGCCTGTAATCCCAGCACTTTGGGAGGGTGAGGTGGGCAGATCACTTGAGGTCAGGAGTTTGAGAGCAGCCTGGCCAACATGGTGAAAGCCCATCTCTACTAAAAATACAAAACAAACAAATAAACAACAAACAAACAAAAAAATTAGCCAGACATGGTGGCAGGCACCTGTAACCCCAGCTACTCGGGAGGCTGAGGCAGGAGAATCACTTGAACCTGTGGGGCAGAAGTTGCAGTGAGCTGAGATCATCCACTGTACTTCAGCCTGGCTGATAGAGACTCATTCTCCAAAAAAAAAAAAAAGTTTCAGCAGAAGAGACACAGCATAAGAGTGTAATTAGAAAAGAGTAATATGGATGAAGAGTAGAATACCATGAATTAAAACTGAAAACACTTCTATTGGTCAATGTTTTATTTCAAATATAGATGATGATAAGTTTGTTAATATTAAAAATAAGGACTGGCATTATGCTTTAATACAATATGCATGAAAATTATTTTTACATAAATATCTGATAAAATAAAGGCTTACATTTAAAAAAAAGGAAGCAAGGCCGGGCGCAGTGGCTCATGTCTATAATCCCAGCACTTTGGGAGACCGAGGTAGGTGGATCACGAGGTCAGAAGATTGAGACCATCCTGGCCAACGTGGTAAAACCCTGTCTTTACTAAAAATACAAAAATTAGCTGGGCATGGTGGTGTGCACCTGTAGTCCCAGCTACTTGGGAATTTGAGGCAGGAGAATTGCTTGAACCTGAGAGGCGGAGGTTGCAGTGAGCCGGGATCACGCCACTGCACTCCAGCCCGGCGATAGAGAGACACTCCATCTCAAACAAAAAAAGAAAAAAAGAGAGAGAAGCAAAATATCTGAAATGCAATTATGAAAATTTTACATAAAAATACATTTCTGTCATTTTTCTGCTTGTATTTCTACCTAAAGGTGGGAAGCAATAGAAAAGGTCTTTAAAATTAATGCTTCCGTAGCTTAACAATTCTTCTGTTAAAGTATAATTAGGCCAGGCATGGTGACTCAGGCCTGTAATCCCAGCACTTTGGAAGGCAGAGGTGGGTGCATCACTTGAGGTCAGGAGTTTCAGACCAGCCTGGCCAACATGGTGAAACTCCATCTCTACTAAAAATACAAAAATTAGCTGGGAGTGCTGGCACACACCTGTAATCGCAGCTATTCAGGAGGCTGAGGCACAAGAATCCCTTGAACCCGGGAGGTGGAGGTTGCAGTGAGACAAGATGGTGCCACTGCACTCCAACCTGGGCAACGGAGCAAGACTCTGTCTCAAAAACAAAAGTATAATGAATAAATTATCAAGCTTAATGGCAAAAGGTCACAAATCTATTTTTATATTAAACTTATATAATTTAAATATTGTCATCCATTGCTTTGGGTAACTGGAACTTCAATACATGTTTCACCATTTAGCATCATCCCACTATTCCACCTCCTTCTCTGCCCACACAAATTCCAAGACTCTTGAACACAACACATCAATCTGGTAACATACATAAAAAGAAAGAAACACTAAACACCCTTAAGGGCTTCAAAAAGAAATATAGGTAAAAAAAATAATAGAAAGTATACTAATGAAAAGTTGTCTGTTTTAGTTCTAATAGTAATTCCGTTTCACAATTACCTAATTTTTTTTTTTTTTTTTTTTTTTTGAGATGGAGTCTGGCTCTGTACCCCAGGCTGGAGTGCAGTGGCACAATCTCGGCTCACTGCAACCTCCACCTCCTGTGTTCAAGCAATTCTCCTGTACACTTCTCATGAAAGGTGAAACAGTACAATTTACGGGAGAGAAACATAGTATTTATATATTTCACAGTTTAAAAATATCCTTTAGCCAAATAATTCCACCTCTAGCATTTAAAAATTTTTAAAAATGCAGAGACAAACATAAATAATAAACATTCAATGACAGTGATAAAAAGATACACACTAAAGAAAAATAATTATGGCTTATCCTTATAATACATTAGTGAGAATGGTGCTCCTGCAGAATACTTAGTATTTACAGACTAAATGAGAAGAGATAAAAGAGTAAGAAAGTTATGGCCAGACATGGTGGCTCACACTTGTAATCCCAGCACTTTGGGAGGCCAAGGCAGGTGGATCACGAGGTCAGGAGATCGAGATCATCCTGGGTAACACGGTGAAACCCCATCTCTACTAAAAAAAATACAAAAACTTAGCCAGGCATGGTAGCAGGCACCTGTAGTCCCAGCTACTCGGGAGGCTGAGACAGGCGAATGGCGTGAACTCGGGAGGCGGAGCTTGAAGTGAGCCGAGATCACGCCACTGCACTCCAGGCCGGGCAGCACAGCCAGACTCTGTCTCAAAAAAAAAAAAAAAAAAAAAAAAAAAGAAAGAAAGAAAGTTACAAATAATGTAGTTCTGGTTATTCCTAATTCACTACTTCAGAATTCATTTTTATATCCTTTCTTCTTTCAAATACTCTGAAAGACACATGTGTTACTTATACTAAATCAGATTCCAAAAAAAAAAATATGAAGACAACAAAAATTCTCTTGGGCAGCTTCTAGTAGACCTTTTTACTTAGAACAATTTAAACAAAAGTACATCTTACTATTAAACAGCCATTCCTGACACTCTTTGCAAAACAAAGCAAAATAAAAACCTTTCAGGATAAACTGAAAGGTTGCTTACATAATCAACAGAAGTATATAAAGTACCAATATATACACTAACTGATTCCACCCAAGTTATTAACTGTATTGCTTTATACATGAAATAAAAACTTAAAATTTACCTGCATTGCACTTTTCCCCAGTTTCACCACCTCAAATAATGTGACAGGCTCCCCTTCCCCATTCTGTTGAGGGTGTCCATTAGCTCTTCCACGGCCTGCTCCTCTAATTCCAGCTTCAATTCTGCTCTTCTCACCTGGAGATTTTCGAGGTTTCTTATTTGTAGACTGAAAAAAAGATAAAAAAAAGATTCCATTCGATTTATGTTTACTTTGCTTTACATAAAATGATCACTACTATAGAAGAAATACAATCCCTAACCAAAAGAAACTTTAAAATTTCTTCTCAGTGAGTCAAAAAAGCGCAAAGAGCAAAACATAAGTTTATATATAAAAGGTATGAAGGTAACTTTCTTTTGTTTTTTGAGACAGAGTCTTGCTCTGTAGCCCAGGATGGAGTGCAGTGGCACTCTCTTAGCTCACTGCAGCATCCTCCTCCCAGGTTCAAGCGATTCTCCTGCCTCAGCCTCCCAAGTAGCTGAGATTACAGACCCCACCATCACGCCCAGTTAATTTTTGTATTTTCAATAGAGAAGGAGTTTCACCATGTTGACCAGGCTGGTCTCGTACTCCCGACCTCAAATGATTCGCCTACCTTGGCCTTAAAAAATGCTGGAATTAAGAGCATGGGCCACCACACCTAGATGATGTTTTAAAAATTGCTTTAGTGTGTTGTACAATAATAATGCCAATGTTGAATATTTTAACCTTGCCTCTTCTTGACATTTCCTTCTGCATACATTCACTGATACTCTCCTACTTCCTCAGAAATCTTGTACAGAAAACATTTCTGGGAAATGCCATATATTCAACTTCTACCTCTACTGAAATGCTCAAGTATTTCTTAGTCATGCAACAAATATGCTGAACAATCTGGAACTATTTCAGGTACTGGCAATACAGCAATAAACAAAACAGACAAACATTCTTGCCCTGATGGAGTTTACATTCTTTAATTAACATAGCATCCCCTCCCCCCAACTTTATTTTAAAAAGTTAATACTTGCTATAATCTTATCTCTATGTCACCTTTAGGGCCAAGGATCATTTGAAAAAATTGTTGGCAGTCACTGTATCTATTCCTGTTAATTTCATTCATTCATTCATTCATTCATTCATTCATTCATTCATTCACATACAAACTCATTCTACAGTTGCTACTTCACCAAACTCACCAGTGACACCAACGTTGCTAAACGCAACAGACATTTCTTGAAACTCTCTTAACAGACATGACTTTTTTCCTTTCCTTTCAGTTATCTTTCCCCTCCCTGTATTTCTTACCTGTTAGTATTACCTACAGGTCTCCCCTAAGTATCTTTTCTTCTCAATCCTTATGCTCTCTACTGAGTAATTTAATTCATTCCCATTACATGCCTGTTTCACTTATCAATTTATGGTCTCTCATCTCCAATGAGATAAGTGTCTCCAATGAGAGACAATAAATTGAAATAAATTTGCCCTGCTTTTTGACACTGAAGCTGGACCCTGTAAACATTTATCTTTTGCCATCTGCTGCAGTATTAGGCTTTGTAAAAGGAAGGTACTAGAGGAACACTACAAGGCATAGCTTGGAGGGGCTTCTTTTCCTTATTATAGTACCTGTTCCCTGCATTTGCTTTTACTGTGTTTCTGACAGTATAGTCCTCTTTTCACTTCTGTTGGTAGTTAATGGCCCTCTAACCATTTCTATGTGTGGATTAATATATAGAGTTTGCTGCTTAATTTTTAAATAAACTTTTTTTAGAACTTTCAGATTTACAAAAAAAAAAGTTGAAGATAGTACAGAAAATTCCTAAATACTTTACATATAGTTATTCCTATAATTAACATCTTACATTAGTATGGTACATTTGTTACAATAAACCAATACTGATACACTAACAAAAGCCCATACCTTCTTTGAATTTTTTTTTTTTTTTTTTTGAGAAGGAGTCTCGCCGTTGCCCTGGCTGGAGTGCAGTGACACAATCTCGACTCACTGCAACCTCCGCGGTTCAAGTGAGTGATTCTCCTGCCTCAGCCTCAGGAAAATCACCCAAGTTCAAGTGATTCTCCTGCCTCAGCCTCTAGAGTAGCTATGATCATAGGCGCCTGTCATCACAGCCAGCTCATTTTTGTACTTTTAGTACAGACAAGGTTTCGCCATGTTGGCCATGCTGGTCTTGAACTCCTGACCTCAAGTGATCCACCCATCTCGCCTCCCAAACTGCTACAATGACAGGCATCAGCCACCAAGAGCGGCCTGATTTTTCTTACTTCTTGCCTAATGACCTTCTGGTCTAGGAGTCCATCCAGGATACCATATTACATTCAGTCACCATGTCTTCCTAAGCTCCTTTTGGCTGTGACAGTTTCTCAGATTCTCCTGGTTTTTGATGACCACCAGTATTTGAGAAATATGACCATCAGTATCTGAGAAATACTGATCAGGCATTTTCTAATAGGTTCCTCACTGGAATTTGTCTGATGTTTCTGTCATAACTAGACAAGGGATTATGGGATTTGAGAAGAAAGGAGAGGTAACATGCCTTTTTTTTTTCAGACGAAGTTAACTTGTTGCCCAGGCTAACGTGCAATGGCGCGATCTCAGCTCACTACAACCTCCATCTCCTGGGTTCAAGTGATTCTCCTGCCTCAGCCTCCCGAGTAGCTGAAACTACAGGTGTGTGCCACCACCTCAGCTAACTTTTTTTTTGTATTTTTAGTAGAGATGTGGTTTCACTGTGTTAGGCAGGATGGTCTCTATCTCCTGACCTCGTGATCCACCCACCTCAGCCTCCCAAAGTGCTGGGATTATAGGCTTGGGCCACCATGCCCAGCTGGTAACATGCCATTTTTATCACCTCATATCAAGAGTACATACTATCAACATAATTAATCAATGTTGATGTTGACCTAAATCACTTGGCTGACGTAGTGTTTTGTCAGGTTTCACCTCCGTACTTTTCTTACTCTTTCCATAGTGTACCCTTCAGAAGAAAGTCACTAGGTATAGCCCACATTTAAGGGGTAGGAAGTTCCACTCTACTTCCTTGAGGAGGTATTTACACAAATTATAATTCTCTCACATGGAAGATTTGTCTATTCTCAACCATTTATTTATTCAATCATTTATATCAGTATACACTCATCATTTATTTTATACTTGGGGTTCTAATTCAATACTGTTTTGTTTTGTTTTGTTTTTGGAGACAGCTTCTCTCTTTGTTGCCCAGGCTGGAGTGCAGTGGTGCGATCTTTGCTCACTGCAACCTCTGCCTCCTGGGTTCAAGCGATTCTTCTGCCTCAGCCTCCTGAGTAGCTGGGATTACAGGTATGTGCCACCACACCCAACTAATTTTTGTATATTTAGTAGAGATGGGGTTTCACCATGTTGGCCAGGCTGGTCTTGAACTCCTGATCTCAAGTGATCCACCCACCTCTGTCCCCCAAAGTGCTAGGATTACAGGCGTGAGCCACCGTGTCCGACGTAATTCAATACTATTTTACTTTGTTGCTCAAATTGTTTCAGCTTTGGCCAATGGGAGCTCTTTTAGTTAGCTCCCAAGTCCTTATGACATAATCACATCACTCTGTGTGGTTTTTCATTTCTTTTTTAGCACTTGGCTACTTATTGGCACAAGATGCTCCAGGTTCACCTTGTATATCCTTGCCCCAGTTCTAGAATCAACCAATACAAGAAAGAGACTGGGTTCCTTTTATTGGAAAACGGTATCAGAGAATAAGAATTGCACACTGGTTGGCCGGGCACAATGGCTCATGCCTGTAATCCCAGCACTTTGGGAGGCCAAGGCGGGCAGATCACCTGACGTAAGGAGTTCTAGACCAGCCTGGCCAACATGGCAAAACCCCGTCTCTACTACAAATACAAAAACTATCCAGGTGTGGTGGCGCATGCCTGTAATCCCAGCTACTCGGGAGGCTGAGGTGGGAGAATTGCTTGAACCTAGGAGGCAGAGAGAGGTTGCAGTGAGCTGAAATTGCACCATTGTACTCCAGCCTGGACAACAGAGCAAGACTCCATCTCAAAAAAAAAAAGAACTGCACACTGGTAATACCAGCACACGGGTAGACAAGGTGGGCAGGATGACTTGATCCCAGGAGTTCCAGACCAGCCTGAGCAACATGGCAAAAGCCCACCTCTACAAAGTTAGCTAGGGCAGTAGTGTGTGCCTGTAGTCCCAGCTGCTCGGCAGGCTGAAGTGGGAGAATCGATTGAGCCGGGGAGGTCGAGTCTCCAGTGAGCCGTGATTATAGCACCGTACTCCTGGATGACAGCGAGACCTTATCTCAAAAAAAAAAAAAAGAACTGCACACTATGTTTTGCTCGTTGCTACTAGAGTACCTTTGCTTCTAGGTTCTTATGTGGACAAAACATAAAATACACCTCCCATATGTTACACGTAACAAAGTCACTCTTTGAGCGAGTATCGGTAGCTCAGGCAGTTGAAGGAGCGGCAGTGAACAGGCAGCCCAGCTCACTAAGGCTCTCTGTGCACCATGGCGCACTAGCACCCAGTATGTACTCTCCCCACTGCAATGATGCCCAAGAGGAAAGTCAGCTAAGCAGAAGTGGAAGTCGAAGTGAAGAGTCAAAGAGGAGACAGGCATGGTTGTCAGCTAAACCTGCTCCTGAAAAGTGGAAATGAAGTCAAAAAAAGGCAGCAGGAAAGTATAAACACAGGGCCAGGTACAGTGGCTCACACCTGTAATGCCAGCACTCTAAGAGGTCAAAGCAGGCAGATCACTTGAGCCCAGGAGTTCAAGTCCAGCCTGGGAAACATGGCAAAACCCTGTCTAGACAAAAAATTACAAAAATTAGCTTTTATATATACACATATATGTATATATACATATATAGAAATAGATATGTATATATACACATATAGAAATAGATATGTATATATACACATATAGAAATAGATATGTATATATACACATATAGAAATAGATATGTATATATACACATATAGAAATAGATATGTATATATACACATATAGACACATATAGAATAGTATGTATATATACATATAATAAGTTAATATAGAATATATATTTTGTATATATATATTGTATATAATATATTTATATAATAATTTTATATAAATGTGTGTATATATAAATATATATACACACATATATATACATGTAAAGGATATAAAGAAAAGGGAAAAGGGGAGCAAAGAGAAAAGAGGCTGATGCCGCTAACCAAAAAACTATAGATTTACCTGCAGAAAATGGACAAAGCAAAACCAAGAAGAGTCCAGCTTCCGGTGAAGCCGGAGAAAAAGAAGCCAAGTCTGATTAATATAATATACTATTAGCAGTGGTCCTTCTATTCTAGTAGAATCCAGAGGAATATTTTTATCAACTATTGTATAAATGCAAGTTTTTTACTAGATCTAGAAACATTTTTAAGAAGAAGGGAATCCCACCCACAACCCATTTTTAAAGTGTAAATGCTTTTTGTTTTTAAGAGATGAAATCATTCACTGGTTATTTTTTGGTACAACCAGAAAATAGTGTGGGATACTGAATTGTCAGAGGCTTTGACTGTCTTGGGTGTCAGCTTAGCATTCCATAGATGGGGGTTAGTTTTCATATCCTAAAATACAAAGCATATAAAATGGCAACATGGAGTTATAGTCCTGAATTAAAAAAAAAAATTTTGCATTTTAACGTCTTGGATATCTTAAATTATTTCTATTCCATGTTTCTTAATAGCACAATTTTCTTCCCCTTTTTTTTCTTTTTTTGAGACGGAGTCTCGTCTGTCGCCCAGGCTGGAGTACAGTGGTGCAATCTCAGCTCACTGCAACCTCCGCCTCCCAGGTTCAAGCGATTCTCCTGCCTCAGCCTCCCGAATAGCTGGGACTACAGGTGCCCACCACCACTCCCAGTTAATCTTTGTATTCTTAGTAGAGATGGGATTTCACCATATTGGCCAGGCTGGTCTCAAATTCCTGACCTTGTGATCCACCCACCTTAGCCTCCCAAAGTGCTGGGATTACAGGCGTGAGCCACTGCACCTGGCCTTTAGCAGGATTTTCTAAAAAACAAAAACAAAAAAAACAAAACTCCTTGATCATGGCTCTCCCTGTCAGAATTGTGTGCAATCTAACATCTTTGGTTGTGGTATTCCTGTTTTCCCAGTAACTTTGTTAATGTGCTGTGAAAGACTGAAAATTTGAGTATGCTGTGTATATGCTTTTAAATGAATTGCAGAAGTGTATTTAACAGCTTATCAACATGTGAAGATATTGGTACTTGATAGCCTCAAGGAAAATTTGCCTCCAAATTTTAAGCTGGAAAGTCACTGGAATAACTTTAAAAAAGAATTACAAACTTTTTTTTTTCTTTTTTTTTTTTTTTGAGACAGAGTCTCACTGTCGCCCAGGCTGGAGTGCGGTGGCACAATCTCGGCTCACTGCAGGCTCCGCCCCCCCCCCCGGGGTTCACGCCATTCTCCTGCCTCAGCCTCCCGAGTAGCTGAGACTACAGGCGCCCGCCACCTCGCCCGGCTAATTTTTTTTGTATTTTTAGTAGAGACTGGGTTTCACCATGTTAGCCAGGATGGTCTCGATCTCCTGACCTCGTGAAAACTTGTTTTTAGGTTTTCAGTATGTATGTTAAGAATTGCACACAAACTGAAATGTCTGTGTACTAATCCCCAACATAACCAACAAAATCTCAATTATGAAAGAAAAAAGCACATTCACTCTCTGTTCTGTGAAGTTCTAAGGGTTTTGACAAATGCTTGGTGTTGTGTATGCACAATTAACATGGAGAATAGTTTACTTTAAAAATCCTGTGTATTGCCCATTCAACCCTTTCTCTTCTCCTTCTCAGGAAACCACTAGTTTTTACTTTTTTAATCATCATCATAGTTTCCTTTTTTCCGCATATTAATATATGGGTTGAGTGCCCCTTATCTGAAATGTTTGGAACAAGAAGTGTGTCAGACTTCCAGTTTTTTCAAATTTTAGAATATTTGCACATACATAATGAGACATCTTGGGGATGAAACTCAAGTCTAAACATGAAACTCGTTTGTTTCATATATACCTTACACACATAGCCTGAAAGGAATTTTACATAATTTTTTTTTTCTTTGAGACAGAGTTTCGCTCTTGTCCCCAAGGCTGGATTGCAACGGCACAATCTAGGCTCACTGCAACCTCCACCTCCTGGGTTCGAGCGATTCTCCTGCCTCAGACTCCCAAGTAGCTGGGATTAAAAGCATGCGCCACCATGCCAGGCTAATTTTGTGTTTTTAGTAGAGATGAGGTTTCTCCATGTTGGTCAGGCTGGTCTCGAACTCCCGACCTCAGGTGATCCACCCACCTCAGCCTCCCGAAGTGCTGGGATTACAGGTGTAAGCCACCGCGCCTGACCATAATATTTTTAATAATTTTGTGCATGAAACAAAGTTTTGACCTTTTTACTTTTTCTTTTTTTTTTTGAGACACAGTCTTACTCTGTCACCCAGGCTGGAGTAGAGTGGCACGATCACAGCTCACTGCAACCTCCCCTTACAAGCTTAAGCAATCCTCCAGCCTAAGCCACCTAAGTAGCTGGGACTATAAGCACTAGCCAGCACACCCAGCTTTTTTTTTTTTTTTTTTTTTTTTTGGTAGAGACAGGTTTTGTCATGTTGCCCAGGCTGGTCTCGAACTCCTAAGCTCAAGATATCTGCCTGCCTCGCCTCTCAAAATGCTGGGATTACAGGGGTAAGCCACTGCATCTCGCCTTGATCTTGGTTTTAACTGTGACCCGTCACATAAGGTTATGTGTGGAATTTTTTTTTTTTGTAGACGGAGTCTCGCTCTTTCACCCAGGCCGAAGCGCAGTGGCACGATCTCGGCTCACCGCAAGCTCCGCCTCCCGGGTTCACGCCATTCTCCTGCCTCAGCCTCCCGAGTAGCTAGGACTACAGGTGCCCACCACCACACCCAGCTAATTTTTGTATTTTTAGTAGAGACGGGGTTTCACCATGTTACCCAGGATGGTCTCGATCTCCTGACCTCGTGATCTGCCCGCCTCAGCCTCCCAAAGTGCTGGGATTACAGGCATGAGCTACTGTGCCCGGTCTATGTGTGGAATTTTTTATGTGGCTATATGTTGAGATTCAGAAAGTTTCGAACTTCAGAGCATTTCAGATTTCAGATTTTTCGATTAGTGTTGCTCAACTTGTAACTGGAGTCTAACAACATGTAGGCCTTTCAGACTAACATCTTTCACTTTAATAATATGCAATTAAGATCCATGTCTGGCTGGGCACGGTGGCTCACGCCTCTAATCCCCCCATACATTGAGAGCACGAGATGGAAGGATTGCTGAGGCCAAGAGTTCAAGACCAGCCTGGGAAACAAAGCAAGACCCCTTCTCTAAAAAAAAATAAAAAATAAAAAAATTTATCAATTAACAAGAAATAAAAAGAAAAAAGAAAAACTATCTAAAGATAAAGGATTAAAAAAAAAAAAAAAAGAACAAAAAAGTTAGCTGGACATGGTGGCATGTGCCTGTAGCTCCAGCTATGCAGGAGGATGGCTTGAGCCTAGGAGCCTGAGGCTGCACTGAGCCATGAACGTTCCACTGCACTCCCTCCAGCCTGAACAACAGAGCAAGACCCTGTCTTAAAACAAACAAAAACATTCATCCATGTCTTTTAGGGGCCAAATAGGTCATTCAAAAAAACTGTTGAATAGCATTCCATTCTATAGATGTATCACATTTTGTTAGCCATTTACCAAATAATGGGCATCTGGGTCACCACTATTAGGCAATTACAAATAAAAAACATTCACAAGCAGGTTTTCCTGTGTACTTAATTTTTAAAATCAGCTATGTATATACCTAGGGGTACAACTGCTGGAACTTTGAGTAAGACTATGTTTAGCTTTGTATGAAATTGCCAAACTGTCTTTCAAAGTGGCTGTACCATTTTGCATTTCTACCAGCAAGAAACGAAAGTTTCTGGGCCGGGAGCAGTGGCTCACACCTGTAATCCCTGTACTTTGGGAGGCCGAGGCAGGCGGATCACGAGGTCAGGAGATTGAGACCATCCTGGCTAACAAAGTGAAACTCCGTCCCTTACTAAAAATACAAAAAAAATTAGCCGGCTGTGGTGGTGGGTGCCTGTAGTCCCAGCTACTCGGGAGGCTGACGCTGGAGAATGGCGTGAACCCAGGAGGCGGAGCTTGCAGTGAGCCACGATCATGCCACTGCACTCCAGCCTGGGCAACAGAGTGAGACTCCATCTCCAAAAAAAAAAAAAAAGAAATCAGAGTTTCTGTTGCATCACATACCTCCCAGGAAACTGATATTGTCAGATTTTTAAATTTCAGCCATTCTAATAGGTATGTAGTAGGATCTCATTGTTGTCTCGATTTGCAGTTCCCAAATGACAAATGATTTGAAGCCTTTAAATAGTTAACAATTATTTTTTTAAGACAGAGTCTTACTCTGTCACCCAGACTAGAATGTAATGATGCAATCTCAGCTCACTGCAACCTCTGCCTCCCAGGTTCAGGTGATTCTCGTGCCTCAGGCTCCCAAGGAGATGGGATTACAGGTGTGTGCCACCACACCCAGGTAATTTTTTTATTTTTAGTAGAGATGGGGTTTCACCATTTTGGCCAGGCTGGTCTCAAACTCCTGGACTCAAGTGATCGGCCCCGCCTTGGCTTCCCAAAGTGTTAGGATTATAGGTGTGCACCACTGTGCCCGGCCAATTAATTCTTTACATTAAGTTTTCTCCATTTGAATTATTGGCAATGATTCTCTCACCAGACTGGACCCAGACTGATTCTTCATATGTGCACTGTCCAACATGGTAACCACTATCCCCAAACATGGCTTTCAAAGAACTTATACTGGCTGGGCGTCGTGGCTCATGCCTGTAATCTCAGCACTTTGGGAGGCTGATGCGGATGGATTAGCTGAGGTCAGGAGTTTGAGACCGGCCTGGCCAACACGGTGAAACCCCGTCTCCACTAAAAATACAAAAAATGAGCCAGGCATGGTGGTATGTGCCTGTAGTCCTAGCTACTCAGGAGGCTAAGGCAGGAGAATTGCTTGAACCCGGGAGGTGGAGGTTGCAGCGAGCCAAGACTGTGTCACTGCACTCCAGCGTGGGCAACAGAGAAAGACTCTGCCTCAAAAAATAAACAAATAAAATAAAAAAGAACTTATATTATTTAAGATGTATTTTCAACATCCTAATACAATCTTGTCAACTGGTAGTGATGAAGGAACACTAGTGCTTCATATCCCATAAACAACAGTACAAGTGAAATATCTATGGTCCATAGGGTTATTAATACAGAAATTAGAGTTCATTACTGCAGGTAATTCAAGGGACACAGTGATTTTAAAATCTTTTAATGAGTATGTGTAGGAAAGCAAACCTGAAATACCTGAAAGAAAGCCTGCAGCAACACAGTAAGTAATGAATTTCATGGAAAATATGTTACATATACATAGGAAGTCATTAACCTTCACTGTTCCTATACAAAAATGATGCAATCTAATCTCAGAATTTACAGCAATCTTTAGGACGACTGTGTACTATTCCATTTAAATGTGTATCTACATTTTTAGTAAAGTGTTTTAAATACACAAATTAGCCCTGCTGTGTAGGAAAATAACTTATCCCAAATACCCTATTCCAAAGCTCTAGAATAGGTTAAGTTGCAGTATGAATGTGCAATGACTTTCCTAGAAGTTTTAAGAAACAAAGATACAAAAACATTCTTTAACCTTTGTGCCTTATCTGGCATAATGAGCTGTGAATGTTAAATAATCCACACCGTACCACAAATAATATACATTAACTTTTTTTGGGATTGCATAATGCAAGAATTTTATACATACACAATTAAAAGATAAAGAGATAAACACAAATACCTGCAATATAAAATACTAAACTATAGTATATAAAAATACTTTTCATGGAATTTTGGTTTATGGTAAGTGCTAAAAAACCTTCTAAGAGAAAGATTATTTTTAGTACCGAGAAGCAGGAAAAGTTTCACAAAAAAATTATGCTGCAAGGTGGGACTTAATGGACTCATAAAATTAGTAAGAATTAGTATTAGTAAGATTAGCATATGTAGAATTTAGAAAACAAGGGTTCCAGAACGAAAAAACACAATGAGCAATGGTGTGAATGTGGGAAAGCAAAAGTCATACATGAAAAAACAAGAGACAGATACCTGATTAAAAAGTTGTGAACAGGGAAATACAATAAAATATTAGGTGTGATATTAGGTGAGTTGAAAATACCCCACACTTTTTCATAAAACGGCATTGCCTGTGAGCTGAGATCGTGCCACTGCACTCCAGCCTGGGTGACAACAAGACTTTATCCAAAAGAAAAAAAAGAAGAGTGGGGGGCACTGCCTGCTTTTTGAATAAGAAAAAACATATTCCTGGCTGGCCAGTGGCTCACGCCTGTAATCTCAGCACTTTGGGAGGCCGAGGCGGGCAGATCATGAGGTCAGGAGATTGAGACCATCCTGGCTAACACGGTGAAACCCCATCTCTACTAAAAATACAAAAAATTAGCAGCTGAGGCAGGGGAATGGTGTGAACCTGGGAGGCGGAGCTTGCAGTGAGCCAAGATCATGTCCACTACACTCCAGCCTGGGCGACAGAGCAAGACTCCAAATCAAAAAAAAAAAAAAGAAAAAACATATTCCCACCCGGCACTATTAAAAAGGATGAAATAGAAAAAGACAAAGACCAAAGGTAGGAAGCTAATAGTACAGCTGCCAATAAAGTGGGCCCTAAAGATACAAACTTGGGAAATGTAAAATAAAGGACGGATCTGGAAGACAGTGAGATTATAAAATAAAAGTCATCAGACGCTCGGCGCGGTGGCTCGAGCCTGTAATCCCAGCACTTTGGGAGGCCAAGGCGGGTGGATCACGAGGTCAGGAGATCAAGACCATCCTGGCTAACACAGTGAAACCCCGTCTCTACTAAAAATACAAAAAAAGTAGCCAGGCACGGTGGTGGGCACCTGTCGTCCCAGCTACTCGGGAGGCTGAGGCAGGAGAATGGCATGAACCTGGGAGGCGGAACTTGCAGTGAGCCGAGATTGCGCCACTGCACTCCAGCCTGGGCGACAGAGTGAGACTGTGTCTCAAAAAAAAAAAAAAGTCATCAGACCTGAAATTTCAATAGATAAAGGAGACAGGACAAGAGACTTGGAGATGAGGAAATGTAACAATGACTCAGGTTTTAATTCTGTGTTCTTGGAACTGTGGTAGTCTTCAACATAATTAAGGAAGTCAGAACTAAAAACTAGTCTAGTCAGCAGAAGAAAATTCTAAATGAAAAATTAAGAAAACAACAAAGCTTAAAAACAAGTCCAACTAATACACTTCCTAAAGTGATTACAAAACAGTGCACATTTAAGCTCCAAAAAATTCTTTTATAGAGATCTTTGTTTCTTAGAAAAATAAAAATAGAAAAGGTAGTACAGAAAATTATAAATAGGATGGGCACAGTGCCTCATGCCTGTAATCCAGCACTTTAGGAGTCCTACTGGGCAGACTGCTTGAGCCGAGGAGTTTGAGACCAGCCTGGGCAACATGATGAAACCTTGCCTCTACAAAAACTTAGCCGGTGTGGTGATGCATGCCTGTAGTCCCACTCCAAAGGCTGAGGTGGGAGAATCACTTGAGCCTGGGAAATCGAGTCTGTGGTGAGCTGTGATCATACCACCTTTATTAAAAAATAATGAACAATACACAAAGTATTGATTTAAACTTTCACCACTTAAAAATTAGAAAAGACTTAACCATTATAAGCAGTAACATACCTTATACCCATGTATTTTGCTGTGTGAAAGGCAATAATATATGTCAAAAGCTTTCAAAACAAACAGCATATACTAACAAACTTCACTATTAGAAATTTAGGATTAAAAAAAACAATGGCTATACAGCAAAACTTATTTGCAAAACACTTCATGTCAGCATGGTTTAGAATAGTTAAGAATTTTTAACATAAATGCTCAACATGGCACCAACTCTGCAATTGGTTTGTCAGTGTCCCACATTAACTCCCTGGGCCTGGTCATTCAGTTTCCAGCCTCTGCTGAGTCCCTCATACTATTCCAAGTGTAGCAGGGGAAATTGAGAGGCCCTTCCTCAAGCTCTGGTCATAATGGAGGTACAAGGGAGACATCTACAGGGAACCATGAGATCAGTGGTGTTGGAAATGCTAAGTCAGTCCTTCTTTAGGCTGGATGTTGGTAGTGGTCGTCAAAAAGTCCATATATTTTATATCTAGGCCTTCACCTGGCCTATGGACTTATACCCATGCCCCTGGTTTATCAGCTCAATGGTTCTTCAGCCCATTACAGATGAGAAGGAGCTATACTGAAGATCAAGAAGGAACCACTGGAGTCTGAATGTTCCTGAAAGATTGACTTAGTCCTAGCTTAGTCCTCATAAAACCTCCTAACAATGGGGTTGATACTTTTACTCTCTATTTTACAGGAGTTATAATAGATTGTTAAAGGACAACCAAGAAAGGACAAAAGAAGTGACAGTCAGAGGTTGAGAGGAGCCAGAAAAACCTAAAATCTAGCAGACATCTGCCACCACATTGTAACATGGTGGTTCCTATCACAATGCTGGGTCAAAAACAGATTGATTTGGTTTATAATGCTAAACCAAGAGGGTGGGCAAATAAAAATTTTGGTATTTAAAAGAAAAAAAAACTTTGGAATCTGAATATCATGAAATTCCAAAAAGTCTACATTAAACTACCAAATAATTTAAAAGATCCAATTTTTATAAGTGACCCGTTAACTTACCCTTCTGGTACTCATTATTAATCGTTTGTTGTGCATTCTCCATCTTATGTATGAATAGACATTTAAAAATAAAAACTGTATCTTTTTATTGTTAGATATGAGTTCTAAATTTCTTTTCAAAGAAAAGTATGTTCAATTCTTTGCCTTCTACTTTTAAACTTAACTTCCTCATAAAGCAACCTTTTTCAATTACCTGCTCCACCCTGACTCATTTCAATCTCCTGCTCCACCCTGACTCATTGTCGATCACCTGCTCTGTCATAACCATTTTTCCCGCCAAACCACTCACCCCGTCACTCTTTAAATTAGCCAATCGGAATTAGTTTAGCCTGTGTGCTCTAACCCTAGCCAATAAGGGAATGACACAGCAGCAGGAGCCATATGCGTCAGGGATAAGAACCCCTTCCCCTCCCTTGTCCAAGTGTGCACTCACCATTGTTCCATCTGTAAGGGCGCACCCTTCTATAGAAGTACCTTGCCTTGCTGAGAATTAAAAGAAAATTTCATATTCAAGTGCTATTTCTTTTGCAGCACTGAAACTTTATATACAACATTATTTACCTCTCCTACTCAGCCTATGCAAATATGAAAGTTATATAATGTTGAGAATATAGAAGTGCTGGTTCTCACTAAGAGAAAAAAAATCCTTAACAAAACACGAGAGACTAAAGAGGGGTTAAGGTTAGAGAGGTGCTGATTTACATGACAACTACAAGCAACATAAAATCCTGGACTAGACCCTGATTCAGGAAAAGAATAGTTTTTCTTTTCTTTAAGGGATTAGATTATGACAACTGGCAAAATCTAAATGAGATGTATAGATATCGTTATTATATCAATATTATTTTCATAACTGTACTGTGGTTATGTAAGAAAAAATGTCCTTGACTGCAAAGAAATACTAAAGTATTAGAAATAAAGTGCTGCGAAGAGGTATTTTACGAAACAATACTGAATTAAAAAAAAAAAAAGTAACATCACGTCTGCAACTTACTCCAAAACAGTTCAAAACTAAGATACCAAAATACTTATCTCTGCATATGCCATAAAAAATCCATATTTACATGTGTATATGTGTGTACATATATAGAGAGGAGAAGACAGAGAGAAGGAAAGAGTGGGAATATGATAAAGCAAATGTAGTAAAATGCTAACATTAGGACAATGTGCATGAAGGACAGCTGACAATTCTTCATAGAATTCTTAGAATCCTTCTGTGTTGGAAATTATTTCAAAATGAAAAATTTTTTAAACACCAAAGGGCAGGGGGTGGGGCAGTGCTTATGTAACAAAATTAAAACACCATTCATTCATTAAACATTTACTAAACACTTACTGCAGGTCAGACACTAGTAAGCAGCAGAAGACACACTAGATAAAAATTCCTGCCTTCACAAAACTAACATTCCAGTTGGAGGAGAGAGACAATAAGCAAGTAAGTAAAACGTATGTTACGTTAGCGGAAGGGGAAAACAGTTAAGTCATATTGGGTAGAGGTGGCAATTTGCAATGTTAAACACATCCTTAGGCCTGGTGCAGTGACTCACGCCTGTAATCCCAATACTTTGTGAGGCTGAGGTTGGCGGTTCACTTCAGGTCAGGAGTTCAAGACCAGCCTGGCCAACATGGTAAAACCCTGTCTCTACTAAAAATACAAAGATTAGCCAGGCGTGGTGGTGCATGCCTGTAATCCCAGCTACTTGGAAGGCTGAGGTGGGAGAATTGCTTGAACTCGGGAGGCAGAGGTTGCAGCACTTTGGGAGGCTGAGGTGGGATGATCAGTTGAGCCCAGGAGTTTAAGACCAGCCTGGACAACATAGTGAGACCCCATCTTCACACGAAAAAAATCAGCCATGCGTGGTGGCATGCGCGGGTAGTCCCAGCTATTCAGGAGGCTGAGGAGGTGGGAGAACTGTTTGAGCCCAGGAGTTTGAGGATGCAGTAAGCCACAGTTGCGCCACTGCACTCCAGTCTGGGTGACAGAGTGAGATCCTGTCTCAAAAGAAAAATAAAACATAAAATAAAAGTAAAGGAAACAATACTGCCTGTAATAGAAACTCCTTATATTAATTGTTTTTGACTGGCTAAATGAAAACCAAAGATACAAGAAATGCCCTTTAAAAGTAATAAATTTTAAAAGGATTAAACTTAGAAAAAAAAGTGATGAATAGTATTACTACAGCTAAACAAAGAATGCTATCAGTTAAAACCTGACTTATTGTTCAAAATGCAGCTAGTTGATAGAAAATGTCCAATATTTCTTCATAACAGGTACCTGAGGCAGGACTCCAATCTGATCATTCTGACAATTATAACTCTCAAGATTAATTAACAGCTTGGCATTCTGGCTTCCTTAAGAGAAACAGTGTGGGAGTTAGCATATAAATTCAAATCCTAGCTTTCCCATTTACTTGCTGTGTGACCTTAGGCAAATTACCACTTTTTAACTTCATATTCTACTCTGTAAACTGCATGTAAGACCTATTTCGTAACACTAGTGTGAGGATTAAATAACATAAAAAGCCACAACAAAGCTCAAAGTAGAAATTCAGGAAGTTGTTTATGTTACATTGTTGGCACAATCAAGAAATGGGCCTGATTGAGTTAGGTGGAAGTACAGGCAGCCATGTGAACTAATTTGTGTGACTGTATAGACTGAAATATAAATAAAACAAATTTCTAGAATGCTACTTTCTTATACTGGTTGACATTTTTTCAATACTGTAAATATGGCATGAACATGCACTATTTACTTACTAGATTACGTAGTAGTAACTTCAGTAAAAATCAAATATTTCCTACCACAAAAGGGTTAAGCATTTGGGTACACAGACTTCTTTTCATCAAAAAAGCACAACATTGGTGAAACCCCGTCTCCACTAAAAAATACAAAAAATTAGCTGGGCATGGTGGCGCACGCCTGTAGTCCCAGCTACTCAGGAGGCTGAGGCAGGAGAATCACTTGAACCCAGGAGGTGGAGGTTGCAGTGAGCCAAGATCATGCCACTGCACTCCAGCCTGGGCGACAGAGTAAGATTCCATCTCAAAAAAAAAAAAAAAAAAGGCACAACATTACAAGGATTCAGCTGTACACACATAAAACTTAAACATGTTCTAAGGAATAATACAATAACCTGCTGAAGGGGCGGTAAATTCTCTTTAGGAAAAATAAAAAAGTTTCTTTAAGGAGACAGTACTTAATCTGAATCCTGTAAGTGAAGAATTTCAAGTTGGGGAGAACAAATTCAAGTAAGCAAACATGTGGGCAATTCATTCTCCTACCTTTAAGCAAATATAGTCTTATTTCCAATTTTGCAGTTATCTTGAGATTGCCAGGATAGCAATGAAACTTGCCTATGATCTCAGAAAAATCACATGGTAGTAATGGGAACTAGAATAGTCACCAGCTTCCAAGTGCAAAACTCCTTCACTTTTCCCAAAATGTGTTTATAAGGAATACTGTACCACCAAATACTTCTACAAATGAGGAAGTAATACAAAAAGTTACTATACTGCATGTCTTCCCCCATTATTTTTTTCGTTTAAATAAAAGTAGAGGATAAAAGCAAGTGTATAGCAAAATACAAGAAGTCTTTCATCTTGTTTTTTATTTTAAGGTTGGCCTGGAGGAGTAATTAATTAAAAATTCTAGCAAACAAGAGGGAAAAATGACTTAACTATATCAAAAAACCACTCTTGTTGTGTAACTCACTATAAAAGACATATAGACAATAACTGGTTAACCAACATAACCATCAATTGCAGGGGTGGATCATTCCTGTGTCATGACTCTAATCACCAAACTAGATTTTAAATGTTCATAAGATGATTACAAACTATAAAACTGGCTATTTGGTGATATTAATAAAATATTTTATACTGGGACTTCACAATGATATTGCGGTGGTGTTAAAAAAAAAAAAAAAAAAGAGGGCCGCGGTGCCTCAGGCCTGTAATCCCAGCACTTTGAGAGGCTGAGGCGGGTGGATCACCTGAGGTCAGAAGTTCGAGACCAGCCTGGCCAACATGATGAAACCCCATCTCTACTAAAAAAAAAAAAAAAAAAAAAAAATTAGCTGGGCATGATGGTGAGTGCCTATAATCCCAGCTACTCAGGAGGCTGAGGCAGGAGAATCGCTGAACCCAGGAGGTGGAGGTTGCAGTGAGCCAAGATCGTGCCACTGCACTCCAGCCTGGGCAACAGAGTGAGACTCCATCTTGGGGGGGGGGTGGAGAAACAGGCCCTTATTTTTAGCAATACACACTAAAATATTTACAGATGGAATGATGTCTAGAATGGCCTTAAAAATAACATAGGATGGAAAAAAAGGAGGAGGGGTGACGAGATGAAACAGGATTGGTCATGATTTGAAAACTGCTAAATCTGGGTAATGGCTATATGGGGGGGTTCATTATATGATGTCTCCTATTAAAAGGAGGCTAAGAGTTTCCATTAGAAGAATTTTCGTAAAATAGAAAAAAATTACTAATAGCAAATCACATCGTAAAAGCAAACAGAACATTATAACCCTTAACCCCTTGACAAGCAGATAACAGTATCTTCTATAGGGTTTATGCATGCTTAAATTATGACTGATGCTCTTACAATACATTAAGCTATCTCTCAAAGTAGGATTATCTAGAGCTCTTTTAAACTTCCCAATCAGGTTATCAATAAGAATATACTCTGAGACTGACCCCAAACTCCAAAACAGTACTTGGGAGCTCATAAGAAATCAGAGTTGCATCTGAAAAGCAGAAGTCTTAACTAACTAAACCTCATTCATTGTTAGTGACCTTCTCTATGCCTTCACATGGACTACTATTTATTTACAAAGAGAAGGAGGGCAACAAAATCATACTACAATCATCTCCTTTTTCTGATCACTGCCAAGACAATTTATGTGAAAAAAAGTTTCCAATCTCTATTGTGTCACTGAATTTTTTAAGTATTAACCATACTAGCACTAGAATTAACAACTCACAGCAACTCATTAACACGGGTCACTATTAAAGGAACAAAGAAGACAAGCATAATACATACTGGAGGCCGGCCAGGACGACCCCTTTTTCTTTTTCCTTTGACCTCTGTTTCTTCAAGCTCGCTGCCAGCATCGGAATGGGCAGTAGTTTCATTAGTTGAATCCCTAGAAAATGTTATATTATTTTAGCGAACAAATTAATAAGTATAATGCATTTCTGTTTCAATACTTTCCTTACCTCCTGCTATATGGCTGATTAGAAGTGGTTTATACTTCTACTTTCAGAGAAACTCTCTAGCAAACTAAAAATGTTATCCTCCCTTCCTAATTTCACATAACAGTGAGTGAAACGAATCCCCCAAATAAAGAGGGAAATGAAGAGGAAGAAATGACTGTGGAAATGATAGCTGCTATACAAAAATAAATGCAAAATATAACTGCAAAAGACTAATTCTTCAGTATAAAAATATGAAGGCTTAGGAATATTTTTATTTATTTTATAAAGTCATGAAGGTCAGTGCTGTGCCAGTTAATGTTTAACCACTGTCTTTAAAAAAAAAAAAAATACAAACACCTAAGTTATAAGTATTAAGACATATGACCAGGCACGGTGGCTCATGCCTATAATCTCAGCACTTTGGGAGGGTGAGGCAGGCGGATCACCTGAGATCAGAATTTGGGACCAGCCTGGCCAACATAGTAAAACCCCATCGGTACTAAAAATACAAAAATTAGCCGGGCGTGGTGGCGCGTGCCTGTAATCCCATCTACTCAGGAGGTTGAGGCAGGGGAATCACTTGAACCCTCGGAGGTTGCAGTGAGCCGAGATTACGCCACTGCACTCCAGCCTGGGCAACGGGGCAATACTCTGTCTGAAAACAAAACAAACCAACAAAAAAGACATAAGGGATACTTAGCATATAATTTACAAACAATAATAAAACACAAAACACTCTTTATTGTAAATTCCACATAACTGATTCTCACAAAATAATTTTAAAGATAATTTTTGCCCAACTCTTATATTGGAATCTTTTTTTTTTTTTTTGGGGGGGGACAGTCTCTCTGTGTCACCCAGGCTGGAGTGCAGTGGCACAATCTCGGCTCACTGCCAGTTCCGCCTCCTGGGTTCATGCCATTCTCCTGCCTCAGCCTCCCGAGTAGCTGGGACTACAAGCACCCACCACTGTGCCCGGCTAATTTTTTTTGCAGTTTTAGTACAGATGGAGTTTCACCGTGTTAGCCAGGATGGTCTTGACCTCCTGACCTCATGATCCACCTGCCTCGGCCTCCCAAAGTGCTGGGATTACAGGCATGAGCCACCGCACCTGGCCTTATATTGGAATCTAACCTACAGCTGCAACTGATGAATGAATAGGAATTTTAACATGAAAGGTGGTTTCTATTTTTGTTCACTTTAATGAGTAGGATGCAAGTAAAATGATAAAGACATTTGTTGAAACTTCACTCATTAGTCAATGGTGTGAGCAACTTCTCTGCTGACTCAGATAAGGGCTGAGGAAACATGCTTCCTCAATTTTTTGTTATTGGTATTGTAATGGGTATAGACCATCCGATACACCTTTAAGTTGAATCTGCATTGTTAACAATTTCTCTATCACTTTAAGTCTATAATCAACAAAACAATAAATTAAGCGTTGATTTTTCATTTGCTGATTTTCATGGTGTACATATTCCTACCATAGCCAATTTCAAATGACCAAAGTGGCATAACCAAAGTGAGGTGGGAAGTGATAAACAGTAGTACAGCATTAAAACATATTTGTACCACAAAGACACAACAGGTTTAAATAACAACTTCAAAAGCATAAACAGTAACATGAAATAATTAGGAAGTGATGAGTTTTGAGTATTTACTATTTTTATTTTTCATATGACATTTAATTTAAGCTTATATAAGTTAACCTTTTAAAACAGATATGTTGTGTTTAGCTAGCTTGCAAAATTCCTAAAAACTTAACATTTAACTCTCACAGGCCAATACAAGCTGGCTTCAACACAGCATTGAAAAGGTTTAGACAGCATGAACAAGAATCTCTTCACTAAATTCTACACTACTGCATAAAATTGTAAAGAGTAGGAAAAGTACATAGCAAATGGTAAGTCCAACTCACAATCTACTATTTCTCAATCTCCTTCACCAAATGCTCTTTTAGGCTCATTCCCTCTTCCTTAAAGCTCAACTGTTAGGTCTGCTGTTCTCCATTTATATTACACTCCCTGGGAGATTTCATCCAGTTAATGTGTAACTTCTATGCAAATGACTTCAATACCTTATCAGTACACCTGATCACATTCCAGATCTGACTCAAGATTTTTATCTTGCATGCATGACATACTTACTTGAATGCCACGTCAAATTCACCAAATGCCACATCTAAAATTGAGTCCAATCCTGACTTACTTCTGACCTTCTACTCAGAGATACAATTAATTAACTGATTTAAGTTATGCATAAGTATGCTTTAAGTTATTATATAAATTTATTGTCACCATTATCCTGTCTATAAACTCGAATTGATAGAATGGTATCAGTCTTCTTGTGCCTCCTGCTAACATAATCCTACCTCAGCTATCCTTCTCAGAACAATATAATCTGTTTCTCACTCTTTCCAGGATTACTACCACAATCACCACTCCCCGTGATAATCTCAATTTATCTCCCTACTGCTGCTTATTCAAGCCATTCTACACACCACTGCCAGTAACATTCTCACATCATATTACTTACCCACTTGTAAATCTTCAAAGTTATCATATTACTTCTACAACTTATATATCTTTAAAGTTAATCTGGTATTTAAAACCGTAAATAAGACTGGGCGCAGTGGCTCACGCCTGTAATCCCAACACTTTGGGAGGCTGAGGCATGAGAATTGCTTGAACCCAGGAGGTGGAGGTTGCAGTGAGCAGAGATAGTGCCACTGCACTCCAGCCTGGGCGACAGAGTAGAACTCTGTCTCAAAAACAAACAAAACAACAACAACAAAACTATAAATAATATTGTAAATGATGTCCAGGGTCAGCAAGCTTTTTCATAAAGATCCATACAGCCAGGTGCGGTGGCTCACGCCTGTAATCCCAGCACTTTGGGAGGCCAAGGCAGGCAGATCATGAGGTCAGGAGTACGAGACCTACCTGGCCAACATAGTGAAACCTCGTCTCCACTAAAAATACGAAAATTATCCGGGCATGGTGGTGTGCGCCTGTAGTCCCAGCTACTTGGGAGGCTGAGGCAGGAGAATCGCTTGAACCCAGGAGGTGCAGGTTGGCCGAGCCAAGATCACACCACTGCACTCCAGCCTGAGCAACAGAGTGAGACTACATCTCAAAAAAAAAAAAAAAAAAAAAAAAACCATACAGTATATATTTTAGGCTTATGGGTCTTAAGTTCTCTATAGCTACTACTCAACCCTGGTGACATACTATAAATGCAGCCATGTGCAATATGCAAATTAATGGGTGTGGCTATGTTTCAACATTTTATTTAAAAGAGGCATCTGAACCACCAGCAGTATTTGCCAACCCGGATCCAGTCAATCTTATTTGTCTCTACTAAAGAACAATGAATCATATTGCTTTTTCTCCTAACTACAATCCAAATAGGCCATGTTCAGTATAGACTATGTGTCAGTTTACATATGTTATCTGTAATACATATGCACAAAAACCTTGTTAAGAAGCATGTTATCTTCCTGATTTTATGAATGAGGAAATGAAAGATCTGAAAACCTGATAAACTTGTCCACAGTCGCATACTTAGTAAGTGGCAGAGTCCAGTTAGATCTCAAGATAAACCTGAATTTTCTATTTTCATGTTAAGATACCACAGTGCAAACATTCTGTTTTGTATTTATCTTGTGTGGACAAAATCTCCAAGTGCTTTTGATGCTTATAAGTCTCCAGGCAACTATAGGAGCAGGTTGGTTCTAGAATATAATTATTGACCCATTAGTGAAACTAACCTATTCTTCAGCAGTATTGTTTATTGATGCCCCTACCAAGAGTCAGAAAAGTACAATTTGTTTAATAATGCTGCCAACTGCAGTCAGCTTAAACAGTGAGAACTATTTCCAACAAACAGCTAATGCACTGTTATGTGTTAGTATGTGTATGTTTAATTATTAAGACATAAGAAAACAAATCCTAGGCTTTTGAAAAAGAAAATTTCGAGCAATAGAAAATATGTAAGAATACAAGGAAAAATTTCACTTTATCTCATCCTAACTCTGAATCCCATCTGCAGAATACCACTGTTAATAGTTTGACGATGCCATAAATATTTAGGCTTTTGTATCTCTCTCTCTGTCTCTCTCTCTCAAAATATAAATATCAATATTTCAATTTTTTAAGTGTAACATACATGAGAATCCTCCATATAAATACATTAGATTCCTGAATGGCACTCCATAATATGCACTCAACTTATTTAGCTACTTCCCTATCAATGAGCACTTAGTTTGTCTCTAGTTTTGCACTATTACAAACAGGGCTGAAATGACTGTTCTTGTACATAAATAAATCTTAGTACACAATCAAGTTTCTCTTTAGGATATATGCAGTGAAAATGACAGGTCAAGGGGTATGGAAATTCAAACCTTGACCAATTGCTCTTCAAAACTCCTGCGGCTAATGTTCACATTTATAACACTACTAGACATAAATTAAGAGCATGGAAGAATAAGACCAAATCTTATTTAAAAAATGATTTTGCTCCCTAGAACTCTCTAAATTCTGTCTACCTCTTTCTATCTCCAGGGTAACTAGTTTAAGTTATCATCTTTTCCCTAGATACTGCAACATCCTTCTCCTGATAGGTCTCCTTGTTTCTAGTGTTGGCCTTTCCCATCTAATACTATACTGCACTAAGTAACTTTCTAAGTATGTAGCTTCTTATATATCTATCATGCTGATATGGTTTGGCTCTGTGTCTTCACCAAAATCTCATCTCGAATTGTAATCCCCACCTGTCGAGGGAGGGACCTGGTGGGAGGTGACTGGATCACAGGAGCAGTTTCCTCTATGCTGTTGTTGTGATAGTTCTCACGAGATCTGATGGTTTAAAAGTGTGGTACTTCCTTCCACTCCCCTTCTCTCTCTCCTGCCATCTTATGAAGAAGATGCTTGCTTCCCCTTCACCTTCCGCCATGATTGTAAGTTTCCTGAGGCCTCCCCAGCCATGCGATGAGTCAACTAAACCTCTTTTCTTTATAAATTACCCAGTTCCAGGTAGTTCTTTATAGCAGTGTGAAAATGGAATAATACACATAGTGAAGAGAAAAAAACTAATTCTGAACATGACTTAGCAGGTACTGATATGATATTGTTCCTCCCTACTCACAGTTTATTTCATGTCACTCTCCATCCCCAGTGCTGGAGAAAAAAAAGGGGTGGGGGGAGGCTTTATTTCAGGCCTTCAAACATATCTCAGGGTCCTTGCATGACATAATCTCAGTCTGGGCCTAAGAGCCTGCTCCCTTCTTCTTCCCCTAAACCCTACTTCAGACCTCCTACTTTTCCTTCACAGTACCAATGATAGTTTAGAACTATGTATTTGTGATTATTTGATTTATATCTAACTTTACAAGCTTCATTGCAAAAAGAACTGAGTCTGCTCTACATGTTATATCTACCCAGAACCTGGTATGCTTCCGGGAATTTAAAATGTAGTAAATGATAATGTTTTGACAATGCTTAATAGTAAACAGCACTAAGGTGACAAATCCATCAGCAATTATAATATCTAAGTAAGCCAAGAAATAATAAGGATAATCACTAGAGTGGTCTTTATAGTGTCTACATTTTAAAAACCAAAATTGGACATCTCAATTTAACCAAGAGTACCATCTTCAGCTGACAGATCTAAACCAGAGCCCATTTACCCAGCTCCCAGATCACCACTGTCCAGTACCCACAGACATATTAGAGATTCACATTTTTCTGAAAAAAAATTCACTCACAAAGCATGATATATTAGATATAATGTCAATACAAACTCATGTAATACAACTTCAATTTAAATATAACCTCTGTTTCATATTTTATCAAAGAGCTAATACCCAACAGTGTCCTAGCAGCAGGACATACAAAAAGAAGGCACACAATGCAGTTTAAGAGATGGGTCAGAAAAAATAAGAGACAATTATAAAATGTTACATTAAGTACTTTTCTGGAGGCGTAAGACCTGAGCTAAGACTTAAATAGGTAGTGGCTTGGCCAGGTAAGGGCAGAAGTGCGTAAGTACAAAGAAAAGAAAGAAAATACTATAAGGGGCCCTCCAAACTTAAATATCATATAAATATGGTATTTATACCGTATTTATATATGTTCATATATTTATATATATGATATCATGCTCAGGTACAGGGATAAAAAAGAAATAAGTAGGCAGAAATAAATTTTATCTCCCATATGTCGGGGAAAGGACAGGAGGACAGTATTGATGGTTTTTCAAGCGGTTTAAAGAAATTTGGATAGCTCTGTGTCTTAGAATGCTAGAAGGGAAAAAAAGAAGGCCAAGAGATAATTCAGAGGTTCTCTCTTGAAAATAAGGTATGCAAATGAATTGCGCAGCAATAATATATAAATAACTGCTTAAAGTGCTCATCACTTTTATTATATCTAAACCATTTTTATACAGAATCAAAGTATGCAGATTCCCGACTTGCAACATGATAAAAGCTACGAAAGGAATAATATCTGCCATTCCTGTGATCACATTTCCCAAAATAAGTCCCAATTCTAAATCTGGCCAGGCACAGTGACTCACGCATGTAATCCCGGCACTTTGGGAGGCTGAGGCGGGCAGACCACCTGAGGTCAGGAGTTCGAGACCACCCTGGCCAACATAGTGAAACCCGGTCTCTACTAAAAATACAAAAATTAGCCGGGCATGGTGGCACATGCCTGTAATCCCAGCTACTCAGGAGGCTGGGGCAGGAGAATCACTTGAACCTGGAAGGCAGAGGTAGCAGTGAGCCGAGATCGTACCACTGCATTCCAGCATGGGCAACAGTGGAAAATTCCATCTCAAAAGAAAATAAAAATGAAAGTCCCAATTCTAAATCTGTCCTTAACTCCAACAAATCTAATGGAATGCCATCAAAAATGTCAACTGGTATATCCCTTAGATTTCTTCTGGTAGCAGAACAACCTCAACAATCTCAATCTAAGGAAAAAGAAAGAATCATAATAGAAGAGCTAGAAGTGAGCAGAGAGGGGGTAGAGAAAGAGTATGGTATAAGATAGGGGACACCAAACTATTTTTTTGTAAATGGCCAGACTAAATATTTTAGGCTTTCCACGCAATACTATCACTGTCACAACTTGTAATACAAAGTAGTCATAAACAGCATGTAAAGGAGTGAGTGTGGCTCTCATCCAAAATTTTATTTTGCAAAAAGAGACAACATGCCAGATTTGGCCCATGGGCCACAGTTTGCTGACTCCTAATATAGGACATTAACATCTTTTTTGTTGAATATCAGAAAACATGTTGACAGTTCAATAGCAAAAGCCATGAATGGATATGGTAATTACACACCCTACTACTACTTACACTGCAAACATATCGTCCCAGTATCAAAGAACACATTTGAAATGTCTCATCAAAGAGAGCATTTTGATAAAGAAATAAGTTGTCCAAAATTTTCTTTAAAAACTAAAAAAAAAAAAAGAAAATTACAATACTTACTGTAACACTGGTAATTCTGAAGTAATCATTGCTGGAGAGGTCCTTTCACAATGCAGCAAAATAATCAAGTGCTGTACAACTCAAAACTTTTAAAATAACCTCAAAGGCAATCCTGTCAATTAAAGAAAAGAAATTATTTTAAAATAAAATGAGGATGACAGAATTCATAAACTACAATCAATCCACACCATTACCAGTGATCACACTACTTGGCATTTACCCAAATGAGCTGAAAACTAATGTCCACAGATGTTTATAGCAGTTTTATTCATAACTGCCAAAACTTGGAAGCAACCAAGATGTTCTCACTAAGTAAATGAATAAATAAACTACGCACATCCTCACAATGAAATATTATTTGGCATTAAAATTAGCTTGAGAGCCTTGAAAAGGCATGAAGGAACCTTAAATACATATTATTAAGTAAAGAAGCCAATCTGAAAAGGATACATACTGCATGATTCCAACCATATGACATTTTGGAAAAGGCAAAACTATGGAGCCAGTAAAAGAATCGGTGGTTACCAAGGATTTAGTGGGTGGAAGGGATGAACAGGCAGATCACAGAAGATTTTTAGGGCAGTGAAACATGTACAATGATGGATGTGTCATTACAGATTTGTAAAAACAGCAAGAATCCAAAAACAGCTAGACACCAACAGCAAGAGTCAACCCTAATTTAAAGTAGCAACTTGGGGTGATAGTGACGTGTCAATATAGGTTGATCAGCTGTTAAAAAATGTTCTCCTCTGGTGCAGTATGTTGATAGTATGGTAGGCTGTGCAAGTGTAGGGACAGAGAATATAAGCAAACACTCTTTACTTTTCCTTCAAATTTGCTGTGAACCCACAATGGCTCTAAAAAACATAAAGTCTCATATTTTGCAAAAGCAGGGGTAGTAGGACCTAACAGTCCACAATAGGCCATTATACAGTATCAAACAGAATAACATAGGTATAGTTAGAATTCCAGACAGAAAGACAAAGTACAAGGCAGAACAAATATTTGAAGAGATAATGGGGAAGAATGTTCAAAAAATCATGTAAGATATCAAAACAGATGTAAGATCAGAGAATTCCCAAGCAGAATACATCAAAGTACACAAACTGCTAAAAACCAGAGTTAAAGGGAAAATTCAAAAGGAAGCTAAAGAAATAGGATACATACATACAGAAAGACAAAGATCAATATCAGACTTCCTATTGGAAACTATGTAAGTTCAAAGACAATGGAGTAACATCTTAAAAGTACTGTGAGGGGGGAAAAAAAGTCAACCCTGAATTACATACCAAGTGATAATCTTTCAAAAAAATGAAAGGAGTCATATTATGGGAAATCGATGAGTAGAAAACTTCAAGAATAAGCCTCTCCAGTGAAACAATACTTGGGTTGACAAAAACTGAAATCAACTTTTACAGAATTCCTGAATCTAATAAAACTTACAAAGAGAGGGGTGCTTAACAAAGAAAGAAGCTGCAAAATTTGGTGAGAAGGCACTATAGCATCTTTTGCTTACTTGCCTACCATTGCCCATTCCCCAACTCAACAGTGTCAATGGGGACAGCAGATCAAACTCTTGGTGCAGCTTGCTGGTACCTGTGGGAGCAATATCAACCTCCTTCTCAAAAATGATAGCTGTGCATTTTGAAGAAATTCCCAGCTGGCATCTGTTGAAAGGATTTAAATATATATACTACACATAAGCTCTCTGGGGTAAGAGACAGCATACAAGACAAGCAGCAATATGTAAAGCCTCAGAATAAAGAGTCTAAGGAGGAAGATATGTTAGGGACTAAGGGCTTTGAAAGACTCCCACATATTCTGGGGAATTCAAGGTGCCACACGCATGCCCAAGGCTAAAAGCATGGTCAGAGGAGGCCTGAGAGAAGCATAGGCTTGCACCTCTAATTGATCTTTGAGCTCTGTGCAAGCAGAAGATGAAGACTAAGGCCGAGCTGCAAATGGCCAGGCTATTTATTGCAAAAATACTTCAGTAAAGAACCTATCTGCAAATACCCACAGAGGGTTTTTCCCCCTTTTGGGTTCCAATTCTTCAGGTAAATCTGTCAGCTTACTGGTTTGATCACCAAGATGAAAAATGTCAGTGTCCACACAGGACAAGAAAGACAGTCTTGGCAAAAGTAGTTCAGGGGGGAAAAAATCACTAAATAAACAGATGACTATAGCTTTTAACAGTCAGTAAAATCAAACAGGGCATGGGGGAGGTGAAAGGATGATTCCCAGAGTGAAAACATTTTAATAATCAAAATGTCCATTTTTTTAAGGTTAATGTTTGAATTTGTCCAGCAGGCTTTCCAGTTTTGGCCAGAAAGTATCCCCTGCCCCCAAATAAAAATTTAAAAATGTGATCATTGAAGTAAAAAAGGCAGTAGGATGACATAACTAAAGTGCTGAAAGAAAAACCATCAAAAAAGAACTATATAACCAGTAAAACTATCCCTCAAGGGAGAAATTAAGACATTCATAGAAAAACAAAGAGCAGAAGGAATTTGTCCCTAGACATGCCCTACAAGAAATGCTAAAGGGAGGCCAGACATGGTGGCTCACGCCTGTAATCCCAGCACTTTGGGAGGCTGAGGCAGGTGCATCACTTGAGGTCAGGAGCTCCAGATCACCCTGACCATCATGGTGAAACCCCATCTCCACTAAAAATATAAAAATTGGCCAGGTGTGGTGGCAGGTGTCTGCAATCCCAGCTACTTTGGGAGGCTGGGGCAGGACAATCACTTGAACTCGGAAGGCAGAGGTTGCAGTGAGCCGAGACTGCACCACTGCACTTCAACCTGGGCAACAGAGCAAAAGACTCTGTATCAAAAAAAAAAAAAAAAAAAGGGGGGGGGGGGGGGGGGTAGGGGCACAGATACTATAGGCCAAGGCAAGAGGATCACTGGGGACCAGGAGTTCGAGACCAGCCCAGGCAGAATATAGAGAGACTCCATCTCTACAAAAATATTTAAAAACTGGCCAGGCACAGTAGCCCACGCTTATAATCCCAGCACTTTGGGAGGCTGAGGCGGGCGAATCACTTGAGGTCAAGAGTTTAAGACCAGACTGGCCAACATGGTGAAACCCTGTCTCTACTTAAAAAAAAAAAAAAAAATTAGCCAGGCATGGTGGCAGGCACCTGGAGTCCCAGCTACTCAGGAGGCTGAGGCAGGAGAATCACTTGAACCCAGGAGGCGGAAGTTGCAGTGAGCCAAGATCGTACCACTGTACTCCAGTCTGGGTGACAGAGTGAGACCCTGTTTCAAAAAATAATAATAAATAAATAATTTTTAAAAGGAAAAAACAAAAGTTTAAAACTAACCAGGCGTGGTGGTACACACCTGTGGTTCCAGCTACTCTATTTGAGAGGCTGAGGTGGGCGGATCACTTGAGCCCAGGAGGTTGAGGCTACAGTGAGCCATGACTGGGCCACTACACTCCAGCCTGGGTGACCAGAGACCCTGTTTCAGCCCCCAAAACAAACAAAAAACCAGGGCACCATATAATGGGGGGGTCCCCAATTCATTTCATTACAAAGATATAAAAATCATGAAGTTATACACCCTTAACAACAGAATCTCAAAATATATCCATCATTCTCAGTAAACTATCGCAAGGACAAAAAACCAAACACCGCATGTTCTCACTCATAGGTGGGAACTAAACAATGAGAACTCATGGACACAGGAAGGGGAACATCACACTCCGGGGACTGTTGTGGGGTGGGGGGAGGGGGGAGGGACAGCATTAGGAGATATACCTAACGCTAAATGATGAGTTAATGGGTGCAGCAAAACAACATGGCACATGGATACATATGTAACATTGTGCACATGTACCCTAAAACCTAAAGTATAATGATAAAAAAAACAGAAATTAGAATACTTTGAGATAAATGAAACAAAAACACAATATATCAAAATGTATGGGATGCAGCAAAAGCAGTGCTCAGAGGAAAATACAGTTGTAAAAATCAAGATTTTAGGGAACAAAAAAAAGGCTCAAATAAATGACCTAATTCTACAACTGAAGAAAAAAAATACAAAGGGCAAACTAAGCCCAAAGGCAGCAAACTGAAGAAATTAATCAAAATTAGTGCACAGATAAACTATATTGAGATTAGAAAAACAATACAATCAATAAAACCACGTTTGTTGTTGGAAAAGGTAAACAAAATTGACATATCTTTAGATAAAATGACTCTTGAAAAAAAGAGAGAAGGGGCAAGAGAATACGGTTAACAACATATCCCCACAAATTTAGTAACATATTAAATGGACAAATTCCTAGAAATGCACAAATCGTCAAAACTGGCTCAAAAAACACAAAAAATGTGAAAAGAACTATAACGAGACACTGAATCAGTTATCAAAAATCTCCCCAGGAAGAAAAGCCCAGGACCAGATGGCCTTACTGCTTAATTATACCAAACATAGTTTAAAAAGAATTAGCATCAATCTTCCAAAAAAGAGACAAGAAGGAACTACTTTCTAATTCATTCTATGAGGCATTTCTGTAATACCAAACTACACAAAAACACTACAAGAAAATTACACATCAATATCTCTAATAAACATTTATGTGAAAATCCTCAACAGAAACATCAGCAAATCAAAATACACAATGTGTAAAAATAATTCGACATGAAGACCAAGTGGGATTTATCTCAGTCATGCAAGGCTGGTTCAACATTCAAAAATCAATTAATATAATACATCATATCAAGAGCTAAAAAAGAAAAACTACATGATCATATCAAAAGACAAAGGAAAAGCACTTGACAAAATCCAACACCCATTCGTAATAAATACTCTCAGTAAATGAGAAATAGAGGGGAACATTCTCTGTAACGGAGAGAAACTCAAAGCTTCTCTAGTTAAACCAGGAAAAAAGCTAGGACGCTATTCTCAACCACTACTTTTTCACATCACACTGGAAATCCTGGCTAATGCGATAAGAGAAAGAAAATAAACAAAAGGTACATAGCTTGGGAAAGAAGAAACAAAACTTCTTTTATTTCCAGATGACAAAACTGTCTATATAGAAAATTTGAAAGACCTGAAAAGGCAAAATAAAACAACTCTTGGAACTAATAAGCTACTACAGCAAGGTTTCAAGATACAAGGCTAACATATAAAAGTCAATCACCTTGCTGTAGACAATGAACAAATATAATTTTAAACGAAAAACACAGTATCATTTGCATTCACATCAATGAATTAAATTCTTATGTGTAAATCCAACAAAATACGTAGAATCTATATAAGAAAAACAATAAAATTGTAATGTAAGAAATCCAGAGGCCAGGCACCATGGCTCACGCCTGTAATCCCAGCACTTTGGGAAGCTAAGGTGGGTGGATCACCTGAGGTCAGGAGTTCGAGACCAGACTGGCCAACATGGTGAAACTCCCATCTCTACTAAAAATACAAAAATTAGCCGGCCATGGTGGTACGCGCCTGTAATCCCACCTACTCGGGAGGCTGAGGCAGGAGAATCACTTGAACCCAGAAGGCAGAGATTGCAGTGAGCCAAGACCACGCCATTGCACTCCAGCCTGGACACCAAGAAAGAAACTTTGTCTCCAAAAAAAAAAAGGAAATCTCTTAGCAATGTATACACACACAGACATACAGTGTAGGTGGTGGTAGTAGGGTGCCACATGATTTGCTAAGCAAATCAAAAATTATAATTATGACAATGATGTTATTTGTGAAGCCACTTTTCAACAGTTTCTGTAAGTGGTACTCCATCTACATAGAAGAGATAGACTCATTTACTATTTTTAATGGAATTTAACTATTTTACTCATGTTTATATCAAATTAAGTATATTAATGGAAAACTGTCGAATATAACACACATGAATATACACTAAGTCTTAACGTCAACCATGGGTTCTTGGAAACTGAGGGTTAAAGCAAAATGACATGTAACAAAACCAATTTTAGCATAGGCTAATTGATGTAAACAATAGTTAAGTTCCTATAGCATACTTCTGGTCACAAAAAAATCAGCAAACTTCTAAACAAACACCAAAACATTTAAAATATTAAACACTAAAATAAACGTAAGCTTTACATATATTTAAGAAAGATTAATTTTAACAAGTCAGATAATTATTTACCCAATTATTCCAGTTCAGAATCGCAGGTGGCCAGAGCCCATCCCAGCAGCTCAGGCAGCAAGGCAAGAACAAACCCTGGACAGGTCAGCATTCCATCACCCAGGGCACTCACATACATACCCAAACTACTCATACTAGGACAATTTAGACATGTCAATTAACATGCACATGCACATATCTGGTATGTGGGAGAAAACCAGAGTACCCAAAGAAAAGAAACCCACACAGACATGGGGAAAATGTGCAAACTCCACACAATGGCCCCAGCAAGGAATCTATTTTCCTTTCCCTCATCAACATTATAACAAAATGTTATTTGACAGCCTACTGTACACTTAAATTTTCTGTAGTATACAGGTTTAGGTAGCAATCAAGAAAATAAACTTCCAAACTCTTTTCCCAGTAAAATTTAGCCTGTGAGACAGATTTTGTAGCTCTTTTAGTGAACAAAAAGAATGCCAAAAATAAAATTGGATTTTCCAAGTTGCACAGCAATTCACACTAAAAGATAAATAAGTAGGAAACATTAAGACTCAAGAAACAGTGAAGTAATAAACCTTTTGAAAATATCAGTCTAGAAACTCTCAAATATTAAGCAGACAGAAGGATATTTTAAGCCAAAACTGAATGATGTGCTCAATGGGATAGCGATAAAGTTCATTGGCAACAGCAGGTTAGGTCATTATTCTGCTCTTTCTCTCTGAATGTTGTACTGTAAAAGACTATTTTTAAAATATCTTGGTAACATAAACCTTAAAATCAAAAGAAATGTTAAGAGTAATTTAAGAGTTTGGGTTCTGGGGCTCAATTACCTGAGTTCTTATACCAGGTATTCTACTTTCTAGCTTTGTAACTCACTATGCGTAAGTATTCTCATACATCAATTTGGAATAAAAAAAGAACCCATATAGCATACAGTTATTGTGGTGAGTGACTGGAAGAGTACCTGGAACTCTAGAATGAATTCAATTCGTAGCTACAGGAGGAAGACAAAAGCATAAAGGAATGCTAAGTTTCATGAGGGAAGGTATTTTTTGTCCTTTTTGTTCAGTTCCATATATGTGTGAAAACATTTTTTCTTTTTTAAGATGGGAGGTCTTGCTCTGTAGCCCAGGTTAGAGTGCAGTGGAGCAATTCATACCTCCCTGCAGCCTCCAACTCCTGGGCCCAAGTGATCCTGGCCTCAGCCTCCCAAGTAGCTGGGACTAAGTACACGCCACTAAGCCTGGCTAATTTTTAAAAAATTGTTTGTAGAAACAGGGTCTCACTTTGCTACCCAGGCTGCATTTCTTTTTCTTTTCTTTCCTTTTTTTTTTCTTTTTTTGAGACAGAGTTTTGCTCTTGTTGCCCAAGCTGGAGTGCAATGGTGTGATCTCAGCTCACTGCAATCTCCGCCTTCCAGATTGAAGTGATTCTCCTGCCTTAGCCTCCCAAGTAGCTGGGATTACAATCACCCACCCCCACACCCGGCTAATTTTTTGTATTTTTAGTAGAGAAAAGGTTTCACCATATTTGCCAGGCTGGTCTCAAACTCCTGACCTCAGGTGATCCACCCGCCTCAGCCTCCCAAAGTGCTGGGATTACAGGCATGAGCCACCACGTCCAGCCTCACTTCTATATTCTTAATGCTTGAAACCTAGTAAACAGCTATTGAATTAAAAATATGTGTATGTGTATGTGTTTATGGATGTATTTATTTTTAAGGAGAGTACACAAAATTAAAAACAAGGAAAGCTCCTAGAGTTAGCAAACTAATCAAAGTTAGCAGCTTCCTTTTAAAAAACAAAAAAACATGGCTGGGTACAGTAGCTCACGCCTGAAATCCGAGCACTTTGGGAGGCCTAGGCGGACAGATCACCTGAGGTCAGGAGTTCAAGACTAGCCTGGCCAACATGGTGAAATCCCGTCTCTGCTAAAAATACAAAATTAACTGGGCATGGTGGCATGCGTCTGTAATCCTAACTACTCGGGAAGCTGAGGTGGGAGAATTACTTGAACCCGGGAGGCGGAGGCTGCAGTGAGCCGGGATCACGCCACTGAACTCCAGCCTGGGCGACAGAGGGAGACTCCGTCTGTCTCTAAATAGATAAATAAATGTATGTATGTTATTAATTGGATTGCTCTAAATTTAAGCAGCACTAAAAATGTCAGTCTTTAAAACAGCTAACAAGTAAAAATGAAACTCAAGACAATTAACTTGCCTTATCCTAAATCACCCTGCACTAAATATATGAGAGAATGCTCACACACACACACACACACACACCTTTCTGTCAAAATTAGAAGAATTTATGTTCCCATGCATATTATAAGAAAAGTAAGTCTGGGCAACATAAGTAAGACCCCCATCTCAAAGAAAGAAAAAAGAAAAAAAAAAGGCCTTGTAGTCCCAGCTACTCTATTCCAGAAGCTGAGGTGGGAGGATCACTTGAGGCAAGGAGGTCAAGGATGCAGTGAGCCATGACTGGGCCACTACCTTCCAGCCTGGATGACAGAGCAAGACCCTGTCACCAAAAAGAAAAAAGGAAAGTAAATTATTATGATTTTTAAAGACTACAATTTTCCCCAAATTCAAATAACCACTATCACTCAACCTCTCTCCAGTTAAAAATTACATGCTTTTAAATATTTTACAAATCAATCTACATACTCATACAAATAAGAATTGTGTGACAACTAATAGCTTCATTAGGAAAAGCATACCACTAGTTTAGTAGCTGTACATAAGGAAAAATAAAAATATTCCAAAAATGTCCTCTGGCTTAAGAAAATAAACATCTACTATTAAAGAGATCCTAGAAGAGTTAACTAACAGTACTTATGAGAAAATTGTCTTTTATAAATACAACAAAACCTTACCAAAATAAGTTTGTATAGCCCCATGATTTTCATACAGAAATCATTTCAAGCGTTCATATAAACAAACATTGGCACTACCAAAGCCATAAGAAAAAAATTACAACATTTAACAAAAATACACATGGTGTTTTTAATATGGTAAAGAAAGCATCACTGAAGACCAATCTTTCTATTTTCAATTTCCGTTAAACTATGTATGTGTGTGAAAAAGTATACATGTATATATTAAACCCACTAAATAAAACTTCCCATAAACACTAAAATTTCTCCCACAATTTATAACTCAAGCTTAAAGGCCTTATCTAATCAACCCCCTTTCCACATAATTACTACAAAAATTACTCACAAAAACTTGTGAGTTTTTGAAGAAAGAATATGTATCTATTGAGTTTGATGATGCAGTGAAAAATTCTCTGGGACCACAATCCAGAAGAAATGAGTTCTTAATAAATTCTATGGCTAAATGAACGTTTTAAAATGAGGTCCAAATCAAATAAAAGATATAAAGTTGTAGTGGTTCATTATTTTGTTGATTCATTTAGGAAAAGTTATTTTATAACAGAAAATTCCGAACAAATATTGTTTATTGAAAAATAAAGGATCTAATTTTGTGTGGTTACTTCAAATCCAAAGAGAGGTTGAGTTCTTCTCAAAACTACTGTTCCACCATTAGAAAACTTTTTTTTTTTTTTTTTTTTTTTTTTTGAGACGGAGTCTCGCTCTGTCACCCAGGCTGGAGTGCAATGGCGTGATCTCGGCTCACTGCAACCTCCACCTCCCGGGTTCAAGCGATTCTCCTGCCTCAGCCTCCTGAGTAGTTGGGATTACAGTGGCCCGCCACCATGCCCGGCTAATTTTTGTATTTTTAGTAGAGACAGGGTTTTGCCATGTTGGTCAGGCTGGTCTCCAACTCCTGACCTCAGGTGAACCGCCTGCCTCAGCCTCCCAAAGTGCTGGGATTACAAGCATTAGCCACCGCACCTGGCCTGTTTCGTTGTTTTTTGTTTTTTTTTTTTTTTTAGACAGAGTCTTGCTCTGCCACCCAGGTTGGAGTACAGTGGCGCAATCTTGGCTTGCTGCAACCTGTGCCTCCCGGGTTCAAGCAATTCTCCTGCCTCAGCCTCCCGAGTAGTTGAGATTACAGGCACCCGCCCCACCATGCCCGGCTAATTTTTGTATTTTTAGTAGAGACGAGGTTTTGCCATGTTGGTCAGGCTGGTCTCAAACTCCTGACCTCAGGTGATCTGCCCACCTTGGCCCCTCAAAGTGCTGGGATTACAGGCGTGAGCCACTGCGCCTGGCCCCATTAAACAACATTTTATCTGAAAATCTCAAAGATCTTCCACATCTTGAACACTGCTATAATTAGGAAAAACCTCATGATTTTCATATAAATATGAAACTGTAATGCATCCTAACATAATGAATAGAAGAGTTGTCTAAGAGTTTTTACAGATACAAATAATTGAATGAAAATTGGGGAAGAGAAAGATTCTTCCTCAAGTAGAATAAACAAAATGACAGAAATAGGAAAATCACCATTTGAGGAACATCACAATATTTTTTCAGATGAGAATCAATAATGAATACTAACAGGCAAAAGTACAGTAACTCCAGGAAATCCTTTTTTTAAAACGTATTGAAAGAACTTACACAGAATATCAAAGAATCTCCCCAGAGGAAACTAATTAGAAAGAGGAAAATGGTAATGTTATAGTAAAGAAACCCAGCAGACCCCTCCATAACCAACTGATTACAGTTAACACTGCTAATAGTGAGACATATTAACAGGGTCCTCTTAATAGGATAAACAAAGGACACAACTATATTTCTTTAGCATTCTTGCCAAAAATGCATAACCTGAATTTAATCACAAGTATAATCAGATAAACCCAAACTGCAGGATATTCTATAAAATAACTGGCCAGTATTCTTCAAAAGTGTCAAGGTCATGAAACAGTAAGGCTAAGGAACTGTCCCTGATTAGAGAAGAGGCATAAAAACTAAACTCGTGTGATCATACACTGGATCATGCACCAGAAAAAGGACTTTAGTAGGACAACTGATGACATTTGAATAAGTTCTACATTTTAATTAATAGTATCATATCAGTGATTTTTCAGGTTTTGACGACTACTATGGTTATGTAAGATATTGGCAGTTGGGGAAGCTAGGTGAGGGGTACAGGGTTGAAAACCTCTGTGCTATTTTTGCAACTTTATTAAAGTATGACATTATTTCAGGAGACAAGGAATAGAACCCAAACTAACTCCCAACTCTACACTAAAATACAACTCAATAAAAGATCTAAGGACATGAAAAAAAGAGGTGAGGTACTTTATCAAATGACCTTCCAACTTTCTCCCCACGGTTCAAAACATTTCTTTACTCTCAGTAATTCACTTATAAAAGCTTGGCATTAGTGCTATGTAAGTTCCCCCTCCCTACTCCTAGTCAATATGGTGTCTATCTCTTGAAGATCAAAAATTGTAACTACTCATTACAAATAAACTGCACTTAAAACTATTTGCATATCCCATAGAGTTTGATGGAACTCTATGGAACACGTACTGTGTAACAGACAGAATTTCTTTTTTTTTTTGAGACAGAGTCTTGCTCTGTCACCCAGACTAGAGTACAGTAGCGCGATCTTGGCTCACTGCAACCTCTGCCTCCTGGGTTCATGCAATTCTCCTGCCTCAGACTCCCAAGTAGCTGGGATTACAGACATGCACCACCACTCCCAGCTAATTTTTATATTTTTAGTAGAGACGGGGTTTCACCATGTTGGTCAGGCTCGTCTCAAACTCCCAAGTGATCCACCCGCCTCGGCCTCCCAACATGCTGGGATCACAAGCGTGAGCCACTGCACCCAGCCCACAATTTCAAGCAACCCTTGATGGGCAAAAAAAGGAACTGTCTGATAAAACCAGATAATTTTGTATGGGAATAATTTCTCCCTTTATCTTTTATTCTTATACTTTGCACTTCCAAGGCTCTTCCCTTGTATTAGTTTCCTAGGGCTGCTGTAACAAAATACAAAAAGCTGGATGGCTTTGAACAACAGAAATTTATTCTCACAGTTCTGGAAGCTAGAAGTCCACAATCAAGGTGTTGGCAGGGCCATGCTCTCTCTGAAGCCTCTAGGGGAGGATCCTCCCTGGACTTTTCCAGCTTCTGGTAACCCCAGATGTTCCTTGGCTTGTTGGGGCATTAAATCTAATCTCTGCCTCCACCTTCACATGGCCATCTTCCCTCTGTGTGCCTCTGTGTCATCAGATTGTATTCTCTTCCCTGTGTCTCTGTTTTCTCTTCTTATAAGGACACCAGTCATTGGATTAGGGCCCACGCTAAATGCCTATGAGCTTGTGTTCACTTGATTACATCTGCAAATATTCTACTTCCAAATAACGCTGCATTCATAGGTTATAGGAATTAAGATTTCAACGTATCTATTCGGGGGACACAAATCACAAATACAACATCTCTCTACTCTATAAAAGCATTGTTTTGAAATTATTTATTCAACATCATTTTAAGAAATGTTTACGAAGCAACTCCTCTACGCTAGGCACCATTCTAATTAGCTACAAACAATGGTAAATAAATTAGATGAAATTCTTTTATTTAAGAAGTTGCTATTTCTAGTTCACAGAATCAGACAATAAAGAGACAAACATGAGAGTTTCAGATGAGAAGTTCTATGAGGTGATAAATTACTTCAAAAGGATGGTCTTATATTTCTAAGGAGGTGACACTTCAGCTAAGACTTGAGGGACATGCAAGTGTAATGACCAAGGTAGGAGGCTGGAGTAGAACAACTATTCTTTTCGTTTGTTTTGAGAAAGAGTCTGGCTCTGTTGTCCAGGCTGGAGTGCAAACAGCGCAATCTCAGCTCACTGCAACCTCTGCCTCCTAGGCTCAAGCAATCCTCCCACTTCAGCCTCCCAAGTAGCTGGGACTACAGGCATACACCACCACACCTGGCTAAATTTTGTGTTTTTTGTAGAGATAGAGTTTTGCCATGTTGCCCAAGCTGGTCTCAAACTCCCGAGCTCAAGCGATCCGCCTGCCTCAGCCTCCCAAAGTGCTGGGATTATAGGTATGAGCCACTGAGCCAAGCCTGAATGATATTCTTGACAACTGAGGAAAGATGTTTGTTTACTTAATATGACCGTGTAGCAAAGGTATAGACAGTTTACAATTTACTAGACCTACCAACCTTAAAATTATGTGATTCGTAAACAATAATTTTCAAAGAATCATCAATTCGGCACATCAAAGTGCGACACTTAATTTTTTTAATATTATAGCCATTTCAATTTTGGCTAAATTTGTACAGACCATAATCATGTTGTGGGCATTTGCTTATCACAAACCTGAAGGACACAGTGAAACACACCATTAACTTAGTGTAGGCTAAGTCATGACAATGTACTTTTATAATATGAAACTGTGGTAGTTATTATACAGTAGCATATTTACTATTAAATAAATATTATGCTCCACCACTATAAGAAAATTAATTTCTAGGTGGCGAAAAACTTTGAGGATGGTTCAAGAACTAGAGTATTCCCCCAACAGAAGGTTTTTCAGAATCCCACAGACTGTAAAATTAGGGGAAGAACAAGTTAAGTGAAGTATAAAAGTCTCAGAATAATCATAACCATACACTTTTATCACTGCTCACTGGAGCACCATGCCTGCCAGCTGCCCAAGGCAATCATCTTGATTAAATATACTCCAGGGATGCCTCTGATCAGGTTTCTCCTCTTTATTTCTCTAGTGTTTCCCACTGAACAAGCTCACTCTCATCAATGAGATATAAAAAATCCACGGAATTAGTGAGGATGCAAAAACTGTGGTACTAAGCACAAAATTCTGGGATATGATTATTGATGTAGGTTAGTATAGCATAATACAATGATCAGACGTAATGCAGGCTGTTATGTGGAATTAACAGTTTACTAGACTCATTTCTTATATCTCAGTTCCTACAAACAAGCAGTATTTCTGTCATGTACTCTTTTTACTTTTATTTTTTGAGACAGGGTTTCACTCTGTCACCAGGCTGGAGTGTGCTGGCAGATCTCAGCACACTGGAACCTCCCCTTCGCGGGCTCAAGCCATCCTCCTACCTCAGCCTCCCCAGTAGCTGGGACTATAGGCACTTGCCACCACGCCCAGCTAATTTTTTGTATTTTTGGTAGAGACACAGGGTTTGGGTTTTGCCATATCGCCCAAGCTGGTGTCAAACTGCTGAATTCAAGCAATCCTCCTACCTCAACCTCCCGAAGTGCTGGGATTACAGGTGTGAATCACCACGCCTGGCCTGTCATGTACTCTTATTAAACATTAGGCTCTCCAGAGAAACAGCAACACCTCTACCGGCTAAACTCTATGGTGTATGAGTGACTCTGTATATAGTTATCTGGGACAATTGATACTTTGCTTTTTAAGTCCCAAAACACTTAAGCATATTGAATGGCAAACCTAAATTATACTCCCCTGATTTCACTGCTCAGAGATACACCTTCTATCTCTGCACCCCAAAAACAGCTATAAGGGGTATCTTTATGCGAGAACTGAGGTTTGAGAGAATTGGGTGAAATGCCTGAACATGGGAGAGGTAAGTTTCCTGGTGCTAAACCTGCTTCCTTTCTTCCCCAACTACTCCTTCCTCCATGCTCTACTCTAGGCAAAATGGTAAGTTTCACTGACTTCAGCCCCAACTGCCTCTGCTCATACCACTCTCCATCTCCATTTCACCTCCATCACATCACTCTTCCTCTTCTTCCACAGTACTAGATCTCAACATTTCAAATGTTACTGGATGAAGTAATAAATCTTTTCTTCAAAAGTATCCTAGAAAATTTACTGTCTATGTTGTTCATAGCAACTAACTGCTTTGTTTTAATTTGCATATGAAAATATTAAGTTTTATGGGTAAACCCAAGGTCTTGGACATCTGTGTACAGAAGTATCTTAACTATCTGGAACATAGCTGAAAACTCAGAGAAATAGTCTCCCACACTCTGAATTCTCTTAGTTACCCACAGTGTCTCTCCCAAACCATTTTCTCTCCTCCGTTCGACATATATACCACCCTTTAATCTTCCTTATCAGTGCCATCTACTCACTTTCTGACCACCTACCACTGCTCTCACATTCACTGAAGGTATCTGCATCTTGGTCTTATTTCTGCCCTGCCCTGCCCTACCATATGTCCCACAACCATAGGCAATGTCCACTGAAAACCCAAGTCTCAAGATTCCTAGACATTTTCAATTCCAAAGACCTACTTCATGTGCTACACTCCACAGTCCAACACTTTAACCAGTATGACCTAATCTTCCAACATTCACAGATTTCTCATGCTTGCACTACCATAGCATCTGCTCCTCAGTTTCATATACACAGTCTAGGGCTTACTCCTTTCACTGTCTATCTGCCTCTTCTTCATCTCATTTCCTCAGTCAATCTACACATGAATGATTACCTAAACCACTTTCTCACAAACACTCCTCCTAGGCTCAAGCAATCCTCCTGCTTCCACCTCCCAAAGTGCTGGGATTACAGGCATGAGCCACCATGCCTGGCTCAGGTGGAATCCCAATCCCACTAAGCAATCCTTGTATTTGTCCGTGGCTCCCTTTCTGATCCTCTTCAACAACTATTCCAAAGTTTTACTAATATTGAGAACCCATCCTAGGGCCAACCTCAATACTCTCCAAAGTTCATCCAAAAATAGTTAAGTCATTAGTTATGAATTATCTGTTCAACTTTTTGTCTCTCCCTCAATCACTCTTTATCCTTCAATACTATCTCAGAAAATAAGGTATCCTTGTGGGATAGATTTCTTAAAGGATATAAAATTACAGCCAGGCAGGAGGAATAATCTCTAGTGTTTCACAGCACTATAGGATGACAGTAGTTAAAAATAATAAAGTTTCATAATGCCTGTAATCCCAGCACTTTGAGAGGCCGAGGTGGGCAGATCACGAGGTCAGGAGTTCAAGACCAGCCTGGCTAACATGGTGAAACTCCGTCTCCAGTAAAAATACAAAAAGTAGCTGGGCATGGTGGTGCATGCCGGTAATCCCAGCTACTCGGGAGGCTGAGTCAGGAGAATCACTTGAACTGGGACCCAGGAGGTGGAGGTTGCAGTGAGCCGAGATTGCGCCACTGCACTCCAGCCTGGGCAACAGAGCGAGACTCCATCTCAAAAAAATATATAATAATAATAAAGTTTCAAATAGCTAGGAAGAAGACATTGAATGTTCCCAACACAAAGAAATAATGAATGTTTGAGATGACAGACATGCTAATTACTCTGATCTGATCATTATACATTATGTATACTGCAACACCACTGTGTACACCTAATAGGTACAACTGTGTCAATTTTTAAAAAAAACTTAAATCAAGTTAAATTTAACCTATTTTTTAAAAAATAAATACCATGCATAAATAATTGTGGCACAGAAAATGAGGTAATGGTGTTCAATATGATTCCAGGGTCTGAGAAGTCATGCAGTGCCCAACATACATCCCATTAGTAAATATTGTGGTTACTTAAAAATGAAATAAAAATATCTTTCCTGGCCGGGCATGGTGACTCACACCTGTAATCCTAGCACTTTGGGAGGTCGAGGCGGGCGATCACCTGAGGTCAGGAGTTTGATACCAGCCTGACTAACATGAAGAAACCCCATCTCTACTAAAAATACAAAATTAGCCGGGCATGGTAGCGCATGCCTGTAATCCCAGCTACTCGGGAGGCTGAGGCAGGAGAATCACTTGAACCCAGGAGGCAGAGGTTGCAGTGAGCCAAGATCGTGCCATTGCACTCCAGCCTGGGCAACAAGAGCGAAACTCGGTCTCCAAGAAGAAAAATATTTTTCCTTCCAAAAAAAAAAGGAAAAAAAGATTGTCTTCTTGTTCTTGCTCCCCAAGTCCCCATGTCAACATTTCATTTCCCTACTAGCTCTTTTGCTAAGTCTACAAACCGCCCAACTATCCCTTATCACGTAAAACATATAGCCTGTAATTTCGTATACGTGTTAGGCACTATATAAACTTGTTTTCCTTTGAAGAAAGGCAGTTTATATTCATTGCTTCTACCTTCTCATTTTTCATTCCCTCTCATTTAATAAAGAAAAAAAAACTTTATTATAATCCCAATTCTCCGTTGAAAATACTCTTTGGAAAAAAAATCACTAGAAAGTATTGTATGATATTAAGAAATTACTGTTGATGTTTATAGTGCTTATTATCTTTTATAGATACATACTACAGTATTTACAGATGAAGACAGATTGTCAGGGATTTGCTTCAAATAAACATAGAATGAGTGGTATACAGATGAAATAATAGTAGAGCCACGAGTTTATAACTATTGAAGCTGGACAGTAAGTATCTAGGGGGTTCACAGAATTCCATCTACTTTTGTATATGCTTTGAATTTCCATTAACAAAAAGATAATAATCCCATAGATCTCCACATTATCCTAGTCTTTTCAATTAGACCATGGTTGTTAACCAGAACAGAAATCATTGAGTCACCTGGGTTTGGGGAGTATTCCCTTCTCCCAACCTCCTCAAACACTCCCCAGTCCTTGTTCCTCAAGCACCAGTAAACTGCTTCTACTAATGAAATGTGATGTACCCTTTAGTTATGTTAGGTAGTAAAAAGGTTGTTAACATTAATTTTCAAAGCACCTGATGACTCCAACATCTTTATTTCAGATCCTAATTTTGCTACTGCTTCCTGAAAAAATTTTCTTAGATATAACACTGTGACCTTGGTCATGACATCCCAGAAATTGAGCTTCTTTTCTAACAATCCTCTATCCTCTCTGTCCTCCAAAACAGGAACCTAATTAAATTTTAAGATTATGTGTTTTATCCAAATTTCTCATTTTATATAATGAAATCATGCAGTCATCCAAGATAGAAAATAAAAAACCCTGAAATCAGTCTTGACTTCCCCACTACCTCCGCTTCTACCATATCCTGACAATTTTACCTGTAAAATGTACGTTAAATCCATCCCTTCCTCTCTAATCTTATAGTGTCCTAATAAATAAAGGCCCCTGCTGTCCTGTTGAATATTTCAATAGTCTCCTAGTCTTCTTGCTTGCTGCAATTCAATTCTCCACCCTAGAGCCAGATTGATTTATTTAAAATACTCATTTAATCACGCCAGCTCCCTATTTAAAATCTTTCAAATAACTCTCTACCACTTCTAGGATAATATTCCAATTCCTAAACATAGCAAGCGAAAGTTTTAAGTTCTGGGTCCTCCCTGGTCTCACCTCCAACCTCTCTCTGACATTGTAATTTACATCTCTGTAGTATCAAATTATATACTTATAGTTCATCCCAAATACCTTTATGGTTCAGACCTCCATGCCTTTGCTTATACTATTTCCTCCCTGAAACATTCTGTTCACTATTTTGTTAATTGAAAGGGTTGTTAATTGAAAGGCCGGGGCGGTGGCTTGTGCCTGTAATCCCAGCACTTTGGGAGGCTGAGGTGGGTGGATCACCTGAGGTCAGAAGCTTGAGACCAGCCTGGCCAACATGACAAAACCCCATCTCTACTAAAAATATAAAAATTAGTAGGGCATGGTGGCACGTGCCTGTAATCCCAGCTACTCTGGAGGCTGAGGCATGAGAATTGCTTGAACCCGGGAGGCAGAGGTTGCAGTGAGTGGAGATGGCACCACTGTACTCCACAGCCTGGGTGAAAGAGTGAGACTCCATCTCAAAAAACAAAAAAAGAAAGGGTCCAGTTTGACTTATTAAATATTTCAATAGGGCAGCCAATGAAATAAATACAGAAAAATGAGTAACTTTTGTTTGTATATTTAAAAAACTAATAAAAAATAATAGGCCAAGTGCGGTGGCTCGTGCTTGTAATCCCAGCACTTTGGGGGACGTGGCAGGAGGATTACTTCAGCCCAGGAATTTGAGAACAGCTTGGACAATATAGTGAGACCTCGTTTCCGTAGCAAAAAAAAAAAAAATTTTTTTTTTGTTTATTTGAGACAGAGTCTCGCTCTGTCACCTGGGCTGGACTGCAGTGGCACAATCTCAGTTCACTGCAATCTCCACTTCCCAGGTTCAAGCAATTCTCCTGTCTCAGCCTCCTGAGTAGCTGGGACTATAGGCACGTGCCACCAAGCCTGGCTAATTTTTTGTATTTTTAATAGAGAGGGGGTTTCACTGTGTTAGCCAGGATGGTCTTATCTCCTGATCTCCTGACCTCGTGATCCACCCACCTAGGCCTCCCAAAGTGCTGGGATTACAGGCATGAGCCATCGTGCCCAGCCAGAAAAAATTTTTGTGAAGTTAGTTAGGCAAGGTGGCATGTGCCTGTAGCCCCGCCTACTCTGGAGGCTGAGGTGAGAGGATGGCTGAAGCCTAGGCAGTCAAGGCTGCAGTGAGCTATGGTTGCGCAACTGTACTCCAGCCTGGGTGACAAAGTGAGACCCTGTCAAGAAAAAAAAAAAGAGACAGGAAAAATGATAACAGAAATAAATATTTCATTCATACTAACAATACAAAAATAAAAATGTATCAACTTATCAAAATATACAGAATAAATATGAAGAAAATAGTCATTTTTAAAGACTTGACTAATGATTATTTCTAAACAGTGAAATTAAGGGCAACTTTTATTCTTTGCTTTTGCATCTCCATACATACTACAAGTATTACATACGCAATAAAAAAGAAAGGTTTTTAAAATCTGGATAGATCTAAATAACTAGTTAGTAACACACTGCTAAAAAGTTACAAATGCCTATCTCTACATATACACACCTCCCAGGGCCTACCCAAATTGTAAAAGGCCTTCAATGTTAGTCCAGGGTACTTAAGATTTCATTTTGTCTAATGAAGCTATCTATATAAATGTTAATTTGAGGCACAGTGGTGGAAAGGACAGAGGGATTACAGCCTAGCTATAAGGCAAACAAGTATAAAGCTCTTATGATAGTACTGTCAAGAGATATTATGGGACTTAATCATGAATCTAGCAGCAGGTAAACAACAATGAGCTCAAGAAAAAATAAACTGGTAGCCCTTAGCAGTTGAACTGAATGTGGTGGCCTAAAAAAGTGCCATTAAGAGAGATTTATTTCAAATTATACACACGAGAGAATGGTGGTAGAATTAAAAAAAAAAAAAAAAAAGGAAGATGCAGCACTGGAGAGAAAAGCACTCCCCACAGGGATAATGGGTAAAGATAATGGGCTCAGTTTTAGAAGAAAAGAGAAGATGATAATCGATTGTTCTGCCAGAAATATCCAATGCAGAGATATAATATTAAAGTATCATGTGCTGGGCACTGTGGCTCACACCTGTAATCCTAGCACTTTGGGAGGCCAAGGCAGGGGGATTTCTTGAGGCCAGGAGTTCAAGACCAGCATGGGCAACGCAATGAGATCTCGTCTCTACAAAAAATAAACAAAATTATCCCGGTGTAGTGGCGCCTGCCTGTAGCTCTTGATACTTGAGAGGCTGAGGTGGGAGGACTGCTTGAGCCTGGGAAGTCAAGGCTGCGGTGAGCTAAGATTATGTCACTGCACTCCAGCCTCAGTGAAAGTGCAAGACCCTATCTCACCAAAAATTAAAAAAAAAAAAAATCATGTAGATTAAACAGAAACAGATTCTGATCTTGGCTTTAATATTTATTTACTTGTAAATATTTACTATCTTGTAAATATTAAAATATTAAAAATCTTGTAAATATTAAAAAGTTAGTAAATATTTACTATCTTGATCTTGGCTTTAATATTTACTAACTTGGCTTTACTATTTACTAACTAATTTCTTATGCAGATCAGTATATATTTCCAACTTTCTCTCTCTCATGGCAGAAGATACAAACCAACAGTCTTATGCAGACCACCTATACAGGGATGATCATATGTAGACTACCAACAGAAAAGAGCTCAACGTACCTTAAGAAGGGGAGGAAACTTGGAACCCTGCCCAATTATCAAGCCTATACCTCAGTGCCATATCTCCAACGGCCCCTGAGATACTTCCATGACATCCTAAGCTCTGTGAAAACCAAGGCGGGGGTGGGGAGGCACACACAGTGAATAATATTTATGATCACCTATAATTTTAGCATGTCAGGGGAAGAGGTAACACCTGAAGTCAGGTGAGTGATTCAGAACGAAGGAAAAAGGATAAGTGTGCCCTTGGTTTAACCAGGAAAACATCACAGCAGAAAGTAGAAAGATCACAGGAAAGTCTCAGAAGAAGGTTTCAGGAGCTAAGGCCTTCTTGTGCATAAAAGCAACAAAAGATTTCACAAAGGAAAAAAGTAAATGTGTTTTCATAAAAATTAAAACCTTTCACATCAAAACAAACAAAAGTACACCACAAATAACAGCTGCAAGTCATAACATACAATTCTGAGAGGAGGAAAAATTGTTAAAAGACAAATATACTCAGAAAGGAAAAAGGGCTAACGCACTTGTAGAAAAATTCTCAATATAACTAGGAAATACAAAACATCACTTCATTGCTGATTTAAATTGCATTTCTTTGATCAACAATGAAGTTAAGCATTTTTGCCTCAAGAACACATTTTAAGTGATAATACTCAGGCAGGATAAACTAAGACTGACACCCTCCTATATTGTTTGGTGTTACTTCATCTTAAGAAATTTGAAACTCATTCCATAAAGTTCAGAACACTACAAAGATGTCTATTATCACTGCTACTGTTTAATAAAATAGTAAAGGTTCTGACCAATGTTATAAGAGAGGGAGAGACAGACACATAAAAATTAGAAGGGAAGAGACCAGATCATCTACAAAGAAAAACAACCAGAATCTACAGACAAATTATTAGACTCAAGTTCTAACAAGTTTAGTTGAGCACAACTGCCAGATACAAGGTAACAGAAAAAATCTGTTAACATTTCCCTCCGATAGCAATAACCAATCAGAAATTAAAATAAAGTCTATTCAAAATGGCAACAAAAAAATACATCTAGAACAGGGTTTCTCAACCTTGGCATTATTGACATTTTTAGCCAGATAACTATTTGTTGTGGAGACTAGCCTGTGGATGCTACTAGATGAAGTAGCATCCTCCTAAACTGTGACAACCAAAAATGTCTCCAGACATTGCCAAATGTCCCACGGCGGAAGTAAGGGTGGGAGACACTGCCCCTAGATAAGAACTAGCAGCCGGGCGCAGTGTTTCACGCCTGTAATCCCAGCACTTTGGGAGGCCGAAGCAGGCAATCACCTGAGGTCAGGAGTTTGAGACCAGCCTGACCAACACGGAGAAACCCTGTCTCTACTAAAAATACAAAATTTGCCAGGCGTGGTGGTGTATGTCTGTAATCCCAGCTACTCGGGAGGCTGACGCACGAGAATACCTTGAACCCAGGAGGCAGAAGTTGCGGTGAGCCAAGATCGTGCTGTTGCACTCCAGCCTGGGCAACAAGAGCTAAACTCCGCCTCAAAAAAAAGAAAAGAAAAGAAAAAAGAACTAGCAATTGAGAATAATGAGTACTATGCAGAAAAAAAGGAAATTTGATTGTATTAAAATACATTAAAAGTTTTGAGCAATAGAGAGCCATTATATTCTCTTGGATGGGGCAACTTAACTTGATTTCTCCAAAATTTATCAATTCAAATATGAAATTCAGATGAAAATTCCAGCCAGAATTTTTTCTAATTTTTTAACACTTACCCATTTATATAACATTTATTCTGTGCCAGCCAGTATTCTAAACACTATACACATATTTACTAATTAACCCTCACTAAAAGGGTAGGAACTACTCTTAACCCCATTTTACAAATTATAAAAATGTAGCATTGAGTAGTTAGCCCACAGTAGCATAGTTACTAAATGACAGATTCAACCCCAAGCTGACTGGGTCCAGAGTACATGCTCTTAACTTTGCTGACAAAACACTGAAAAATACAATCCAAAAAAGTTGTCAAACTGAATCCAGAGCATATAAAAGGATTATACGCTATGACCAAGTGGGATTTATTCCTGGAATGCAAGGATGGTTCAATACACAAAAACCAATCAATGTCATATACCACATTAAGGGAATGAAGAAAATAAAATCACATGATCATCTCAATGCAGAAAAGGTTTGAGAGAATTCAATACCCCTGCTAACAAGAACACTAAGCAAACTAGCAACATAAGGGAATTTTCTCAATATAATAAAGATGATATATGAAAAACACACAGCAAACATCAAACTCAATTCTGAAAGACTGAAAGCTCTTCCTCTAAGATCAGGAACATAAGAAGAATGCCTGCTTTTACCACTTCTATTTAAAATAGTACTGAAGTCCTAATCAGAGCAATTAGGCAAGAAAAAATTGTTAAAATAAAAGAATCCAAATTGAAATGAAAGAAGTAAAATTGTTTCTATTCAGACAACATAATCCTGTGTGTAGAAAACCCTAAAGATTTCACACATAAAAGTTTAGAATAAACAAATAAAGCCAAGAAGCAGGATACAAAGTCAACACACATATAAAAAAATCACTTACATTTCTATACACTAACAATGAACAATCTGAAAAAAAATTACAAAAACAGTTCCATTTATAATAGCATCTAAAGGAGTGAAATGTTAATGAATAACTTAACCAACAAGGTGAAAGACTTGTAGTACACTGAAAACATGGGTGAAAGAAATTAAAGACACAAATAAGTAAAAACACATCCCATGTTTATGGACTGGGAGACAATCTTTTTAAATATATCAATACTACCAAAAGCAGTCTACAGATTCAATGCAATCCCTTTCATCAAAATAACAATATTTTTTGCAGAAATAGAAAAACTCATCCTAAAATTTATAGAATCTCAAGGGATCCAAATAGCCAAAACAATCTTGAATTTGAGGAACAAGATACTGAATCTTGAAGAACAAAGCTGGAAGACTCACACTTCCTACTTTCAAAACTTACCTCAAAACTACAGTAATCAAAACTGTGTGGCACTGCCATACAGGTATATTGACCAATGGAATAGAAAAGAGAGCCCACGAATAAGCCCTTGCATGCATGGTAACATGATCTACAAGAAAGTTGCCAAGACTATTAATGGGGAAAGGACAGTCGTTTCAACACACAGTAATGGAAAAACTGGGTAGCCACATGCAAATTTGGACCCTTATTTAACACTAAATACAAAAGTTAACTCCAATGGATCAAAGACCTAAATGTATGACCTAAAATTATAAAACTCTTACAGAAAAAACATAAGACAAAACGTTCACAGCATTAGGTTTGGCAATGATTTCTCAGAACACCATCAGCACAGACAACAAAAGAAAAACAGGCAAACTGGACTTCACACAAATTTTAAAACTTTGTGCATCAAGAAACAAATCCAACAGGGTAAAAAGTCAACCCACAGAACAGGAGAAAACATTTGCCAAGTATACATGTGATAAGAGATTAATATCCAGAACAAATAACTTCTACAACTCAACAACATAAAAACAAATAACCTGATTCACAAATGGGCAAAGAGCTTGAAGAGACATTCTCCAAAGAAAATACACGAATGGCCAGTAAGCACGTGAAAAGATACTCAATATCATTAGTAATTAGGTAAATGCAAGTCAAAACCACAGTAAGATATCACTGATCATCCATTAGGATGGCTACAATAAAAAAATCCAGAAAGTAGGCTGGGTGCTGTGGCTTATGCATGTAATCCCAGCACTTTGGAGGCCAAGGCAGGTGGATCAGCTGAGGTCAGGAGTTCCAGGCCAGCCTGGCCAACATGGTGACACCCCATTTCTACTAAAAATATAAAAATTAGCTGGATATGGTGGCACACGCCAGTAGTTCCAGCTACTCAGGAGGCTGAGGCAGGAGAATCGCTTGAACCCAGGAGGCAGAGGTCACAGTGAGCCAAGATCACACCATCTGCACTCCAGCCTGGGTGACAGAGTAAGACTCCATTTCAAAAAAAAAATCCAGGCCAGGCGCGGTGGCTCACGCTTGTAATCCCAGCACTTTGGGAGGCCGAGGCGGGCGGATCACGAGGTCAGGAGATCGAGACCACGGTGAAACCCTGTCTCTACTAAAAATACAAAAAATTAGCCGGGCGTGGTGGCGGGCGCCTGTAGTCCCAGCTACTCGGAGAGGCTGAGGCAGGAGAATGGCGTGAACCTGGGAGGCGGAGCTTGCAGTGAGCCGAGATTGCGCCACTGCACTCCAGCCTGGGCAACAGAGCAAGACTCTGTCTCAAAAAAAAATCCAGAAAGTAACAAGTAGAGAAATTGGAACCCTTATACACTGTTGGTGGGGATGTAAAATGGTATAGACACAGTGTAAAACAATATGGTGGTTCCTCAGAAAATTAAGAATAGAATTACCATACAATCCAGCAATTTCACTTCTAGGTATGTAGTCAAAAGAACTGAAAACGAGGTCTTGAAGAGCTATTTATACACCCATGTTCATAGTAACATTATTCAGAATACTTAAATCAAGGAAGCAACTCAAACTGACAAATGGATAAACACAATGTGGTATACACAAACAATGGAGTATTATTCAGCCTTAAAAAAGATAATTCTGACATATGTTATGAATGAAGCTTGCTTTCATTATACTAAGTGAAACTGGTGGGTCGCAAAAACAAACAAACAAACAAACAAACAAAAAAACCACCAAATACTGTATGATTCCAATTACATAAGATACTTAGAGTAATTAAATTCATAGAACAGAAAGTACAATGGTAGCTGCCTGAAGCTGGGGCTGGGGGCATTGAAGGGTTTTTATTTAACGGGTATAGAGTTTCCAGTTTGCAAGATGAAAAAGAGTCCTGGATACATACAGCGGTGATGGCTGCAAAACAATATGGACATACTTAATACCACTAAACTATACACTTAAAAATGGTTAAGATGGTAAATTTTAGGTTATGTGTATTTTATCATTTTTTTTCCCCAACATTAGTGGTGAGGGTAGAAACGGTGGTGGCAGAGGGGTCCCAAGAACAAAGCAATGCCAATCCACTTTATGTTTGACTTCAAATATAACCACACAAAACAACAATATATATAATAAAGGTGTGCTCTCTGTATTAATTTGTGTGTGTGTGTGTGTGTGTGTATCAAACCTATGGAGAAAAGGAGAATGAGTGAATAATACACATAAAGGAAATAAATAAATAAAATGAAAGCAAGGCTTTGAATGAGTCAATTACTGCATGCCATGAACTGTGGTCAGGATTAATTCAGCCCTCCGCACCTGAGGTCCTACAAGTAAATTTAAAGTAATTTACACGTCAAAACAAATGTAAAAGCTCTTCCAGAAAGCATCTAATATTAATATGTATCAAGACCTTTAAAAATCAATAATCTTTAGTTCAGCAATTCCTCTTCTAAAAATATTTCCTAAAGCAAAAATAAATACATAAATGAAAATATATTTACATTAAATGTATTATCCACTCTGAACTACTTTATAATAGCCAAAAAAAAAAGAAACAATGTCCTATAAATGTAGAGAAATTACTTATGAGTATTTTTATATACTATTAAGAACTATGAGAAGAATTGCTTATGATATGCAATACTTATACGGAAAAAAAAGTGGCCAGTGTATAGATGCAAATATAAAGAATGTCCTCTCCTACACGTTTCTTTTTCTTTTTCTTTTGTTGAGACGAAGTTCCACTCTTGTCATCCAGGCTGGAGTGCAATGGCACGATCTTGGCTCACCACAACCTCACTTCCTGGGTTCAAGCGATTCTCATCCCTCAGCCTCCCGAGTAGCTGGGATTACAGGTGCATCCCACCACACCTAGCTAATTTTTGTATTTTTAGTAGAGACAGGGTTTCACCATGTTGGTCTCGAACTCCTGACCTCAAATAATCCATCTGCCTCAGCCTCCCAAAGTGCTGGGATTACAAGCATAAGCCACCACGCCCAGCCATCCTACACACTTCACATATACTCACATGCACCTAAAAAGACTGAAAAGGGGCCAGGCAGGGTGGCTCATGCCTGTAATCCAAACATTTTGGGAGGCTAAAGCCAGCAGATTGCTTACACCCAGGAGCTCGAGACCAGCCTGGGCAACATGGCAGAACCCTGTCTCTACTAAAAACACAAAAATGAGCCAGGCATGATGGTACATGCCTGTAGTTTCAGCTACTCCCGAGGCTTAAGTGGGAGGACTACTTGAGCCTGGAAGGCAGAGGTTGCAGTGAGCCAAGATGGCACCACTGCACTCCAGCCTAGGCAACATAGCAAGTCGCTGTCTCAAAAAAAAGGCTAAAAAGGAATGAAATGCACTAGAATGCAATAGTAGCTATGAGTTGTGGATTTCCCTGTTGACTTTTATTGTACTCTTCTTTTATCTCTTGGTATTAAATATAAAAAGGGAACACTATTAAGAATAATCCAGTACTACCAGAACTGGCAGACCAGGACCTATGGTAACCTGCACACTATCATTTAAAAACAAAATGAGGCTGGGTGCATTGGCTCACACCTGTAATCCCAACACTTCAGGGGGGCTGAGGTGGGACAATCACTGGAGACCAGCAGTTCCAGGTTACAGTGAGCTATGATCGTGCCACTGTACTACGGCCTAGGTGACAGAGCAAGGTCCTGTATCTTCCACCAAAAAAAAAAAAGTATTTCCAAGGGGTAATACTGATTAATGAACTTACAGATTTTGGTGTTTAGAGGAACATTTATTGAACTTTAAGGTATTTTGTCAAAAAAAGTAATGAGGGCATCCCACATACCTAGGTAGGTCTATTAAGAAAAGTTTTTCTGTAATATTCCTGAGTGTTACTTGAATAGGAAATAAAAAAATCAAAGGTAATTTAGGGTGTTGGTAGATATTGATTTGTATCACCAATTTTTGCTTGCAAAACCAAAAAAAACAAATATAACTATACACCAGCACAGTTGTAATATAATTAGTTCATCAATTTCAACACTAGCACCATAATCAACAATTTTTTAAGACCCTAAGTAGAAATAGCAGATATGTAAAATGAGCTACATGCCTTAGTACTATTTTCTAAGTACATATGGCTGAACTAACCAACTGATGTTTTTACAAAGTGAAATCATTTCCGAGGTGATGTTAAATTATTAATTAGTAAATTTCATCTGAATTATAAATTCTAGTAATTTTTTTTTTTTTTTTTGAGATGGAGTCTCGCTCTGTCGCCCAGGCTGGAGTGCAGTGGCGCGATCTCAGCTCACTGCAAGCTCCGCCTCCCAGGTTCACGCCATTCTCCTGCCTCAGCCTCTCCGAGTAGCTGGGACTACAGGCGCCTGCTTACTTATATTTAACTGTCAAAAGTAGTAGTAGGTGGAGACTGATGAAAATTGTGTCATTTAACAAGACATATGTTACTGTGCCATTTTCCATGGCTCTATTAATTTTTATTATGGCAGTTAATTATGCTTAATTTTACTTACTTTACTGGCCTCAAAATCCACAGTACACACCACCACCTCCCTTTTCACACCATCCAAATACCCCTAAGAAAGAGGCAGGTATTCCTGGGGCTATCTTAAGAATCAAGTAAGAGGCAATTCTAATCTAATTCATGTAAACCAGAGTAAAATTTTGACACTATTCCTGGTTTTACCACTCTTTTTGACCCTGCACAATTAACAACCTTCTCACGCTTCATTGTAATTAACTCCTCTGAGACAGGTACTTCAGAGAATACAGCACAGAATATGAGTGATAGCTGTGAAAGTGTTTCTTTAAACAACAGCAAAATAAGGAAAAGTGACAAGATTACAACATTCTTAAAAGGATTTTGAAAATTATTTTTTCCAAAAATTTGTCCTCTCTCACTGTCATTATTCATAAAACTACTTCCAGCAAAATTGTGTTAACAGTAATATAAGTGTTAAATTTTTGTATGCTGTTCTGTTAACTTCAAGAGCTTTAACAGGATTCCTTCAAAACCCTCTTTCATTTGCTCAATTCTCTTCTCAAGCATATTAGACTCCATTAACAGCCAATCATGTAAGCTGAGCTGCAAGTGACCCGAGAGTTGCCATAGCAACAGCTGCTTTCTGAAATACGTGTTATGCATTTTAAAAGCTCTCACAGAGAGGATACCACATTTATCAATTAACAACCAAAGCTCAACACAGCACATTATCCAAATGAAACGGAAAACTCAACTACCTTAACAGGGCAACTACTTCGTAATAAAAGGAATGTTTGGTATTCTTGACCCAAAATGCTATCATGGTTTGTAAATTACTAAATGAAGTCTATAATTAATGACAGAATAGTTGAATACCATGTTTAGTAATGTGCAAAACTGATATAGTAAAGGAAAGAAGAAGAATCAGGACTAAAATTTAGCAAAGGACCATCAAGGGTAATGAATGAACATATGCTATAATATACTAGAAAAATTGTCATGAAATCTTACTAATGAAAAGGTTGGCCCAAATGTGGTATACTGAATTTTTTTTTGGCTGGGCATGATAGTTCACATCTGTAATCCCAGAACTTTGGAAGGCCAACTCGGCAGAACTGCTTAAGGCCAGAAGTTTCAGAACAGCCTGCACAACAAAGCAAAACCCCATCTCTATAAAATTTTTTAAATTTTTAAAAATTAATGTTTTTCAACATACATGTGGCATGTTTGTGTGCACATGTGTGGCTGTATACATACTTCACAGATACACGAAAAATGTGGAGGCAAACAGTAGACAGAAAAGACGTTCTACTATTTTCAGGAAAAATCATTCTTTTGGCAATTCATTGGCGATAGATGTCTCTTCCTATAAAACTCTTTCTCATAGAGAGATGTACAGCTACCCAGGGTTTACCAGTAAAGTCGTTTCTGCACCTAAGAAAATTCAAAAACTTGTCTCTGCAAAATAACATCAAGGCTATTACTTTTAATGTATGGCCCACAATTGAAGTAAAAAGATAATAAAATTTAGCAATCTTAAAAAATGAATTTCTAAAACTATATTCAAACAATTAATTCAAGTGAATAAGCAGAATATTCAAAAAGTACTACTCCAGATGTTTTTCACCAGAAAAAAAAAAAAAGCTACAAATAGGATAATTAGATAAAACATACTAAAAACACTGATGATTATACTATAACACTCAAATACAGGAAAGGAAAATACGTTGGGTAACACACTCTAAAGAGAGACTTTAAATTAATGTGATAGAAAATCCTGTTTCATATACATTCTAAGTTTAAGTTTCCTACAACTTCAAAGGGAGAATTTTTTTTAAACCTGGGGACTGGCCAGGCATGGTGACTCACATCTGTAATCCCAGCACTTTGGGAGGCTAAGGTGGGAGAATCACTTGAGCCCAGCAGTTTGAGACCGTCTGGACACATGATGAGACCCAATCTCTACAAAAAAATAAAAAATTGGCCAGGTATAGTGGTACATGCCTGTAGTCCCACCTACTTAGGAGGCTGAGGTGGGAGGACTGCTTGAGCCTGGGAGGTCAAGGCTGGAGTAAGCCATGACTGTGTCACTGCACTCCAACCTGGGCAACAAGCAAGACCCTGTCTCAAGAAGAAAACAAAAATAAAAATAAAACCTGGGGACTACTGCTAACTATTAAAGCAGAAATTCAGAAAATAATGTATAACAAGGATGAAAAAGGTAAATTGTTTTAATGGCTAAGTGAAAAGGCTAGCAACAAACCACCATAGCAATGCCTAGGTATGGCCCCAAATATCTTAGAATAACTCTAGAAGGCCCAATGTTTGAAGTATTGTGGTATTCATAAGGTATTTATTAATCTCCCAACTAATTCCTGTGTCCTAAACATTATTCCACCTCTGGATGGTAGAAAATATAGTACATTTCTATCAATATGAAAATCTCACCCTTTACTTCAACTCTGTATTCTTTATAAAGGTTGAACATTCCTAACCCAAAAATCCGAAATTCAAAGTGCTTCAAAATCCAAAACTTTTTGAGAGCCTGTATGATGTCATAAGCAGAAATGTCTACACCTGACCTTAGGTCATGGGTTGCAGTCAAAACAAAGGTGCACAACAGTTTATTCAGTGTCAACAAGGGAAAAAATAATACTGCCTTCAGGCTATGTGTATAAAATATGTATATGTATACAAAATATAAACAAATGTTGCGTTTAGACTTGGGTTCCATCCCCAAGACATCTCATGTATATATGCAAATATTCCAACCCCCCCCCCAAAAAAAAATCCAAAATCCAAAACACTTCTGATCCCCAAGCATTTTACATAAGGGAGACTCAACAAACTCTGAATAAAATCAAATACTGAATTCAAATCCAAGCAAAATGAATTCGAAATCCAAGCACAATATTACTACTAATAGCTATTATCTCTTAAGCACTTGTAAGCAACTAACATGCATTAATTCATGAGATCTTCACAGTATCCCTGTGAGGCAGGTATTATCATCCCCATTTTACACAAGGCACAGAAAAGTTAAGTAACTTGCCCAAAGTCACACAGCCAGCAAATTGTGGAACCAATGATCTAACTCAGTCTGACTCTGTATCCCTCACCCTTAAATATTATCCACAAAGCAAATGTAAGTAAATATGGTTTGCAACCTACTATCCTTCATCCTAATAAGCTGACATTTCTCTAATAACCTCACACCTTTTCTCTCCTTAGTTCAGCTAATTCAGTCTTAGCTAGGCCAATTTCCGAGTTTACTAATTCCAGTAAAGCAAAACACAATTAGACTTTTTTTTTTTTTTTTGAGATAGAGTCTTGATCTGTCGCCCAGGCTCAAGTGCAGTGGTATGATCTCGGCTCATTGCAGTCTCTGCCTCCTGGGTTCAAACGATTCTCCCGCCTTAGGCTCCCAAGTAGCTGGGATTACAGATACGTGCCACCATGCCCGCCAAATTTTTGTATTTTTAGTAGAGACCGGGCTTCACCATGTTGGCCAGGCTGCTCTCAAACTCCTGACCTCAAGTGATCCACCTGCCTCAGCCTCCCAAAGTGCTGGGATTACAGGCATGAGCCATTATGCCTGGCCTTAGACTCTTTCTTTTGAGACAGGGTCTCACTCTGTTGCCCAGGCTGAGTGCACTAGCACAATCATGACTCACTGCAGCCTCAACCTCCCAGGCTCAAGTGAACTTCTCACACCTCAGCCTCCCAAGTAGCCAGGACTCTAGGAGCGTACCACCATGCCCAACTAATTTTTGGTTCTTTGTAGAGATGGGGTCTTACCATGTTGCCCAGTCTGGTCTCAGACTCCATGGCTCAAGTGAGTCCCCCACCTCAGCCTCCCAAAGTACTAGGATTACAGGCATAAGCCACCGCACCCAGCCTTAGATTCTTTTAAAAATAAAATCGGCCAGGCACGGTGGCTAACACCTGTTAATCCCAGCATTTTGGGGGGCCAACGTGGGTGGATCACCTAAGGTCAGGAGTTCAAGACCAGCTTTGTCAACATGGTGAAATCCCAGCTCTACTAAATATACAAAAATTAGCCGAGCATGGTGGCAGGTGCCTGTAATCCCAGCTACTTGGGAGGCTGAGGCAGGAGAATCGCCTGAACCTGGGAGGTGGAGGTTGCAGTGAGCCAAGATCCCATCACTGCACTTCCAGTCTGGGCAGCAGGGTGAGACTCCATCTCAAATAAATAAAATAAAATAGTAAAATTAAATAAAATTAAATTAAATTAAAATAAAATCAAGTGGGTTGAAAATAAACAAACCTAAACAGCCTATACAAAAACTGTGTAAGAGGATAAAAAAGCTGTTTTTTCTTTTTTTAAAAAAAGGATATATATGTATGGATGAGTATAGTTATGATGATGATGTTGACAAATAGCAGTTATCAAATGCTTAATATATGCCAGGAACTGTCCTAAGAACTTTCCTTATATGCCCTTAACATTTAACTCTCACAACAACCCTATGAAGTAGATATTACTACTCCTACTTTAGAATAAGCAAATAGGTACAAAGAAATGAGGCAATTTGCCCAAGAGCACATAGATTATAAGTGGCAGATTTTAATAAGTGAGATTTAGAAACCTGACAGTTTGATCAGAGATAGATTCACTCTTAACCATGACCCAGTCAGTTAGCACCAGAGATAAGGGGAATGAAAGATTTTACAGGTAGGCTTCAGACAAGCAATCATGTTTTCATCATTCCTAAAAATAAGCACGGCTCCTCATGTAGATTTAGCAAAAACAAACTCTTAGAAAACCCAAAATATAACACTAACTTAGAACTGTTAAATAAACTATAGGGTTTCCAACTGAACACGGTGGACTGACTGAGCATACACAAATGTACTTTTTGTTCCACCCTTGATCTTCAGGTAATAACAGAAAGCTGTTTTATTTTGTTTTAACACTCAGAAATCAAATCATAAACTTATGGAAGGAAAAAAAACTCCACTCTCAGATCAGAAAATGTGGGTGATACCTAGAAAATATAAAACAACTGAGATCCAACTAAGAAAAAGTAAGCAAAGGAAACTGCAGCAAAGATAGTGGTTTAGGTCTTCCCAAAGGAGATAGAGAGGATCCAAGCTTAAAATGCATAGAGCAGGGGTTAGCGGTGGGATATCATCAATTTCATCATGTAAAATTTGCATTCCAAATGACTTAGCCAACTAGGCCTCTCCTCCTCTTCTTGCTTAAAGAGTTGACAGCAAGGCTGTCAGCTTCAGGAGTAAGCCCAGGTACTGGTCTAAAGTATTCTTCAAACTATGGGGTTTCAAACAATTTGGTGGGTTACTAGTAATTTTTAATTATCTAGAATGCATATAACAGAAAATACAAAGTGAAGCTATGTTCTATTTCATGGAATTTTTCTTTAGTTATATATTTACAAGTTAATATACATGTGTGTACTAAATTGCAATGTAAAATGTATTTTGAACTATGGAACATAGTGTATAAAAGTTTGGAAGCTACTGCTCTAAACAAAATGGGCAGGTCTGCGAAGAGCTCTTAAGGTAGATGTTGAGACCTAAAAGTAAACAAGGGCAGCTCTTGAGACACTAAAGCATTCCACTCCCAAAATAAGGCATGATTATTTTAGCAATTGTGGGTACCTAGAAGCCTGCCACCTAGTCAACCATATACCTTAGAGCACTGTTTCTCAACCTTTTTATTACTAACACCAAGAGCTTTTTTAGATGTTTATTCCCTAACCTCCTCCGTGAAAGTTTAGAACCACAGATATACTATATATTTGTGTATTGTATGTATATCTGTGCTTTACACACAAAAAGAGCAACTTTTTTTTTTTGCTCCTGCAAAACCAATTTTTTGAGAACCGCATGCCTTTGAGAAGGCATTAAAGACTACCACATGCCACAGCCAAGAGAAAGACCTGTGGATGAAATAAACCTGCAAGAGAGAATCTCATTCCAGTTACTTAAACTGACCAACTTAATCCTCCTTTCATGAATATGGATGGGCAACCAAGAACCACCAAACCTGAGGAAAGGCCGGGCGCGGTGGCTCACGCTTGTAATCCCAGCACTTTGGGAGGCCAAGGCGGGCGGATCACGAGGTCAGGAGATCGAGACCACGGTGAAACCCCGTCTCTACTAAAAATACAAAAAATTAGCCGGGCGTGGTGGCGGGCGCCTGTAGTCCCAGCTACTCGGAGAGGCTGAGGCAGGAGAAAGGCGTGAACCCGGGAGGCGGAGCTTGCAGTGAGCCGAGATCGCGCCACTGCACTCCAGCCTGGGTGACAGAGCGAGACTCCGTCTCAAAAAAAAAAAAAAAAAACCTGAGGAAAAAGAAAAGATATTTTTTTAAAAACTAACAAAAGTATCTAAGAGAGCAGGCAGAGCTGCAAGCCCAGAGGGTGAAACTGCAAACCACAAAGGATTATTTTCAGGCCTTGAAATGTAGTGGAGTTTCTCCAGCTGGTTTTTGAAATTGCTTGGGACTTGCGATTCCTTTTTTACATCTTCTCCCTTTTGAACCAGAATGTCTATTACTGCCCCAACGCTTATTCTGGAAGAAGTAAACTTGTTTCTTTGGTTTCACAGGTCCACCAATAAAGAGCATCACCCATATTTTTATTTAGATGATCTAGATGTGAGACTAAGGACTTCTGAGCTGAAAAGCTTGAGATGAGATATTGAACTGTAATACAATGAGATCTTTGAGGACCTTGGAATGGGGTGGTTGTATTTTATATGTGAGATAGATATGGATCATGGAAGCCAGAGGAAGGACTGTGGCTAGGCAAGATTTAGGCCCTTTATGATTTTTGTCCCCTGCTGTTACTCTTCTATATACTGTACTACATAGCATTAGGGTTATAGACTTTAAAATAGGGCAGTTATCCTAGATTATCCAGGTAGGTTCAATATAATCAAACAGGCCTTTAGAAGTGAAAGAAGGCCAGGTGCGGAGGCTCACACCTGTAATCCCAGCACTTTGGGAGGCCGAGACAGGCAGATCACGAGGTCAGGAGATCCAGACCATCCTGGCTAACAGAGTGAAACCCCATCTCTACTAAAAATACAAAAAAATTAGCCAGGCGTGGTGGCAGGCGCCTGTAGTCCCAGCTACTGGGGAGGCTGAGGCAGGAGAATGGCGTGAACCCAGGAGGTGGAGCTTGCAGTGAGCCGAGATCACGCCACTGCACTCCAGCCTGGGCGACAGAGCAAGATTCCGTCTCAAAAAAAAAAAAAAAAAGGCCGGGCACAGTGGCTCACACCTGTAATCCCAACACTTTGGGAGGCCGAGGCAGACAGATCATGAGGTCAGGAAATCGAGACCATCCTGGCTAACATGGTGAAACCCCGTCTCTACTAAAAATACAAAAAATTAGCCGGGTGAGGTGGCGGGCACATGTAGTCCCAGGTACTCGGGAGGCTGAGGCAGGAGAATGGCATGAATCTGGAAGGCGGAGCTTGCAGTGCGCCGAGATTGCGCCACTGCATTCCAGCCTGGGCGATAGAGTGAGACTCCGTCTCAAAAAAAAAAAAAAAAAAAAAGAAATGCAAGTGGTCTATAGAAGCTGAGTGTGACACTTCCTCCCCTAAGCCAACGGCCAACAAGGAAATGGGACTTAGTCCTACAAGCACTTAGAAATCAATTCTGCCAACAATCTGAATAATCAAGGAAGCTGATTCTCCCCTAGAGCCTCCTGAAAGAAACCAGCCCTGCCAACACCTCGATTTTGTCTTACAGGACTCTAAGCAGAGACCTTGCCTAGCCCTCTGAACTTCGGACCTATGGAAACTATGAGATTATAAATGGATGTTTTAAGCTTCTAAATTTGTGGTAATTTGTTACTGTAGCAATAAGAAACTAATATAAGAACTGTTACACTAATTTTGCAAATCATAAATGTTAATTAAGCACAGAGAGCGAAAGTAACTTGCTAAAGATCACATGATGAATAACTGTTTGATACAACTGGGTGCGGTGGCTCACGCCTATAATCCTAGCACTTTGGGAGGCCGAGGTGGGTGATCACCTGAGGTCAGGAGTTCAAGACCAGCCTGGCCAACATGGCGAAACCCCATCTCTACTAAAAATACAAAAAAATTAGCAGGGCATGGTGGCGGGCACCTGTAATCCCAGCTACTTGGGAGACTGAGGTAGGAGAATCGCTAGAACCCTGGAGGCAGAGGTTGCAGTGAGCTGAGATCACGCCATTGCACTCCAGCCTAGGTGACAGAGTGAAACTCTGTCTTAAAAAACAAAACAAACGAACAAAACTGTTTGATGCTAGGATTCAACTCCAAGTAGTGTGGCTTGTGCTCTTAAATGAAGAAGACAATATAAGCAACAAGGAACAGAGGCAGCTGAGCATCTAGAAAGAAAACTGAACCTGGCAAAGCTGAGATACGTGGAATTATATTCCACCTATATAGTTTCAACCAAATCACTCAGTTCTGGACTAAATTATATTTATGTAATTACAGCAAATAAAATTACTGATTTTCAATTTTTAAAATCAATTTTTACTCAATAGGCAGTCTAAATAATATACACAACTAAGTATAAACATAAGCTTTAACAAGGTAAAAATAACATCACCAGTAAAGAAAAATTTAAAAATGGTGGAGAAAAGGTAAAAGAATGTTAGATATACTAATTTCCTTATCTGTCAGGACACACATGATAATAATAGACACTATCTAAAGTTGGATGTGGTGACTCACATCTATAATCCCAACATTCTGGGTGGCAGAGGCAGGAGGACGACTTGAGCCTAGGAGTTCATCATGTGGAGCCTAGACAACATAGCAAGATCCCATCTCTTAACAAAAAAGATAGATAGATAGATAGATAGATAGATAGATAGATAGATAGATAGATAGAAAATGAAATAATGATATCAGTGAGACTATGACATAGGTATGATTATGAACATATGAAAATGGTTTTCTTAGAGTTTGGAGAAGGGGTGGATTATTTTTCATTTTGTGCATTTCTGTGTTTTTGTGGTGCCATCTTGGCTCACTGCAACCTCTGCCTCCCGAGCTCCAGTGATTCTCCTGCCGCAGCCTCCCAGCAGCTGGAGTTACAGGCACATGCCACCAAGCCCAGCTAAGTTTTGTATTTTTAGTAGAGACAGGGTTTCACCATGTTGGCCAGGGTGGTCTCAAACTCCTGATCTCAAGTGATCTGCCCGACTCGGCCTCCTGAAGTGCTGAGATTACAGGTGTGAGCTACTGCCCCTGGCCCCATTTCTGTGTTTTTTAAACCATAAGAATGAATGATAATGTCTTTAAATACTTATTTTTTAAAAACCACCTGGATGTGTGTCAGTTCAGGTTCTCTAGAAAGTAGACCTGGCCAGGCATGGTGGCTCATGCCTGCAATCCCAGCACTTTGGGAAGCTGAGGCAGGCGGACTGCTTGAGGTCAGGAGTTCAAGACCATCCTGGCCAACTGGTAGAGAATAGTAGATAACTGGCCAATTAGTTCTCTTTAGTAGAGAACAAAACTCTTGTCTCTTCTAAAATTACAAAAATTAGCCAAGCATGGTGGCATGCACCTGTAATCCCAGCTATGTCGAGAGGCTGAAGCACGAGAATTGCTTGAACCCAGAAGATGGAGGCTGCAATGAGGTGAGATCATGCCACACTGCATTCCAGCCGAGGCAACAGAGTGAGACTGTCTCAAATATATATATATATAATATATATAATATATTTATAATATATTTATATATTATATGTATTTATATATCTATAAAAAAATTAAGTAGGCCCAAGATGGAGTTAAAACTTTAAGAAACATTTTGTGAGAAATGCCTATGAAGAATGAAAGGAGAAAGCAAGACGAGTAAGCAGAGAAAGTCTTCAGGCTGCAATGCAGGCTGCCAACTGTGAAAGCAGAGGAGGAAGGAGGGGAAATCAGGCAAGGACACAGAACAGTACAGTTCTGATCTGCCAGCCCAGCAGAGAGCTCGAGAGAAGCCCCATGTTGAGCAGAAATGACCAGACCCTAGTATCTACTGTGCTCAGTCACTGGGAGGGAGCGGCCTGAGAACGTGGCTCAATGATGTAACCAATCCCAAAGGCTCTGTAGCTGGAAGCTATCAGCTAACACTCAATAGAGACTTCCTTCAAGGGAGATCGAAGAACACTTCCAGAACTATCACAGACGTCACAGAATGGAATATGATGCAGCCATTAAAAATATTAGACGGCGGTAATTTTCCAACTATGCTTGCTTTCTACTTGGTGCCCTATACTTCTTCAGTGGTACCTCCAAGGCAGAATGTTCAGACTGGTGAAGAAATCCAAATACTGAGGTTTTCTATTACAATCCCTCCTTCAACCGCAACAGCTCTAGTTTTGTTGTATTTACTCCATTTCTCTGTAAGATCTGTTTGAACAAAAAGTTGCAATGCTAGTAACAGTTGCAATATTACCTCTGTCACAAAAAGGAACTTCCAATTGAAAACGGCAACACACTGTATTTAGAATCAACTTGCCTGCTTATAACACACAAAAAACGCTGAAAAGATCAACATGGAAATGTTAACAGTGGTTACCTATTGGGTGCTGAGATTAATACGATTAATGGTTATTGTTGTTTTTTGTTGTTTGTTGTTTTTGCTTACTTGAATTTTCTTTCTTCTTCCTTTTTTGAGACAATGTCTTGCTCTGTCACCCAGGCTAGACCGCGGTGGTGCAATCATGGCTCACTGCAGCCTTGAACCCCTGGGCTCAAGCAATCCCCCCAACTCAGCCTCCCAAGTAGCTGGGATTACAGGCACACAACCGCCATGCCTAACTAAATTTTTATTTTTATTTTTGTAGAGATAGGGTCTCACTATGTTGCCCAGGCTGGTCTCCAACTCCTAGACTCAAGTGATCTGCCTGTCTCAGCCTCCCCAAGTGCTAGGATTACAGGCATGAGCCACCACACTCAGACATATTTTCTATACGTTCTACAATTGACATTACAAGACTTTGGTGATAAAAATAAAAAGAAGCCATTTCAAAATTTTATGTTTAAAAAAGAAAGTTCTAATCTAACAGACTTCTCACAACTTCAGAGCTATATTGCTGCAGAAAATAATGTGGCTTTCTTTTAACTAGTAGGAAAAACCGTATTTACAAGTTATAACATTCACTTCAAAGACTACTCATTTGATATATGAATTTACTCCAAATACCATAATACTTAAAGAACATTCAACTAATTATGTGCTACTAATTGGTAGCACACAAATAACTAAAATATATCACATCGTTTTCAGGAAATTTTCAATGACTCCAATATATAAATTCCAGGACCTGGCACAGTGGCTCACACCTGTAATCCCAACCAGTGGCTCACACCTGTAATCCCAACACTTTGGGAGGCCAAGGCAGGAGGACTGCTTGAGCCCAGGAGTCTACAGTCAAGTTATTCACTAATCATTTTGATTTTATAGAATCATCCAATATTAGCAGCAATGCCTGTGGTAAAAAGCACATAGGTATATGTAACTCCCTTTGTTTTCCCAACCCTATAGCCAAGAAAGTTTCCAGTATTCCCATTTAATAAATGCAGAATTTGATATATGAAGCCAACGTCACAAGTAAGTGACAATGCCACGGAAAAACAGTGATTCATAATTAATAAGTGATTTTAAAACTACACCGGTAAGGCTCCTGTAGAACTCATGCATTTCCAACAAGACCCTAATTTAATTTACCAGAAAGAAAGTACAATCATTTTATAAGAAAAAGAACCAAAAAACTAGTATTTTTCATTTTGGTTTTTTACCTTTTTGGGGGGGTGGGTGGAGCGGAGAAGGACAGAATCTCGCTCTGTCGCCCAGGCTGGAGTGCAGTGGCACAATCTCAGCTCACTGGAACCTCTACATCTTGGGTTCAAGCGATTCCTGTGCCTCAGCCTCCCGAAGAGTAGGGATTACAGGCAGCACTCCCAGCTTATTTTTTGTATTTTTAGTAGAGCCAGGGTTTTGCTATGTTGGCAGGGGCTGGTCTCGAATTCCTGACCTCAAGTGATCCACTTGCCTCGGCCTCCCACAAGTGCTGGGATTACAGGTCTGAGCCACCATGCCCGGACTTGTTTTTTCTTTTTAATCAACTTATATTTTCAAGTACAATCATCTATATTAATATATGTTGAAATACATGTTAGCTGACACCACCTGAGATTTCAATAATGGATGTATTTTCCAGATGTTGGTGGAATTTTTTCTTTTTATTTTGCATCTATATATGCCAGAAATTACTCAAAAGTGAAGAGGCTCTTAATATTTTAATGAGATTTTCTCTTTAAAAGGAAAGTACCGGCCGGGTGTGGTGGCTCACGCCTGTAATCCCAGCACTTTGAGAGGCCGAGGTGGGCAGATCACTTGAGGTCAGGACTTCAAGACCAGCCTGGCCAAAATGGTGAAACCTCATCTCTACTAAAAATATAAAAATTAGCTGGGCATGGTGGCGCAGCCTGTAATCCCAACTACTCGGGAGGCTAGGGCAGGAGAATTGCTTGAAATCAGGAGGTGGAGGTTGCAGTGAGCCGAGACTGCCGCACCGTACTCCACCCTGGGCAACAGAAAGAGACTCCATCTCAAAAATATAAGAAAAGCACACACACACACAAAAATTGTACGTGCCATATAGCTCGCATTTTTTTCTCTTCTAGATGCTTTGTACACCTATGACAGGCAGTATTCTCATACTCTATTTGGGTCTCAATAGAGCCCATCATCTTCACAAATACAGAGGAATAGGAAGAAAAGGCTAAAAGCTACTAGTGTAGAGATGCAACATTATCTCTACATAATGCCTTTGATGGTACTAATAAAAATGTAGAAGTAAACTGAAAAGAAAAGGCTCTAAAAACAGGACTCTTGAAGAAGGAGTTTAATGAAAATGCAATGTATTACACTGGCAAACAGGGACCTGGTGCAGTGGCACACACCTGTAATCCCAGCACCATGGGAGATGGGTGGATGACTTGAGCCCAGAAGTTCGAGACTAGCCTGGGCAACATGGTGAAACCCCATTTCTACAAACATTAGCTGGGCATGGTGGTGTGCACCTGTAGATCGAGTTATTTTGAAGGCTGAGGTGGGCAGATCACTTAAGCCCAGGACGCCGAGGCTGCAGTGAGCCAAGATGGCATTACTGAACTGGGTGACAGAATGAGACCATTATCTTGAAGAAAGAAAAAGAAAAAATAAAATAAACAGACCATCATTCACTAATGTTAAGTGTAGAACCAAAAAGATAAACTAATATTTTCATCATCAGTGACATATGGGGTGGTGGCAAGTTTCATTGCTGAAGTATGAACTGATTCACATAACCAATCCACCAATAAATTTCTGGAGTTTCACTCAAATAAATATCCAGAAACATTTTTCTTTTCCTTGGTTACTGTTTACCAAAGCAACGATTCCATTCCCTTAACCTGTAGCTGGCAGTCTGGCCAATACACATGCATCTGACTACAAGAACAGAAATGTCATGAGAATTCAGACTAGCTCACAAAAATGAGGCCTACAAAAAGAAAATTACCACTCTTGTTAAACACATCAGTTAAGACGGAAACAGCATTTTCAATAGATGTATATGTGCACACAGATGTGTGTTTCAACACAAAACCTTAAATTGAAAAAATGAGGGTTAAATAATAAAAATACATAGTAAGAAGTATAACTTCTACAACCCCTGACCCCAAAGGCAAACAAACCCACTGTGACCAATTTTGTCTGTATATTTCCAGATACATTGTATTCCTAAACAAGCATCTAGGAGTATATATGCAGTTTAGAGAGACAAAAAGACTATCACAAAGCTTGGCTATTTTTTATCTTTAGCACTCACATTTCCATTAAAAGTTTACCACAATAAAAAAGCTGCCACAAAATACAAAAATTAAAAAAGCTTGTCATCAAAGTGTAAAAGTCAACAACTAGAGTACTTAGAACATGATAAGCATTTAGCCAATGTTTTAACCACTCCACTCCATCCCGCAACACACACACAGAGAAGGGGAGATCCAAGATACATGCTAGTCATACGTGCCAGTCAAAAGAAGATACAGAGAATTCATACAGCAGGTAAAGTTCATATTTTAAAATATAACAGTATTGTTAGACAAAGACCATGGTGAAAAGGCTAAATAATTTGGACAGAAGAAAAATTAATATTATGCAGCACATACTGACATGGAATATTCAAGCTCACTAAAGCAGAAGAAAGAAAATGAAGAACACATGACTCCCAAAGCAAGACTAGATGTTATCTACTCTTAGAGTAAAAGTAACTTTCCAATGTCATTATACATGGAACATTATTATAAGAGATGGGACATCTCAGTGAAGAGATCATTCTTTTCTACTAGATTGAAAAAGGGAATAAGAATTCATTTTAATATCAAAACAACATAGAGAGTTACTTTAAAGAAACAGGGTAAACCTGTTTAGTTTTAAATTTCTAGAGGCAGCAAAGTTGAATTTGGGCCACTTAAATCTGTAAACTGTGTTTTCAAAACTGAGGAAGAATATGTAGCAAAGGGTTAGACAACAGATGGCTAATATTAGCTTAAAAATGTACTGAATGACTTTGCTGACAATTCTTATAGTTTATACCTTAAAATCTCTTCACTGTATGACACGGTTGAGTATGTACTGAGCCTAGGATAAACAGTATTTCATTTCTTATTTTATTTTGGGGGAAAAATGAGTACTAGTTGTAACATAACTAGAAAACATGAATGGTAAGATCCAAAAGGAGTTGAAGGTTTAAAAAGTAAATTTAGTCATGAGAAATGACTGCTTGATGTGTGGTTTGAAAAACTGTAATAAACTAGGCCCAACATCTCTATTACATGTTGTATGTATGTACATGCCACAATCCCTCTACCTCAATTATGTCAACCTGTTATCATAACCATTATCTAAAGGGAAACAGAAAAATTTTTTCACCTCAAAGCCTGCCCATGATGATAATGCTTTTGTCTCCAACTTTGCTGTCTCTATGCATGAAAGACATGGTTATAACATACTTGCTAAATGTGGAACAATCTGAACATCAAATACAATAACTATAATTGATTAAAGAAAATATAAAAATACAGGCCAGGAGCAGTAGCTCACACCTGTAATCCCAGCACTTTGGGAGGCCGAGGCAGGTGGATTGCTTGAGCTCATGAATTCAAGGCCAGCCTGGGTAACATGGCAAAACCCCGTCTCTACTAAAAATACAACAATTGGCCAGGTGTGGTGGTGCATGCCTGTAGTCCCAGTTACTCAGGAGGCTGAGGTAGGAGAATCACTGGAACCCGGGAGGTGGAGGTTGCAGTAGGCCGAAATCATACCACTGCACCCCAGCCCGGGTGACAGGGCGTGACTGTCTCAAAAAAAAAAAAAAAAAAAAAGAAGAGGAAAGAGGAAGAGGAAGAAGAAGAAGAAGGAAGAAGAAGAAGGAAGAAGAAGAAGAAGAAGAAGAAGAGAAATTGATAACAACCCAAATGTCCAAAAAGTGAATGAATAAAACAGACTGGAATATATCCATACAATGAATGCTACTCACCAACAAAAAAGAATAAACTACTAATAAATGCAAAAGCATGCATGACTCTTAAAAGACATTTGGCTTACTTCAAGAAGCCAGACAAAACAGTACATATTGTATGATTCCATCTATATGAAATTCTATAGAAAAATTCTGTCACTTATATAGTGATAGAAGCAGAACTGTGGTTGCCTGAGAGCAGTGGTGGGGTGACTGACTGAGAAGGGACACAAGGGAACTTTTTGGAGTGCTAGAAACGTTTTCATCTTGACTGTGGTGGTGGTAGTTACAAAAATCTATACATTTGTCAAAACTGAAAATGTACACTTACAATGGACACATTATCAGTATACTAATCCTAAATAAAGTTGTTTTTTAAAATAAGTATCCTGATTGTGGTGACTGATGTTTTCACAATATATACTTATGTCAAAACTTAACAAATTGTATGCTTTAAATATGTACCGTTTACTGCATGTCAATTCTAACTCAATAAAGCTGTTTTTTAAAAAGCTAAATGAAGACTTGCATAATTAGTTCTGTCTTCCTGTTTCCTTAAAAAACGAAATTCTACAGCCAGCCCTGAACATGTAGAGAACTTTAAGGGGGGGAATAAACTAAAAACAGTAAATTGTGAAACCTATTTAAACATAATTGAGACTATTGAAATGTTAACTAGAAAGTATTCAAGTTGGCTTCATAACTGTAACCAACAGTAGATGTCCTTCTGAAGTGTGAATATTAAGTGACAACAGTTAAAATAAGGATCTAGACAGGAAAGCTCACTGTGGCAGAAACTTTCTGGCCAAAATCTAATTCCCTTACCACTATCTTGTCCCCAGTCAACTTCCAGAAAAGAGTGACCATTTGGCATTGTCCAACCATTAAGATGTGAAGACTGCTTTGGAGTTCCTGGTACAGTCAATGTTGCTTCCCTGTCCTCTTTCTTCCAATGCTTGGAGCCACAACAGCCATATGCAAACATGAGTGATAGGCCAAAAATTAATCATGGAGACATCTGTCCTGATACCACCACGCCAGTGAATCAATACCAGCAACACTGCAACTCTGCTTATTATGAAGAAAAATAAAGCTCTGTTTTATAAAGCAAGGTCAGTCTGGTTTTCTGTTATCTAATGCCAAATTCAACCCTAACTGATAGAACCACTGTTACCATTTTTTTAAAGTTGAGATATACAATTCATGTGCTATAAAATTCACCCTTTCGAACTATACAATATAGTAGGTTTACTATATTCACCAATTTGCATAACCATTACCACTGTCTAATTTCAGAACACTTTCATCATACCAAAGAGACATCCCACATCCATTAAATCACTCATTATCCTCCCCAACCCTACTCCCTGACAATCACTACTATTTGGATTTGCTTATTTTAAACATTTTCATATACATGAAATCATATATTATTATTATTTGTGTCCAGTCATACGTTGCTTGACTGTATTTCTCTTTTCTCCATCAACTGATGAATAAACACTCCACAATGTGCAATGAAATTATCTAATGATGCATTTTCTCAGAAAATTTTCTCTACAATGTGCAAACATTGTAGAACGTACTTACACAAATGTAGATGGTGTAGCCTGCTACACACCTAAGCTATATGGTATAGCCTATTGCTCCTAAGCTACAAACCTGTACATCATGTTACTGGACTGAATACTGTAGGCAACTACAACACAGTAGTAAGCATTTGTGTATCTAAACATAGAAATGGTACACTAAAAATATGGTACAGAAGATTTAAAATGGCACATCTATATGGGGCACTTACCATGAATAAAGCTTGCAGAACTGTAAGTTGCTCTAGGTGAGTGAGTAGTGAGTGAATGTGAAGGCCTGTCCATTACTGTAGACTTTACAGACACTGAACATTTAGGGTACACTAAATTTATAAAATAATCTCTTATGATAACAATACCTTCCCTCTAGAGTATCCCCTTAAAGACCTGCCAGAGACTGTTTTACAGTTAACATTTTTTTATAAATAGGAGTACACTCTAAAATAATAATTGGAAGTATAATACAATAAATATACAAACCAGTGACATAGTCATTTATTATCAAGTATTATGTACTATACATAATTGTACATCCCATACTTTTATTATAAGACTGGCAGCCCAATGGGTTTATACCAGCATCACCACAAACATTGAGTATTTTGTAGTTCTATGACATTAGGAAGGTTACCAGATCACAAGGACTAAAATATTACTAGGCCATAGGAATTTTTCAGCTCCATGATAATCTTATGAAATAACTGTCACACACAAGGTCATTGTTGACTGAAATGTCATTATATGACATATGACTAGATATAAAAATCAACAGCTTTTACTACTGGAGAAATGAGAATTACTATGGTCTGGTCTGAATGTTGGTATCCTGCCAGCATTCAGGTTAGAACCTAATACCCAATGTGAAATTATTAAGAGGTGGGATCCTTTTGTGAAGTAATTAAGGCATGAGGACTCTACCAACATGAATGGAATTAGTGCCCTTATTAAAAAGGTTGATGGAAGCTGCCTTGCCCTTTCTAACATGTGAAAACACAATCTTTGCAGCAGAGTGAGCCCTCGCCAGACACTGAATTTACTGGCACCTTGATCTTAGATATCCCAGCCTCTAGAATCAAAATAAATTTCTGTTGTTTATAAATTACCCAGTATAAGGTATTTTGTTATAGCAGCCTGAATAGACTAAGAGAATAGTGTTAGAAAAGGAAGTGAGATTAAAATATTCTCAACATCAGATCATTTCAAAGTACTAAATATATATAATATATATATATATATTCTCAACAGCAACAACACCTATATATGACTTCTGAAGAAATTTAGTAAAAGTTGGCACTAGTATGAAGAAACTACACATTCTCAGTGAAGGGCATAAACATTATCATGTATTTGAAAAGCAGTGGTAGAAGTATCAACTGCCACCGTATTAATTTATTAATTTTATGTAATTCAAACTAGAATCAAAACAATTTCTACTTTATTAAGAAAAAATCGAGTTTATATATAAGAACAAATGCTAGAGAACAGCTAATGCTAAAAAAAAAGGAGTAAACTTGAAACTGCTTCAAATAACAGTGCATATTAGACTGTCACAGAAAATAAATCAATATATTATTGATAAACACATCAATATATAAACAAAATAGTACCCAATGATGAAAAAACCCATAAATATAAAGATTTTAAATGAAATAGGGCAATCACCCAAGTCAGTGGGAAATACATGGCCTAATTTTTTTAAGTGCTGAGAATCTTCAAGCAGAAAAAAGTAGATGCCCTTATGTTATCCAACATACAAAAATTAACAAGGTAAATATGAATTGTAAAAAAGTAAAAATCTTATAGGAAAACAATATGAAAAATATTCACTACTCAAAAGTAGAACTATAAAAAATTCGTATTAAAAATTAAGTTTTTGTACCTAGGGAAAAGTAAAAATATTTCAACAGTGATAACGAAGAACTAATGCTTTTAACACACACTGAGCTTCTGCAATTTGAAAAAGATAAACAACTCAAAATTAGGTGCCACGTGTGGTGGCTCATGCCTGTAATCCCGGCACTTTGGAAGGCCAAGGTGGGAGAATCACTTGAGGCCAGGAGTTTGAGACCAGCATGGACAACATAGCAAGACCCCCATGCTCACACACACAAAAAAAAAAAATCGGGCATGATGGCATGTGCCTGCTGTAGTACTAGCTACCTGGCAGTGGGGAGAGGAGGGCAAATTTTATTTCAACAAAGAATATCAAAAATACTTCACAAAAAAAAAAACAAAAACAAATGTCTACAAACATAAAAAAGATGTTCAAACTTATGCCTGCCCAAGAAATTCAAAGTAACAGAAACTAGGAGACATAATGTTACACCTATTGGGCTGTCAAACTTAAAAAGCTACAGCCCTACTGCTGGCAAGGATGTAGGAGAAAGAATTCTCCAACATTGCTGGTGGCAAATTTTTGTGGAAAGCAATTTGGCAACATCAAGTGAAACAAAAAATATAGAAATCCTTTAACCCAGCAATTTTACTCCTGGAAATCTATCCCACAGAAATAAAAGCAGCATGGGCCAGGCACAGTGGCTCATGTCTGTAATCCCAGCACTTTGGGAGGCCGAGGCGGGTGGGTTGCTTGAGGTCAGGAGTTCGAGACCAGCCTGTCCAACATGGTGAAACCATATCTCTACTAAAAAAAAAAAAATACAAAAATTAGCCGGGCATGGGCCTGGCACGGTGGCTCACGCCTGTAATCCCAGCACTTTGGGAGGCCGAGGCGGGCGGATCATGAGGTCAGGAGATTGAGGCCATCCTGGCTAACACGGTGAAACCCCGTCTCTACTAAAAATACAAAAAATTAGCCAGGCGCGGTGGCGGGTGCCTGTGGTCCCAGCTACTCGGGAGGCTGAGGCAGGAGAATGGCGTGAACCTAGGAGGCGGAGCTTGCAGTGAGCCGAGATAGTGCCACTGCAGTCCGGCCTGGGTGAAAGAGCAAGACTCCGTCTCAAAAAAAAAAAAAAAAAAAATTAGCCGGGCATGATGGTGCACGCCTGTAATTCCAGCTACTCAGGTGGCTGAGGCATGAGAATTGCTAGATCCTGGGAGGCAGAGGTTGCAGTGACCCGAGATTGTACCACTGCACTCCAGCCTGAGCGACAGAGCCAGACTCTGTCTCAAAAATAAATAAAAGCATCATGAAGTCAGGACATATATTCAAAGATACATTACTTAAAATGACAAAGAACTAGAAATAAAATATATTCCCATAAATGTGGGAATGGCTAAATAAATTTTATACAACACAACATGAAGCATTCATTATACAGCCATGAAAATAATAAATTACAGTCTGGCCAACATGGCGAAAGCTGTCTCTACTGAAAATACAAAAATTAGCCAGGTGCACGCCCGTAATCCCAGCTACTCAGGAGTCTGAGGCATGAGAATCACTTGAACCCAGGAGGCAGAGGTTGCAGTGAGCCAAGATCGTGCCACTGCACTCCAACCTGGGCATCAGAGCAAGACCCTGTCTCAAATAAAAAAAGAAAATAATAAACTAGAGCTATACCTTAGGTGGGGGAATTCCCTCCAAGCTGTTATTAGTGAAAAAGCAAGTTACAGAAAAGTGTGCAGAACAATCCCTTTTTAAAAAATCTTCACAAAAAGGCCTATATAAGTAAAAATACAAATAACTACAAGATTGTATGAGTCGAGAGAAAAAGAGTAACATTTTTAGTAATACAGTAAAATGGAGTCATACATAATACTATTTACAAGAATTTTCGGGAGGTGCAGGGGCAGGGATGAGAGAAGGGATACAATGGGAAGGAAAGTTGAAAACCAAGTCAAAAAGAATGGCATGAGTGATAAATCCTCATTTATTATTTCATGTAAAATTATAAATAAAGTATTTTTAATTTTAAGCATATACATCAAGATATAAATTTTGTCCAAGGATGAAAGATTTATACTTACATATAACAAGATAAAGAAACCTAAAGTAACCATTGAATAACACACAAAAAAAATTCTAACTAGTGGCAAATATATATATAAAGAAATATATATATTACATATACCTATATACCTATAAAAGTATTCATTTATATATACGGTTGTTCCTCAATATCCATGGGGGATTGGTTCCAGGACCCCACCCCCACCCCACCCTTGTGAATAGTAAAATCCACAGATGCTCAAGTGCCTTATATAAAATGATGTAGTATTTGCATATATCCTACAAACATCTGTCCACATATTTTAAAATCATTCTTGCAACATTTTTAAATTTCTTATGATACCTAATAAAACATAAATGCTATATTAATAATTGTTGTATTGTTTAGGAAATAAGAAAAAGTCTATACACACACAGTACAGACACAACCATTCTTTTTTCCCCAAAATATTTTCTACCCACAGTTGGCTGAATCCACAGATATAGAACCCATGTACGAAGTTATGTATATGATATGCAGGGCTGACTGTACACATGAAGTATCAAAATTCACTGAGGAAAATATAATCAATCTGTGAATTACATTTCAGAAAGCTACAAAAAGCAATTTACCTATGCCCTAATTGAAGAATATGAATCTTTATATTAGAATTGAAAACTGTAATAATCACAAATATTTAATTGCACGATTTAAATGAACAGCTTTGATATGTGAAATTAAGCCTTCCTTATATGATCGATCTGCCTGTAGCCTTGGGGGAAAAATATACTCCCTTAACTCAGGCACAATCCAAACAAGGTAGTATACAAGGCATGAGGTTATAAATAAGAGCTGAAATACCAGGCTATATAAAGTATCTATAAAATGAACACAGCCACTGACATTTACACCAAAAATTGGCATTACATTTTTTAAAAAAAGATAACTTCATTTTTCAAATGTTTCAAGATTAAACAAAACACTAGCAAACTGAACTCAACCTCATATTAAAAAGACTATACACCATAACCAGGCGACATTCACTAGAATGAAAGGATGATCCAACGTATGAAAATCAATACACTACATTAACAGAAAGAAGGGGGGGAGTCACATGATCATCTCAATGCAGAAAAAAAATGACAAAATTCAAAAGCCTTGTATGATAAAAACAACCAGCAAATTAGTAATAAAGGAAATTTTTTCAACATAACAAAGGTGGCATATGAAATACCCACAGCTAATATCATACTCAATGCTTAAAGATAAAAATCTTTTCCTCTATGACCTGAAAGAGGGCAAGGATGGCCACATTCACCCTTTCTATTCAACATGGTACTGGAAGTCCTAGCCAGAACAACTAGGCAGGAAAATGAAATAAAAAACATCCAAATTTAAAAAAAAAAAGAAATAAAACTATCACTATTTGCAGAAGACATGATCTTACATGTGAAAATATAAGAAATCTAAAGATTTCTCTAAAATATATATACAGAAAACTCATGCCTGTAATACCAGCACTTTGGGAGGCTGAGGTGGGTGGATCACTTAAGTTCAAGATCAGCCTGGCCAACATGGTGAAACCCTGTCTCTACTAAAAATACAAAATTAGCCAGGCGTGGTGGTGGGTGTCTATAATCCCAACCACTCCGAAGGCTGAAGCAGGAGGTTCACTTGAACCCGGGAGGCAGAGGTTGTAGTGAGCCAAGATCATGCCACCGCATTCCAGCCTGGGCAACAGAGTGGGACTGTGTTTCACAAAATTTAAAAAAAATTAAAAAAAAAAGAAAATACATATATATAGAGAGAGAGAGGGGTGAGAGAGAGAACTAAATATTTCACACAAAAAACACTTTCTATAACTAATAAATTCAGTGAAGTTGCAGGATACAAAAATTACCAAAAATTTACATTTTGATACACTTAATATAAACAACTTGAAAATGAAATTAAGAAAAGAATTCCATTTACAATACCATGAAAAGAAATAAAATACTTCGGAATAAACTTACTGAAAAAGGCAAAAGACTTAAACACTGAAAACTATAAATGTTGCCAAAAGACATTAAAGAAGGCACCAATGATCCAGCAATTCCACTTCTGAATATATACCCAAAAGATTTAAAAGAAGGCTCTCCAAGAGATATTTATACACCCATGTTCACAGTAGCATTATTCACAATAGCCAAAAGGCAGAAGCAACCCAAGTATCTACTAACAGATAAATGGATAAAAATGCAGTATATACATAACATGGAATATTACTCAGCCTTAAAAAAGGAAATTCTGACACATGCTACAGTACGGATGAACGTTGAGGACACTGTGTTAAGTGAAATAAGTCAGACACAAATATACAAATACTGTATGGTTCTGTTTATATGAGGTGCCTACAGCCATCAACATTCAGAGAGACAGAAAACAGAATGGAGGATTGCCAGGGGCTACAAAGACAGAGTTAGTGTTTAACAGGTGACAATGTTTCACTTCTGCAAAATCAAGAGTTCTAGAGATTGGTCGCACAACAATGGGAATATATTTAAATATTACCAATTGAATATTTAAAAATAACTAAGTAAATTTTATGTGTATTTCAACACAATTTTTTTTTTTTTTTTTTTTAGATGGAGTCTGGCTCTGTCTCCCAGGCTGGAGTACAGTGGCATGATCTAGGTTCACTGTCACCTCTTCTTCCTGGGTTCAAGTGATTCTCCTGCCTCAGCCTCCCAAGTAGCTAGGAACACAGGTGCACACCAACACACCCAGCTAATTTTTGTATTTTTAGTAGAGTTGGGGTTTTGCCATGTTGGCCAGGCTGGTCTCAAACTCCTGGCCTCAGGTGATCCACCAGCCTTGGCCTCCCAAAGTGCTAGGATTACTGGCACGAGCCATGGTGCCCAGCCTTCAGCGTGATTTTTTTTTTTTAAACTACACATAATGTTATACTGGTGAGAAACTAGAAACTTTCCTACTAAGATGAGGAACAAGGCAAGGATGCCCTCACCTTTTCAACAATGTAATGGAAGTCTTAGCTAATGCAGTAAGATATGAAAAGGAAATAAAAGGCATACAGAATGGGAAGAAAAAAGTCAAATGGTCTCTGTTCCCAGGAGACGGAACTGTCTTGCAGAAAATCCATACAAGAGCTGACCAAAAAACTCTTTGAACTAAAAAGTGATTGTAGCAAAGTTAATATACAAAAGCCAATCGCTTTCCTATATGCCAGGAATGAACAAACAATTTGACATTTGAAACTCAATACCACTTACGTTAGCACCCCAAAACATAAAATGCTAAGGTATGAACCTAGCAAAACATGTACAAGATATATATGAGGAAATGTACAAAATTCTGATGAAAGAAATTAAAGAACTAAGTAAAAGGAGAAATATTACATGCTTGTGGATAGGAAAACTCAGTATTATCAAGATGTCAGTTCTTCTCAACTTGATTTATAGATTCAGCATAATCCCAGTCAAAATCCTAGCAAATTGTTTTGTGAATACTAACAAAGCGATTCTGGTTTACTGAAGAGGCCAAAGGTCTAAAGTAGCCAATATGATACTGAAGTAGTATAACAGAACCAAGTCGGAAAACTGACCCTAGCAACTTCAAGATTTACTATAAATCTACAGTAATCAAAACGATGTGGTGTTGGCAAAAGAATACGACAAATACATCAACAGAAGAGAAGGGAGTCCAGAAATACACCCACACAGTCAACTGATCTTTGACAAAGAAGCAAAGGCAATACAATGAAGAAAAGATAGGCTTTTCAAAAAACAGTGCTGGAACCAAACAGGTGGGGTGCATTGGCTCGCACCTGTAATTTCAGCACTTTGGGAGGCTGAGGCGGGTGGATCACCTGAGGTCCAAAGTTCGAGACCAGCCTGGTCAACATGGTGAAACCCTGTCTCTACTAAAAAATACAAAAATTAACTGGACATTGTGGCATGTGCCTGCAATCCCAGCTACCTGGGAGGTTGAGGTGGGAGAATCATCGGGAGACTGGGGTGGGAGAATCACTTGAACCCGGAAGGTGGAGGTTGCAGTGAGCCAAGATCACGCCACTGTACTCCAGACTGGGCAACAGAGTGAGACCCTGTCTCCAAAAAAAAGAAAAAAAAAAGTGCTGGAACAATTTGACATCCACAAGCAAAAAACATCGGTCTAGACACAGACCTTAAACTCTTCACAAAAAATAACATTAAAGATCCAAATGTAAAAGGTAAAACTATAAAACTCTCAGACAATAACATAGAAGACAATCTAGATGACCCTGGGTTTGGAGATGGCTTTTTAAAGGTACAATCAATGAAAGAAATAATCAAAAAGTTGGACTTCATTAAAATTAAGAACTCTTGGCTGGGCCCGGTGGCTCACGCCTGTAATCCCAGCACTCTGGGAAGCCAAGGCAGGTGGATCACCTGAGGTCAGGAGTTCGAGACCAGCCTGGCAACATGGTGAAACCCCATCTCTACTAAAAATACAAAAAATTAGCCGGATGTGGTGGCACACACCTGTAATCTCAGCTACTCAGGAGGCTGAGGCATGAGAATTGCTTGAACCCGGGAGGCGGAGGTTGCAGTAATCCAAGATCGCACCATTGCACTCCAGCCTGGGCAACAGAATGAGACTTCCTCTCCAAAAAACAAACAAACAAAAAAACCCTCACCAAGAAAATGAACCCAATAATGATGAGCCAAAGACCTTGAACAGACACCTCACATCTGGCAGTTTCTTACAAAACTAAACATATTCTTTTTGTAAGATCCAGCAACTGTACTTCTTACAATTTACTCAAATGAGTTGAGACATATGTCCACACACATTTATAGCAACTTTACACACAAATGACTGACAAAACTTGGAAGCAACCAAGATGTCCTTCAGTAGGTGAACAGACAGATAAACTGTGCCAAAAGAAATGAGCTATAAGTCTTGAAAAGACATGGAAGAACTTTAAATGCATATTACTAAGTGAAAGAAGCCAATCTGAAAAGATCATATATATTGTATGATTCCAGCTATATGACATTCTGGAAAAGGCAAAACAAAAAAGGCAGTAAAAAGATCCATGACTGCAAAGGGTTGGGGGGACTAGTATGCTGAGTATCAAAATCAAAGTATAGAGACAAATCTCTAAGCAAAATATTTTATCTGGGAATATATAAAACCAGAAGTGCAACTTGAGACAAACACAAAGACTGAGGTGGTCTTTAGCATGTCTGAAGAATAAAGAAAAGATTGGGGTTTAAGTAGGAAAGATAAATGTTATGTATATTGTTTTAATAGAAAGCTCACTGGTGCTAGTGAGATTTCTCAAGTGTTGGTAAGCTCTGATTGGTGAGTGACAGCAGTAGGTAAAACTAGCCGCAGAGTAAGGCAGGTGGTTTTAGCAGCTACTAGGCAAAACTGGCCTTAAGATTACAGCAGGTTGTTTTGGCAGCTGGGCTTGGAAGATAATTCCTGGCACTAATTCCTGGAACAGGCACTTTATGCTCTGAGTGTTTTTCCCCCACCTGGTGCCTCAACTCCAAATTAGTTGGGTGTCACAGTAACTCCAATTCACATAATCAATTTTCACATTTTTCCCTTTTCCTCAAACTCTTTCTCTGAAAGCATCAACTATCCTGAATTTAGGCTTTAACTGTCTCTCAGTGTGGAAATGGATGTATCCTTGTTGTCTCTGGTCCCACATCAGGGAGAAAATATGACAGTCAATGTCAGGGATCCAAGCCACAAGTTAGTTACAAAGAGGACAAAAGGAAAAACTTCCTCATGGCAGGTCTGCCCGGAGTTCAGAATTGAATTCCATCTTATTAGAGCCACAGGCATTAGCAGTCACCTCGAACCGTTAGGCTAACATGATCTTGCTGGGAGAACTGGCTTTACAAAGCTTAGGCAACAAGAACAGAGCTTAAAGATCATAATGTAAAGAATAGTAACATAATAAATCTAGTTTGAAAAACAGCTCTAATCCATGAACCCAATTTTGAAAATAACCAACTGAACAGATCAAAAAGTCTAGATGTATTTGATGAACTTGTTGGAACCAGGTGACTTGTTTTCTTTAATCTTCTATAATTGTGTTTTTACTTTTCCAGAGGAATTTATCCATGCGTAGTAAGTAGAGGTAGCAAATGCATAAATGCCTCCTTGTTCAGCTGGTTAAGTAATTCAGAGCAATCCTAATTCACTTTAGCAAGAGAATCTAGTGAAGTCGTTGGATGCAATGGTTTAAGCTGTGGAGTCAGCTACAGACCCAATTAGTCATAAATTTTTGACCACTGTTTATAAGGGGCTAACTGATCCAAGGGAAAAAGGATCTAACAACTGGGATCATCCAGTTGGATGCATGTTTCTTGGTAAAGTATCTCTTTTAATATGATGGTGTAAGTTAAGAGGTGACAACCAATGTTCAGATTTTGCTAATTTAAATCCAGAAATATCTCAAGCCACACTGGTGTTTTTTCTTTAATTGACTGAGACATTATGTTGTCCATGCCTATGGCTGACTACTGAATCCCCCTCAAATGAAACTGTATCTTGATAGAGCACAACAGGTAATTCCATCTAGAGTCTGTGTGTATTCATAGTTACTTGTAGGGAGGTGATAGCAGTACTTATTTAAGGTTCTATTATTAAACTACTATATTGTTGGAAGACATCAAAAATTAGAGGAATAGGGTCACAAATGTTTTTGTAATCTGTTAAATTTTTCTTGAATTATATTACCATATTTTTCTTTATATAATCTGAATTTAATTTTAAGGTCTTTTGTGTAGACTATAGGTATTACGGTGAAGCAGGGAATCTGTGTAAGTGGGTCCAAAACTTGACCTTGTAAAAACAGGTCCTATACAAAATTTGAATAGTTGCACTGGGAACATTGGTAAAAATTTGTTATAAAGTAAACTAAAGGTTCATTTGGATCATGGATAGACAAGGGTTTTGGGTGATAAATCTAAGAGTCAGTTGTGTTTTTCCCTTTGGCAAGAGACTGGGAAATGTGGATTATACATTGTCTTTCTAGAAAAATGAAGGTATCTAAGAAGAGACCTTTTTTTTTTTGAGGCGGAGTCTCCCATTGTCGCCCAGGCTAGATTGCCATGGCATGATATCGGCTCACTGCAATCTCCACCTCCTGGGTTCAAGTGATTCTCCTGCCTCAGCCTCCCGAGTAGCTGGGACTACTAACGTCCACCACCATGCCCAGCTAATTTTTGTATTTTTAATAGAGACAGGGTTTCACCATGTTAGTCAGGATGGTCTCGAACTCATTACCTCATGTGATCCACCCGCCTCGGCCTCCCAAAGTGCTGGGATTACAGGCGTGAGCCACGGCGCCCAGCCAGAAGAGACTAATTTATACTGGCCTGGTCCAAGCATCTTGGGATGACAATACACTACAGATGTCTGTTTTGATTCCAGGTTAATTTTAGTTTTAAGTCACCTGTTGAGGTGCTGTTTCAGTCAGGAGTGAGGGCCTTTTTAAAATGAAATGTGGATCCAGGAGTCAATGCTTTTGAGCGTGTCGACATAGGGACTGGCGACAGGGAGCAATATGAACCCTTTCAATGAGGCTGACAAGAGTTCTTATGTAAGTGTCTTCTCCAGTAGACAAACTCAACAGGTTGCAGACTCTGGTGTTTTAGATCTTCATCTACCAGGAGTGCACTGAGCAAAGATCGTTCTACCAAAGTACAAAAAGTATAATTCTTTTTTTTTTTTTCTTTTTTTGAGACAGAATCTCACTCTGTTGCCGAGGCTGCAGTGCAGTGGCACAATACTGACTCACTGAAACCTCCGCCTCAAGCAAGCCTCCTGCCTCAGCCTCCCATCTAGCTGCAATTACAGGCGCATGTCACCGCGCCCAGCTAATTTTTATATTTTTAGTAGAGATGGGGTTTTGCCACGTTGACCAGGCTAGTCTCAAACTCCTGACATCAAGTGATTCACCTGCCTCGGCCTCCCAAAGTGCTGAGATTACAGGCAGGAGCCACCACACCTGGCCAAGAGTATAATTTTTATATGTTGTTTTGACAATCTCCTTACGATACTGGAATGTATCTCCTTTTATCAACTCTGACTAAAAAAGCAGAGTGACCTAAATGTACAAAACAGCCTGTGATTGTTTTTAAAGATGAAAGTTTGTGAGCCCCAAAGGATGGATGGCTTTCAAATTTATTAACACCAAAAGAGGAACCTGAGGCCAAAAAAGCTGTTAGGTTTCCATAAATTTTGCCAACTGGGTTTTTACAGTTGCATTTCTTTGTTCTGCCAGGAATAAGATGGGGGATGATATAAGCACAATGAAAATCCTATAAAATTTGCCAAATTAAATGTACCTGTTTAATTACATGCCCAGTAAAGCAGATTCTTTATGGTGTTCTTCATAGAACTTCACAAAACACTATGCACTTCAAGGGGAGTTCCCCAAATGGGAATAATTTTCTCAAGAAGAATTTTGGCCATGGCTGAAGCAATGGCTTGTCTATAAAGAAAAATTTCCACCTGATAAGAAAACATACAGATCATAACCAATACATATTGCATACCCATGGGAAGGAGGTAACTGGATAAAATTCAGTTGCCAAACCTAGAATGGCTTATTACATAAATTACAATCTCCAGGAAGAATATGTACATATAGCTTTTCCTGGATTAAACTCAGAATAAATGGCATAATAAGCCAAATAAGCAATCTTGGCAGGTTTTTGTTTTATGTTGCTTCTCAATACTGTTTTATAAAAGAAATCAATTTGTCAGTTATCAAAGGAGTCAAATTATATACTATAGTTAACAGTGGATATTTTATTGAATTTGGGAGAACAGGTTTACTATCAGGTCCAAATCATAGTTTTCTTTTATCATCAAACCAGTAGCCATGATTTTTCTAATTTTGTTTTTCAGCTTCTGGAGCCAAATTTTGTACACCTTTGCTAATCGCTCTTAAATTATCTTCTGAAACCTCTTTCAGTGGGACCAAGACAGAGATCTGACTGACTGAAGCTTTAATGGCAGCATTTCTTATAGCATTATCAGCAAGGTGGTTTCCTGTAGCCTCAAGAGTCTAACCATGGCCAGGCACAATGGCTCATACCTGCAATCCCAGCACTTTGGAAGGCCAAGGTGGGCGGATCATTTGAGGTCAGAAGTTCCAAGACCAGCCTGGCCAAGATGGTCATCCCATCTCTACTAAAAATACAAAAATTAGCCAGGCGTGGTGGTGCATGCCTATAATCCCAGCTACTCAGGAGGCAGACAGAAGAATCAGTTGAACCTGGGAGGCAGAGGCTACAGTGAGCCAAGATCACACCACTGCACTCTAGCCTGAGCAACAGGGTGAGACTCTGTATAAAAAAAACAAAAACAAAAACAAAAAAAGAAAAGAAAGAAAAAAGTCTAAGAGTCTAACCCTGAATGTCCAGGAATTCTTTTAATAGTCAATACAGCTGGTGGCTGAATGACATCCAGTAAGTTGCATACAAAGGTCAACTCCTCCAGTGGAAATAAGGAAACCAATTTTTGTTTTTCGTTTGTTTGTTTTGAGAGAGAGTCTCACTCTGTTGCCCAGGCTGGAGTGCAGAGGCACAATCTCAGCACTCTGCAACCTCCACGTCCCGTGCTCAAGTGATTCTCCTGCCTCAGCCTCCCGAGTAGCTGGGACTACAGGCCCATGCCACCATGCCCAACTAATTTTTGTATTTTTAGTAGAGATGAGGTTTCACCATGTTGGACAGGCTGGTCTCGAACTCCTGACCTCACATGATCTGCCCACCTGGGCTTCTCAAAGTGCTGGGATTACAGGCGTGAGCCACCATACCCGGCCAAATCCTATTTGTTTCTATAACATTTTACAATCATGAGCAACCCCAAAGGCATATCTGCTATCTGTGTGTGTATATCACATATATACACACAGTCATTAAGGTGGAGGGGTGTCTCATCAGAAGGAAGGGGTAAAAGAGTCACAGGAGTAAGACTGTTACATCAAGAAGAGTTCTGTGAGGAGGAAGAGTTAGCAAAAGAAGTTCATAAGAGGTAAGATGACTGGCAAAGGTGTGTTGGTATGATGTAAATTTAGAAGAGCTTTGATACTATGGGAAACAAAGGTGGTTAAGGGAGATACCATGATAATTTCTTTGGTAGATTTGACTAGTAGGGCAGTGGCTGGGATAGTTCTCGAATGGGGGATAATCTTTGAGCTACTGGGTCTAGTTGCTGACTGCAATGTCCAATGGGGCAATGTTGATCTCGATTTTTCTGAGTCAGGACATGTATTTTCTTTCTTTTCACAAAAAGAGAGAGAGTTGGCTGGGCGTGGTGGCTCACGCCTGTAATCCCAACACTTTGGAAAGCCAAGGCAGGTGGAACACTTGAGTCCAGGAGTTTGAGACCAGCCTGGGACACATGGCAAAACCTCATCTCCACAAAAAATACAAAAAAACTGTCTGGGCACGGTGACTCAAGCCTGTAATCTCAGCACTTTGGGAGGCCAAGGCGGGTGGATCATGAGGTCAGGAGATCGAGACCATCCTGGCTGACACGGTGAAACCCCACCTCTATTAAAAATACAAAAAATTAGCTGGGTGTGGTGACAGACACCTGTAGTCCCAGCTACTCGGGAGGCTGCGGCAGAAGAATGGCATGAACCCGGGAGGTGGAGCTTGCAGTGAGCCAAGACTGCACCACTGCACTCCAGCCTGGGTGACAGAGCGAGACTCTCAAAAAAAAATACAAAAAAATTAGCTGGGCACAGTGGCACATTCCTACAGTCCCAGCTACTGGGGAGGCTGAGGTAAGAGCCTCACTTGAGCCTTAAGTAGGGCATGTAGAAGTTAAGCAATCAAAGAAAAGTTTGGTGTCCAGTAGTAGCTGGTGAGTCTGAGAAACCCTCAAAGCTGCCACTTCATTTCAGGTTTAGGGAAGTGCAGGATGTCCTGAATCCATTCAGGGTCCAAATGTAGTCTTGTTTCAAGAAATCAGATGGCTCAGATATTTAACTTGTGTCTTACTAGTTATAACTTTTCTTTAGAAATCTTACGACATTTCGCAGCTAGATGTTTTAATAAATCAACATCATCTTCCTTACAAGCCAGCTACAGAGAAGAGGAACTAAGGAGATCATCCATGTATCATAGTAAGAACAAGTCCTGGGGAAAACTTCCATCTCCTAAATCAGGCTTCAGAACTTGAGAGAAATAGAAAGGACTTTCAGTACAGTCCTGAGGCATAAGTCTAAATGAACTGTTGTCCTTCCCCAGTGAGGCAAATAGTTACTCACTGGTTTGAACAACAAGGATAATGAAGAAGGCACTACAGAAGTCAATTACAGCCAGGGGCAGTGGCTCATGCCTGTCATCCCAGTATTTTGGGAGGCTGAGGCGGGTAGATCACCTGAGGTCAGGAGTTCAAGACCAGCCTGGCCAACATGGTGAAACCCTGTCTCTACAAAAATAGAAAAATCAGCCGGGCATGATGGCAGGTGCCTGTAATACCAGCCACTCAGGAGGCTGAGGCAGGAGAATCGGTTAAAACCAGGAGGAAGAGGCTGCAGTGAGCCAAAACTACGCCATTGCACTCCAGCCTGGGTGACTAAGTAAGACTCCGTCTCAAAAAAAAAAAAGTCAATTACAGTGGGCCAGGCACGGTGGCTCATTCCTGTAATCCCAGCACTTTGGGAGGCTGAAGTGGGCAGATCACCTGAGGTCAGGAGTTCGAGACCAGCCTGCGTAACATGGTGAAACCCTGCCTCTACTAAAAATATAAAAATTAGCCAGGCGTGGTAGCAAATGCCTGTAATCCCAGCTACTCAGGAGGCTAAGGCAGGAGAATCACTTGAACCCGAGAGATGGCGGTTGCAGCAAGCCATGATCGTGCCACTGCACTCCAGCCTGGGGAACAAAGCAAGACTCTGTCTCAAAAAAAAAAGTCAATTACAGTGAAAAATTTACTATCAGTTGATACGAAAGTAAGGTGTTCTAAACAAATCTCTACCCTCAACCATTAAGTTTTTTTTAATTGGGAGAATATAAGTATTACAGGGGCTGGTACAAGGAATTATTAAACCTTGAGTTTTGTATTCCTTAATTATAGGTTTTCCAACTTGTAAGGCAGATTGGCTCAAGGGATATTAGGCAAAAGCCTGGCTGGATCAATCTGGATTTCAATTAGGGGTGTATTACACAAGCATCTGATGACAATGTGGCCTATAAAGAGACAGGTGTATGTTTCAATAGGGAATTTTGGGAGCCAGCAGAGATGTCTTCAGTGTGCGGGACACTGTAATAGAAAAGCAGGGCATGACTGGAAGAGTCCAGTGAACTATCCAGTTTATCAAACTCTAAAATTATGTCTCCCTTTTAAGGAGAAAGAGATGTCATCATGATTTTATTTTTTGTTTTAAGTCTTGTCCCAATAAATGAGCTGGAGCAGGTTTCACCAATAAAAAGGGATAAGTATCCTGTAAACATCCAAGGCAAAAAGTAATGAGCTGGGACAGAAAGGTAGTCAATGGTTTATTAGAAACTCCCACTATTTGGATATTTTTATTATTCCAACACCGTGGCTGGCTGAGACTGGTGGGGCTGAGGACCAATATGGTTGCTCCTGCGTCTACAAGAATAGTCAGAACTTCACTGCCGATTTGAAGAAAGTTTTCTGTGAGGTGATTAAAAGAAAAGACTGGGAAAAACCCCAATGTGTCCTCAGAACCCCTTCATTCTAAAGGAGAAGCCAAAGAGATAAATGAAGAAGTCCATTTAGATAGCTTAAGTTTATGGCAACTTTTTTTGCAGTGGGATGGCTGTTTACGATAAGGACAGATTTCAGGAGGTCGCTTTTGTGAACTACAGTTGTGCCACGTACAGCCCTAATTGTTTTCTGTGGGTGAATTTATCTGTTTTAACTGGAGGTACGTTCACCACTCACTGAAGCCTTGACCTCCCGGGCTCAACTGATCCTCCCATCTCAGCCTCTCAGCAGCTAGGACCACAAGTGCACACCACCACACTCAGCTAATTTTTTTTTTTTTTTTTTTTTTTTTTTAAGAGACAGGGTCTCAATTATGTTGCCAGGCTGGTATCAAATTCCTAAGCTCAAGCAATTGATCCTCCCATCTCAGGCTCCCAAAGTGCTGAGATTACAGGCATTAGCCACCATGCCTGGCCTTTGCTGATATTTTTTTAGAGTGAGACAATTAATTTACCAAATTAACAAGGTCATGGGTTTGTACAGTCTCCCATTCTATGTTAGCTCTTTTAACTAAGAAATTCTATGTTAGCTCTTCTTGGGAGACCATTGACAAAATTAAGACCAATTCTAGTAGAGTCATCCACAGGAAAGCCAGAATTTTCTCTGAATACCACCTGGAGTCTGTTACAATGGTTACGAACTGGTTCATTTGGCTCTAGGGTATGAACTTGAATTTTATTCCAAACAACAGCTTTAGGAAATGCTTTGGCCGCGGGCGGTGGCTCACGCTTGTAATCCCAGCACTTTGGGAGGCCGAGGCGGGCGGATCACGAGGTCAGGAGATGGAGACCACGGTGAAACCCCGTCTCTACTAAAAAAAATACAAAAAATTAGCCAGGCGTTGTGGCGGGCACCTGTAGTCCCAGCTACTCGGAGAGGCTGAGGCAGGAGAATGGCGTGAACCCGGGAGGTGGAGCTTGCAGTGAGCCGAGATTGCGCCACTGCACTCCAGCCTGGGCGACAGAGCGAGACTCCATCTCAAAAAAAAAAAAAAAAAAAAAAAAGGAAAAAAAAAAAAAAAAAAAAAAAAGGAAATGCTTTGAGGATAACCCTATGTAAATTCTTTGCAAGTTGAGACTTATCCCAATATTGTAGGCCAGAATCTGAGGAAGTGGAGACAGGTCTCACAGGGGATGGATGCAACTGACCATTGAGTGTTGGGCTGGTCTTCTCCCACAGGCACATGAGTACGCTGATAAAGATTGGAAAGTGGCTGGGTGCAATAACTCATGCCTGTAATCTCAACATTCTGGAAGGCTGAGGCAGAAGGATCACTTGAGGCCAGGAGTCTGAACCTAGCCTGGGCAACATAGTGAGACCCTGTCTCAACAAAAACAAAAAAAAATTAGCTGGGTGTGGTGGCACATCTCTGTGGTCCCAGCTACTCAGGAAGCTGAAGTGGGAGGTTCAGTTCAGCCCAGGAGGTTGGGGCTACAGTGAGCTATGATCATGCCACTGCCTAGGCTGCAGAGTGAGATGCTCCCATCTCTTTAAAAAAACAAAAAAGACTAGAGAAGACAGTCTGGTAAACTTGAAATGTAATGTTAAATTAGCAAAATGACAAGGGACCTCAATAACCTACAAAATTCCTTGGTTTGAGCACACAGTTCAGCTTTAGCCCAAGGGACATAAGAAATCTGGGGAACCTCACAATTGTTAAAGAGCCCAATAATAAGGGGAAAAGTTTTTGTAGGTAGAGGCTGGGAAGCAGAGAGAGGAAGAATAGTAGGGTAAGAAATATCATGGAAGAAGAAAAGTTTTGAAAAGTGAGGAAATATCACAAAAGCAGGGAAGCTTGAAAAGGTGGCACCTGAGAAATAGAAAAAGTTTGAATTTCTAAGTCCTTTTTCTCTGTTTGTCTCAGATCACTCAGAGACAGTATTTTGGAGCAAGGCAATTCCGACTCTTAAATGCATTTGGATGCCTGAAGATACCAAGTAAGGTATATGTCCAATTTAGACTGTTTTCTGGCCTTGGCCTTCTAATTTATCTCTGAGGAAAACAAATTTAGGAAGGTCAAAAGAACCCAATGAAGGCCACTGTAATCTCAAATTATCTTTAGTATAATCGGTTTATCAAGATAAGAAGGTATGTGATAACACACCATCATGTTTCAGCCTGGCCAACATAGTGAAACCCTCTACTAAAAATACAAAAATAATCAGCTGTGTGTGGTGGTGCATGCCTGTAGTCCCAGCTACTCAGGAGGTTGAGGCAGAAGAATCACTTGAACCTGGGAGACGGAGGTTGCAGTGAGCCGAGATTGCACCACTGCACTCCAGCCTGGGCAACAGAGTGAGACTCTGTCTCAAAAAAAAAAAAAAAAAAGAGAGAGACCATAATGTTTAAGCATATAACCAGCTGGAGTCCTCAATGGGGGAGTTACTTTTGCATGCCTTTGAACCCTGAAAGCCCATTTTGTAAATAAATCTAGGTGACTCAGTTTAACATCAAACACACAAAAGTTGAAATAAAAATCAAGTGCACAAACAGTAATCACTAGAAAAAAAAGACAAAACCTTCTTTAACGGGAGGGTGAAAGTCCCCACACACAGGAAGGGGAAAATCCCTCATAAACAAGAGGAAAAAGATCCCTCAAAAATTAAATCCAAAAAAAAAAAACAAAAAAAAAAACTGGAAAGTTCAAACCACAAGAAATGGGAGTTCAATCCGAAAGAGACTTACCAAGTGGGGGGAAAAAAGCAACACACAGAAGCAGGAGGATCAAAGAGTACATAGTTGGGGTGGGGGGGGCACTAAACCCCTCCAGGTGAGCTCACTTTGGATCCCACTTCTGACACCAGGTATGTCAAAAGCAAATAAAGCATAGAAATACATCTCTAAGCAAGACATTTTATTTGGGAATATATAAAAACAGAATTGCAATTCAGGACATACACAGAGAGCAGGATAATCTTTGGTATGTCTAAAGAACAAAGAAAAGATTGGGGTTTTATTAGGAAAGAGAAATGTTGCATTAATTGCTTTGATAAAAAGCTTGTTGACATTAGCAAAGTTTTTCTGGAACCACCAAGCTATAACTGGTAAGTGACAGCAGTAAGTAAAAGTTGCCTTAGAGTCCAAGGCAGGCGGTTTTAGCAGCTACTAGGTAAAACTGGGCTTAAGTTTATACAAAGTCATTTTGGTGGCTGGGCTTGTGAGACAATCCCCAGAGCATGTGTTTTGTACCATGAATGCTTCTTCCTCCTTGGCCCCTTGACTCCAGTTTAGCTAGGTATGACAATTAACCTCAATTTGTATAATCGATTTTCATAACAGCATGGAGGATTTTTAGGGCAGTGAGAAAACAGTGTATGATTCTATAATAGTGGGTGCATGCTATATTTGTCAAAACGCGTAGAATGTACACCACCAAGAGTAAATCCTAATGTAAACTATGGACTTTGAGTGATAATGAATCAGTGTAGGTTCATCAACTATAACAAATGTACCAACCTGTTGACAGTGGGGGAGGTTGTGCATATTGGGGGAGTGAAGAGGGGTTTTTTGTGAACCCTCTATACTTACTGCTCAATTTTGCTGTAAATATTAAACTTCTTTTCCATAAAAGGAACGGAGTATTAATAAACAAACAACATGTATGAATCTCAAATGCATTATGCTTAATAAAAGAAGCCAGGCTAAAAAGGTTACGTATCAAATGATTCCGTCTGTATGACATTCTGAGAAAAGCAGAACCACGATTAAGAAAACAGATCACTGTTGCTAGGAACTTAGGTTCAGGAAAGGAATGATCAAAAAGGGTATGAGGGAAATGTTAAAACTCTTCTATATTTTGATTCTGTTGATGGTTGCACAACGGATGCACTTGTCAAAACTCATGAAACTGAACACTAAAAAAAAGTTTTGAATTTTACCATACGTAAATTATACTCAGGGTGGAGGAACGTTTGTTGTCTTTAACATCTCTGACGATATTCTTTTTGCTAAGTTAGTATTTATGATGCTTGGGACTTTTCATTGTAAATGAAATTTTAAAGTTTATTTCTGACTTACAATGAATAAAGCCTTTCCACTTTATAAATTAAAATTTTCCACACTTAACACTTTTTACCTTGAAATCTATTACACTTCCTATGTTGCTTATGAACTTAGTTTTCTCACTTAATATTGCATATGTTCCAAATTAAGCAGGTGGTTCCCAATCCCGGTCAGGGTACAGTTCTCAAAGTGTGAAACTAAAAGCATTTGCATCAACTGCAAGTTGTTCAAAATGCAAAATCTGAGTCCTCAACCGACCAACTGAATCACACTCAGTTTGGGATCTTCCAGGTGATTCTAAAACAGTTTAAGACTCACTATCTTTGCCCTCTAAACAATTAAATCAGGTTCTCTGGGGATGAGATCCAGCCACCAGCATTTTTTTTTAACTCCCTAGATGATTCTCATGTGCAGTCACAGTTGATTTTCATTCAGAAAATCTTGGGAGGGCATCAGACATCAAATTTTTAACAATTCCAGTTGTTTCTAATGTCAATAGCCTAAAGTAGAAAATAAAGCATTCTCTCATAAATACTGACTACCATCTTCTGCTATAAGGCAATGTACTTTTTCTCACTGGAAAACTCCATTTACTTCAACTCCCTGGAATTAGACACAAGCCAGGCATTTTGAAATCTGGAATTATCCAACTAAGAGGAACAGAATATAAAGAGATTAAAGCATCCTCAGCCTGATTACATTCCCAGGAAGTGTATCTTGTTTTAATAGAGGGATTAGAAGATACATTTATAGAAATGGGACTGCACCACAAATGTTTCAATAAATAAACATCAGGTACATTTAGCAGAAGTCAGATGTCCACAGCCATATTTTACTATTTTCTTATGAAATACACATTATAACTATATAGATAGAGCAAGATTACGTCTTGGGGAAAAAAAAAAGAAATCTAAGACCTGAAACCATAAAAATTCTACAATATCAGAAAAACTCTTCTAGACATTGGCTTAGGCAAAGAATTCATCACTAAGACCTCAAAAGCAAATGCAACGAAAATAAAAATAAATAAACGGGACCCAATCAAACTAAAAAGCTTCTGCACAGCAAAATAATCAGCAAACAGGCAACCTACAGAATGGGAGAAAATATTCACAAACTGTGTGTCTGACAAAGGACTAGTATCCTGAATCTACAAGGAACTCAAATGAGCAAGAAAAAAACAATCCCATCAAAAAGTGAGCAAAAGACATGAAGAGACAATTCTCAAAAGAAGATATACAGCTAACAAGCATGAAAAAATGTTCAACATCACTAATCATCAGAGAAATGCAAATTAAAAAAACCACAATGAGATACCACTTCACTCCTGCAAGAATAGTCATAATTTTTAAAAAGTCAAAAAACCAACAAACAATAGAGGAGCATGGATGTGGCAAAAAGGGAACATTTTTACACTGCTGGTGGGAACGTAAACTACTACAACCACTACAGAAAACGGTATGGAGATTACTTAAACTAAAAGTAGAACAACCATTTGATCCAACAGTCCCACTGCTGGGTATCTAAACAAAGGAAAAGTCATTATATGAAAAAGACACATCCACATGCATCTATATAGCATCACAATTCACAATTGCAAAGATATGAATCCAACCTAAGTGCCCATCAACCAATGAGTGGATGAAATAAAGAAAATGTAGTATATATACACCACAAAATACTACTCAGCCACAAAAAGGAATGAAATAATGTCTTTCACAGCTACTTGGATGGAGGTAGAGGACATTGTTCTAAGTGAAGTAACTAAGGAATGGAAAACCAAATATTGTTACGCTCTCACTTCGAAGTGGGAGCTAAGCTATGAGGACACAAAGGCATAAGAATGACATAATGAAATTTGGGGATTTGGGCGGTGGAGGAAGGTTTGGAAGGGTGTGAGGGTTAAAAGCCTACATACTGGGCACAGTGTACACTGCTTGGGTGACGGGTACACTAAAATCTCAGAAATCACCATTAAAGAATTTATCCATGTAACCAAAAATCACCTGTACTCCCAAAACTATTGAAATAAAAAAGAAAGAATTACTTCCTTTAATGTCTCAATAGCCTACTTAATTTTATAGGAAGAAAATGTCTTTGCTGAGACCACTGCTTTATTCAAATACTTAAGAATTTCTGGTCTGTTTATCCACAACATCAAATATTATTACTATCTCTAGAATTAGTCAACTGCATTTTCTTTTTTTTTTTCTTTTTTTAAAGAAAGGGTCTTGCTCTGTCACCCAGGCTGGAATGCAATGGCATAATCACGGCTCACTGCAACCTCTGCCTCCCGAGCTCAGACGATCCTCCCACCTCAGACTCGCAAGTAGCTGGGACTAAGCGCCACCACGTCTGACTTTTTTTTTTTATGGTAGATGGGGTTTCGCCACATTCTGGATTACCAGGGTGAGACATGTCTTTCACAGCTACTTGGATGGAGGTAGAGTCCATTGTTCTAAGTGAAGTAACTCAGGAATGGAAAACCAAATATTGTTACGCTCTCACTTCGACGTGGGAGCTAAGCTATGAGGACACATCCTTTGTGTATCCTTTCAGAAAAAAAAAATCCTATATGATACTAATGTAATATATAATCCAAATCACTAGGTTGATGACAACCACTAAATTAAAATATACAAAACGATCACTTCCACATCCCAGGTTTTTCTAAAAGAAAAATACTTTCAGACGAAGCGGTAAGAAATTAATAGCAAGCAGCTTTGATACATCTGAGGAAATACAAAGAACCCGCCCAAGTAGCCATATCACATGTACATATGCTTTAAATGCTATGCCTATTACTATTCACAGCCCTCTGTTCTTCCTCTTGCCTGTAAGTTTACTTTAAAATATCCAAAATTGCCCTGTGTTGAAGAGAAACCATTTATTCTTCCGTTTCTCCTCTGTGCTGTTCTACGACATGCCTATAATGTGACAGTCCTTCCAGTTCCTAATTTTCATATACCTCCCAAATTGTTTCTTTTTCTCTACCTAGGATGCTTTGCCTAGAATATGGTGTTCAGAAAAAATTATTTCTGGATGCTCATGCTATCCTCATTCCTAATTTTGAGCAATAAAGAACTAAGAAAGATTTGAAGATAAAGGATCACTAAACTAGGTTTCGAATCTCGGTCTGCTGAATAACTAAAAGTATTTAATCTTTTAAACTCATTCAATTTTCTCAGCTGTTAAATTAACACATACAACTAAATTACTTCTTTTTTTTTTTTATTCGAGACAGAATTTCGCTCTTGTTGCCCAGGCTGGAGTACGATGGTGTGATCTCTGCTCACCGCAACCTCCGCCTCCCAGATTCAAGCAATTCTCCTGCCTCAGCCTCCCAAGAAGCTGGGATTACAGGTGCCTGCTACCACACCCGGCTAATTTTTTGTATTTTTAGTAGAGTCGGGGTTTCACCATGTTGGCCAGGCTGGTCTCGAACTCCTGACCACAGGTGATCCACCCACCTTGGCCTCCCAAAGTGCTGGGATTACAGGCATGATAGACCATAAAACTGGCCACAGAACTAAAATATTTCAAAAGTCCCTTCCAGTTACTGAAAATATGAATCAATGATCCTGTTTATTTATAATGGGATTACTAGCAGAAATTAACACATGGTCTCTCAAGAACAACTTAAAAAAAACATAAATGTGTGTGTGCTTTTTTTTTTTTTTTGAGATAGAGTCTCACTGTGTCGCCCTGGCTGGAGTGCAGTGGTGTGATCTTGGCTCAGTGCAACCTCGACCTCCCGGGTTCAAGTGATTCTCCTGCCTCAGCCTCCCGAGTAGCTGGGACTACAGGCACATGCCACCACACTTGGCTAATTTTTGTATTTTTAGTAGAGATGGGATTTCACCATGTTGGCCAGGCTGGTCTCAAACTCTTGACCTCAGGTGATCCACCCGCCTCGGCCTCCCAAAGTACTCGGATTACAGGTGTGAGCCACTGCACCCAGCCTGCTCTCAACTATTTTAAGTTGACATGACAATCCCTACCTTGATGTAGTGCATCTTCAGAAAACTTTGAATACTGTCCTTATTTTTTAATATCCAACTTATCAGGAAAAACATATTAAAATACTCTATTTTTGTAAAAACTGAATTTTATCCTTGACCTTTTTGCTTCTTGATTAAAACTTAACCTCAAACTGACACAACACCATCACCATTCCCATCCTCCTGTGTGTGTGTGTGTGTGTGTGTGTGTGTGTGTGTGTGTGTGTGTGTATAAAATCCTAACAGGAAAATAGTCTCTATAGAATAAAGTAGTGCTTACCCTACACATTTTCAGACAAATCCTAGAAGTTATTGTATCCTATAACCAAAAGCAGCTCAGTAAAATAAAAAATAAGACAGAAAGATCTGAACTCACTTCCTACCTCTGCCACTTAACAGCTGGTATGCCCCCTGGATGTAAATACATTGAATCTCTCTGAGCATCAATTTTCTCAACTGAAAAAAATCAAGATAACACCTATCTTACAGGAATTCTCTGAGGATTAAAATAGATCATCTAATAAATCTTTCAGTATCCCTGGAATACAGCAATCACTCAATAAAAGGCAGTTAATGCTTTTTAGAGAATCATTATACAAACTGCTTCTTTATAGGCACTGAAACTTCAAATGAAAATTGTTATCACAAAATTATCAACAGCTTCAACAGGATACAGACTAGAAAAAAAAAATTATCAAGAGCTACTTCTACTTCTTTGCCCCCATAGTTTTACTGTGCAAGATAAATTAGATTTTAACTGCTAAGTCAAACTTAATAGGTATTCTTTTACTCTTTTTTTTTTTTAGGTAAGCTCACAGCAGTCTCCAACTCCCAAGCTCAAGTGATCCTCCTGCCACAGCCTCCCAAGTTGCTAGGACTACGGGCATGCACCACCATGCCAAAAGAGAGGCAGAGACAGAGAGAGAGACAGAGAGAGAGACAGGGAGAGAGAGAGAGAATGAGAATGTGTGTGTGTAAAGACATGATCTCACTATGTTGCCCAGGCTGGTCTTGAACTCCTCTTGCCTCAGCCTCAGCCTCCCAAAGTGCTTTTACATTTATTTTTTTAAGTAAAAATCACTACTTATAAAATTATTTCCAATAAATATTGGTCAATATTAAATTAACAAATTACAAGTTAAATCCACCAATAAACTTACCAAGTTCAGTTATAAATTCACTTACAATTTTTTTTTTTTTTTTTTTGAGATGGAGTCTTGCTCTATTACCCAGGCTGGAGTGCAATGGAGCGATCTCGGCTCACTGCAACCTCCGCCTCCCAGGTTCAAGCGATTCTCCTGCCTCAGGCTCCCAAGTAGCTAGGATTACAGGTGCCCGCCATGACACTCAGCTAATTTTTGTATTTTTAGTAGAGATGGGTTTTCACCATGTTGGCCAGGCTAGTCTCGAACTCCTGACCTGAGGTGATCCACCCACCTTGGCCTCCCAAAGTGCTGGAAATACAGAAGTGAGCCACCATGCCCTGCCTCAATTACAACTGAACTTAAAAACTGACTTCAATTATCCAGGTTCACTCAGATTTTTAGCAAGGAAACAGGATACAACGTCAATATATAAAAGCAAAGGCCAGGCCAGGCACGGTGGCTCACACCTGTAATCCCAGCACTTTGGGAGGCCAAGGCGGACAGATCACGAGGTCAGGAGATCGAGACTATCCTGGCCAACATGGTGAAACCCCGTTTCTACTAAAAACACAAAAATTAGCTTGGCGTAGTGGCACACGCCTGTAATCCCAGCTACTCGGGAGGCTGAGGCAGCAGAATCATTTAAACTCGGGAGGCAGAGGTTGCAGTGAGCCAATATTGCACCACTGCACTCCAGCCTGGCGACAGAGCAAGACTCCATCTCAAAAAAAAAAAAAAAAAAAAAAAAAAGGAAAGGCTGAGGTGACATCATGGAAGATGGCCAAGTAAGAAGCTCCAAGAAAAAGTTCTTCCACTGAAACAATTATAAAGCTGCCAAGAACTACAAGAAATCAACTATTCCAGAACTCTAAAGTCTAGTCAAACACTTATAGTGTCCATGAGTGGGAAGGATGAAGAAAGTCATTGGTTAACACTGGTGAATTTCTATATTCCATGTAGCAGCTACCATCCCCCATTCACCAGCTAGGAGGCAAGCATTTATGAGGACAGCAGCCCACCTTTCTGATTCAGCTTGCTGGTGTCAGGGTGGACAATAAGTGCCTTGTTCAAAAATTGGGGTTGTGTGTTTTTATCTGCCTGGTGGATTACTAAGGGACCTGCATGGAGGCTGACCATTGTTTCAATCCCATTGAGCTAAAGTGATTTATTGAGCAGCACTGCTCAATAAACATAAAACACAGAAAACTTTTTTTCTTTACTGGATTCAGACACTCAAGGATCTGACAGGTCACTAGCTGACCACAAAGATAACAGAACATAGGCTTCAGTGACCACACACAAATAGCAAAGTGGCAAGAGTTCTTCCTTAAAAGTGATTAAATGTAAACAGCTTAAAATCAACAATTAAAAAACATAGACTGGGGCTGGGCTCAGTGGCTTATGCCTGGAATCCCAGCACTTTGGGAGGCTGAAGCAGGTGGATCACTTGAGGGCAGGAGTTCAGGACCAGCCTGGCCAACATGGTGAAACCCGGTCTCTACTAAAAATACAAAATAATTAGCCAGGCATGGTGGTACACACTTATAGTCCCAGCTACTCAGGAGGCTGAAGCAGGAGAATCGCTTGAACCCGGGAGGCGGAGGTTGCAGTAGGCCGAGACTGTGTCACTGCACTCCAGGCTGGGTGACAGAGCAAGACTCCATCTCAAAAACTAATAAACAAAAAAACAACACAGATTGGCATAAATTTTTTTTTTTTTTTTTGAGATGGAGTCTCACTCTGTCGCCCAGGCTGGAGTGCAGTGGTGCAATCTCGGCTCACTGCAACCTCTGCCTCCCAGGTTCAAGTGATTCTCCTGCCTCAGCCTCCCAAGTAGCTGCGATTACAGGAGTGCACCACGACGCCTGGCTAATTTTTGTATTTTTAGTAGAGACAGGATTTCACCATGTTGGCCAGGCTAGTCTCAAACTCCTAACCTCAGGTGATCCACCTGACTTGGCCTCCCAAAGTACTGGGATTACAGGCGTGAGCCAAAGAGCCCGGCCATGATTTTTTTAAAGATGCAACTATATGCTAGTTAAAAGAGATTCACTTAGCCTCAAAGACACATATAACTTAAAAATAAAAGGATGGAATTATTTATATCATGCAAACAGTAACCAAAAGAGAGGAAGGGTAGCAAAACTGATAGTAGACAAAACAGATTATAAGTCAAAAGTTGTTACAAAAGACAAAGAATGGCCGGGAGTAGTGGCTCATGCTTATAATCCCAGCACTTTGAGAGGCCCAGGCAGGCAGATCACTTGAGCTCAGGGGTTCCACACCAACCTGGGAAACATAGCAAAACCCCGTCTCTACCAAAAATACACATAATTAGCCAGGCGTGGTGGCATGCACCTGTAGTTCCAACTACTCAGAAAGCTGAGGTGAGAGAATTGCTTGAGCCTGGGAGGCTACAGTGAGCTGAGATCATGCCACTGCACTCCAGCCTGGGTGAAGAGTGAGACCATGTCTCAAAAAAAAAAAAAAAAAAAAAAGACAAAGAAGAATGCACAGTGATAAAAGGGTTAATTCATTAAGAAGATATAACAATCACACACAAAACAATGGAGCCCCGAAATTGCGTGCAAACACTGAGAGAACTAAAACTAGAAATAGTTCAACAATAATACCTAACAATAATAAACTTCAATATATAATAAACTTCAGTATAACAATAATAAAACTTCACTTTCAGTAATGGCTAAAACATCTAGACAGAAGATCATTAAGAAAATTAAAAAACCTGGCCGGGCGCAGTGGTTCACGCCTGTAATCCCAGCACTTTGGGAGGCCAAGGCAGGCGGATCACAAGGTCGGGAGTTCGAGACCAGCCTGGCCAACACAGTGAAACCCCATCTCTACTAAAAAATACAAAAAATTAGCCAGGCATGGTGGCATGCGCCTATAATCCCAGCTATACACCATGAACAAGTAAGATTTAGCCCAAGAATGAAGGATGGTTTATCATAAGAAAATCAATCAATGTAATACACGATATTAACAGAAGGAAAAATACCACATGATCATCACACACACACACACGCACACACACACACACGCATGCACACATATTTAACAAAGTTCAACGTATGATATTGTTTGGCTGTGTCCCCACCCAGATCTTGAATTGTAGCTCTCATAATTCCCACGTATTGTACTGTAGCTCCCATAATTCCCATCTATTGTAGGAAGGAAAGATGGGAGGTAATTGAATCATGGGGGTGGGTCTTTCCCATGCTGTTCTCGTGATAAGTCTCATGAGATCCGATGGTTTTATAAAGAAGAGCTCTCCTGCACATGCTCTCTTTGCCTGCTGCCATGTCAGATGTGACTTTACTCCTCCTTTGTCTTCTGTCATGATTCTGAAGCATCCCCAGCCATTTGGAATTGAGTCAATTAAATTCCTTTATAAATTACCCAGTCTCAGGTATGTCTTTATTAGCAGTGTGAGAATGAACTAATACAACATATTATCATGCTAAAAAACAAACAAATGGCCAGGCACAATGGCTCATGCCTGTAATCCTAGCACACAGTGAGGCCAAGGTGGGAGGATCACTTGAGCCCAGGAGTTCAACAATAGCCTGGGCAAGACAGCAAGACCATGTCTCTGCAAAAAACAAACAAACAAAAAAAAAAACTTTTTTTTAATTAGCCAGGGATGGTTGTGCATACTTGTGGTCCCAGTTACTCCAGAGGCTGAGGGGGGAGGATCACTTGGGCACAGGAGATCAAGGCTACCGTGAGCCATGATCATGCCACTGCACTCCAGTCTGGAAGACAGAGTGAGACCCTGTCTCAGAAATAAACAAACAAACAAAAAACTTAGGAAACCAGCAATAGAAGGGAGCTTAACGTGATAAGATGCATGTATGAAAAGCCCACAGTTAACATCATACTCAATGGTAACTAAAAGCTGTCCCTCTAACATCAGAAATAAGACAAGAATGCCCACTCAACACTGCTAGATGGGTGAGAAAAGAATTTAAAGGCATTCATATTGGAAAGGATGAAGTGTAACTATCTCTAGTCACACATGACACGATCCTATATATAAAATATTCTAAAGAATCAACAAAAAATCCCCACTAAACTGATAAAAAAAAAATTGAGCAAAGTTGCAGGGTATAAGATCAATATACAAAAATCAGTTGTGTTCCTATACATAATAAACAATCCAAAAAGGAAAGAAAACAAATTTACAATAACATCCAAAAATTAAAATATCTAAAAATAAATTTAACCAAGAAGGTGAAAGATTTGCAGAGAACTATAAAACACTGTTAAAAGAAATTAAGACTTAATTAAATGGAAAGACACCTAACATTCCCAGATTAGATCATTTAATATTGCTAAAATGGCAATACTCTCCAAAACAATGTACAGATTTGGTACAACCCCTATCAAAATTCCAATGGACTTTTTTGCAAAAATGGAAAGTCCAATCCTCAAACTCATACAGAATTGCAAGTGGTCCCAAACAGTTAAAATAATATTGAAAAAGCACAATAAAATTTGAGACTAAAACTTTCCAATTTCAAACTTACTACAAAGCCAAGGGAGTCAAAACGGTGTGGTATTGGCATAAGGACAGAACTACAGACCAATGGAACAGAACGAGGTTCAGAAATACACTCATGCATCTAGGGTACACGACAATTCAATGGGGAAGAAATAGTCTCTTCAACAAATGGTATTGGGATAATGTGATACCCACATGCAAAAGAATGAAGTTGGACCCTTACCTCACACCATACTAAAAATTAAATCAAAATGGATCAGTGGCCTAAATATAAAGGCTAAAATTATAAGCTCTTAAGAGAAAACATAGAAGTAACCTACTCCACTGAATTTGGAAATGGTTTCTTACATGACAGCAAAAGCCCATATACCTAAAGAAAAATTATATAAACTGGACCTCGTCAAACTTAAAAGCTTTGTGCATCAAAGGACATTATCAAGAAAGTTAAAAGACAACTCACAAAATGAGAGAAAATACTTATGGGTCCAGTATCCAGACTGCATAAAGAACTCTTACAACTCAACAACAAAAGACAAACAATCCAATTTACAAATGGGCAAAGGACTTGAAAAGACGTTTTTCCAAAGAAGATATACGAATGGCCAACAAGCACATGAAAAAATGTTCAACTTCATCGGTCATTAAAAGAATGCAAGTCAAAACCACAAAAAGATACTACTTTGTAACCTTTAGAATGGGGTATTAGTCCATTTTGTGTTGCTTATAACAGAAGACCTGACTGGTAATTTATAACGAAAAGAGGTTTATTTCGTTCATGGTTCTGCAGCCTGAGAAGTTCAAGGGTTCAAGGGCTTCTGGCGATAGCTTTTGTGCTACTTTACAACATGGCAGAAAAGGTCAATGGGGAAGTGGACACATGCAAAGAGGGGAAAGCGTGAGGGATGTCCCGGCTTTACAACAACACACTCTTGCAGGAATTAATCCGTTCCCTCAAGAATTAATACAGTCTCTAGAAAGCAAGAATTCATTCACTACAGTGAGAACAGCACCAGCAACTCATAAAGAATCTGCCCTCATAACCCAAATACCTCCCAATAGGTCCCGCCTCCCAATATCACCACACTGGGGATCAAATTTCAACATGAGTTTTGGTGGTACAAACAAATCATATTCAAACAATAGCAGGCAGCTATATTTTTTTTTAAAAAGGAAAACAGCAAGTGTTGGCAAGGATGTGAAGCAATAAGAACTCTCATACTTTGCTAGTAGAAATGTAAAATGATGCCAGCCACTGTCGAGAACAATTTGGCACTTCTCAAAAAGATAAACAGAATTACCACATGATCTAGAAATTCCACTTCTAGGTATACACCCAAGAAAAATTGAAATATATATCCACACAGCAATTTGTACATAAATGTTAATAGCAGCATTATTCGTAATAGCCAAAAGGTGCATCAACAGATGAACTAAGAAATAAAGGTGGTATATACATACAATTGAATGTTATTTAGCCATAAAAATTAAGTACTAATATATGCTATAACTTCGATAAACAATGAAAACATGATGCTAAGTAAAAGCCAAATATTATATAATTTTATTTATAAGAAATATAATAAGCAAATCCATAGAGACAGAAAGCATATTAGTGATTGCCAGGAGATTGCGGGGAGGGTGTCAAGGAAATAGAAGTGATTACTTATGGATATGAGATGCTCTATTGGTATAATGAAAACATTTCGAAACTAGAGATGATTGCACAACAACGCAATTGCACTAAATGACACTAAATGGTATACTTCAAAATGGTTAAATATATGTTATGTCAATTTCATCTCAATAAAAAAAGGCTCAATACTGGAAAGCCAGTATGAAGTATCAAACACTAATATGAAATAAACAGTTTCATGGCTTACTATATTGGTATGACTATTATATAGCTACTTAAAATTGTTAGGTGTATAGTTTCACCCCTCCCATCCCATGCGTCAACAAGTTATTTATAGTTAAAAGTCATGGAAGTTTTGTAACATGTCGTAAATCCTGACAATTATTTAAGTTGGGGTACAGTGGCACAATCACGGCTCCCTGCAGCCTCAACCTTCGAGGCTGAATCAACCCTCCCACCTCAGTCTCCCAAGTAGTTGGACCACAAGCATGTACCACCGCATCTGGCTTTTTTTTTTTTTTTTAAAGACAGGGTCTCAGCCGGGTGCGGTGGTTCACATCTGTAATCCCACCACTTTGGGAGGCTGAGATAGGCGGATCACATGAGGTCAGGGGTTCAAGACAAGCCTGACCAACATGGTGAAACCTTGTCTCTGTTAAAAATAAAAGAATTAGCTGGATGTGCTGGCGCATGCCCGTAGTCCCAGCTACTCAGGAGGCTGAGGCAGGAGATTCACACAAACCAGAGAGGTGGAGGCTGCAGTGAGCCAAGATCATGCCACTGCACTCCAGCCTGGGTGACAGAGTGAGACTGTCTCAAAAAAAAACAAAAAAAGACAGGGTCTCATTATGTTGCCCAGGCTGCCTAATTTATAACTAACTTAAATGAAGGCAAATTTATTACAGAGGAAAGCAGGTTACCATATCATTTACATAGAAGAACTCCAGTTATTTCTGAGTTTCAGTGAATTTTTCTCTAATCAATGAAGGGGCCCAGCTCACTCCTGTAATCACAGCAATTTGGGAGGTGGAGGCAGGAGGACTGCTTGAGGTCAGGAGTTCAAGCCCAGCCTGGGCAACATCATGAGACCCATCTCTAAAAAAATAAAATAAAATTAGCTAGGCATGGTGGCACACACCCGTTGTCCTGGCTACTAGGGAGACTGAGGTAGGAACATCACTTGATCCCAGGAGTTCAAGGCTACAGTAAGTTACAACCAATCCACCTCATTCCAGCCTGGGCAACAGAACAAGACCCTCTCTCTAAAGAAAAAAGGTGGGGGGCCGGACACGGTGGCTCATGCCTGTAATCCCAGCACTTTGGGAGGCCAAAGTGTGTGGATCACCTGAAGTCAAGAGTTGGAGACCAGCCTGGCCAACATGGTGAAACCCCATCTCTACTAAAAATACAAAAATTAGCTGGGCATGGTGGCACACACCTGTAATCCCAGCTACTGGGAAGGCTAAGGCACGAGAATCGCTTGAACCCAGGAGGCAGAGGTTTCAGTCAGCCAAAATCGTAACACTGCACTCCAGCCTGGACAACAGAGTGAGACTCCATCTCGAAAAATAAAACAAAATAAAATAAATTTTTAAAAGGTGGGGAGGAGGGATTGGGAACTCCAGGTAAGTATCAGACTTTATTCATAAAACAATACAACAGCATTTTTTGAAGGCTACATATATCCCTGGAAACATGCTGGGGTTTTTGTTCTTTTTCCTTCCTTTCTGGATAACCTGTCCTTAAGACCCAGAAAAGTTCACCCAAACACAATTCCAACAGTAAGTTTTTATAAAAATGCTTATCAACGTCCACACAGTAATAGAGTCTGATTTTATAATGGTTTTCCAGGAACTAAGCTGTTAAAATTTTGTTTTATCATTCTCTTCTCCATGCTATTTCATTTTCCCTGTATTCTGATCCTTTTCTTCCTATTACAGTGCTCCAATTCCAAAGCTTCGGTTCAAGAATTCAGAAATAAGTATTTTTCTGTCTCTCTCACACACAACACTATGCAGTATTGAGCCTACCCGTTACTTTGCTTCTTTTCCACAGTACCAGAATTTCAAGTCTTTTTACTTCACTTCCACTGAAACAAGATTGCAATGTGCATACTGTATTTCACTTCAATGTTGGTTTAATTATAGCCCCTCCCCCATTCCAACCATGGAGCGCAAGAAACTACCCAATCCAAAATAAAGTTTGCCAAGAAGAAAAATCTAAAACTCAAAAATAGTAAATACACCATTTTATTTAACCAACTACTTTCATGAATAGATTAAAACCATAAATGAAACTAAATGCCAAAGTCCCCCCTACCAAAAAAAAAAAAACGAAGTGAAATGGTCATGTTATTATGTTTGTATTTCAATATACGATACTTTACCCAGTCTTGCTTGAAAACAAAAAGGAAAATGACACCATCAGAGCATTATTTGTGTACCATCCTGGACTCCCTCCGGCTTTATAAATACTGGAGATGCTTTAGACAATGACTTAAACCTATTATAGAACATAATTTTTCACAAAAACCTTTGCTATAAAACTCCTGGTTAAAGTATGACAATTTCTGAAATCCTACTTACGAAAAGAAAAAAAAAAAAATATATATATATATATATACTTACTATGGCATAAGAAAATCAAGTATCTGAGAATAAATCTAGCAAAAGATATGCAAGACTTCTAACTAGAAAACCATAAAGGATGTCAATTCTGCCCATCCCAAAATTGATCTAAGGCAACAGTATAATCCCAACCAAAAGCCCTAAAGATTCTGTGGTTTGGTTGGAGGTTAAATTGGTTACTCTGTTTACTTAGGGGGAGAAATTAATGCAGTGATTCTAAAATGTACATGGAAATGCAAAAGAACAGACTAGCAAATCTTTAAAAAGAACAAGATGGGCAGCCTGAGTAACATAGGGAGATCTCGTCCCTACAAATAATTTTAAAAATTAGCCAGGCATGGTGGCTCACACCTATGGTCCCAGCTACTCAGGAGGCTGAGATAGGAGGATCGGATAAGCCCAGGAGGTCAAGGCTACAGTACACTGTTATCACGCTACTGCACTCCAGCCTGGGAAACAGAGCGAGACCATGTTTCAAGGGAAAAAAAAAAAAGGAGACTTATTCTACAGGATATTTAGACTTATTTTATTAAGCTCAATAAATGAGGCAGTGATATTGGCACAAGGCTAGACAGACTAATGTAACAGGGCAAAGGCCCAGACACATAGCATGCATCTATGGACTTATGAAAACACGACACTGCAGAGTGATGGCAAAAGTTTTTTTGTTTGTTTATTCATAAATGGTGCTGGAACAATTGGATATCCATTTGAAAAAAAATAAAACTTGACCTAAAAACTACACACACACAAAAATCTATTCCAGGTGAATTACATATTACATAACTAAATGAGAGAAGTAAATAAAAGTTTATAGATGATGTGAATAACTCCATGACCTCCAAGGAAGAAAAAAAATTTTTAAACACAAAAAAGCACTGTTTAACGGAAAAAAACCTGACATATGTACCTATTCAGATAACTTTTTTTTCTTTTTTTTTTTTTTTTGAGATGGACTCTTGCTGTCACCAGGCTGGAGTGCAGTGGCATGATCTCGGCTCACTACAACCTCCGCCTACCCAGTTCAAGCGATTCCCCTGCCTCAGCCTCCTGAGTAACTGGGACTACAGGTGCACGCCACTATGCCCAGCTAATTTTTTGTATTTTAGTAGAGACAGAATTTCATCACGTTAACCAGGATGGTCTCGATCTCCTGACCTCGTGATCCAACCGCCTCGGCCTCCAAAAGTGCTGGGATTACAGGTGTGAGCCACCGCACCCAGCCTACAGAGAACTTTTCTGCACCAAAAGATACCATATAAAAAGGCACCACAGGCAAACTACAAAATGGGAGAAGACATAAGTAACCTACTTAAACTGACAAATGCCTTATATTAAGAATATATAAAAAGCTCCTATGAATCAAAATATACATTAATTAAAAATAAAAATAGGTAAGTGATGAGAACAATCACTTTACAGAACAGGACATCAAAATGGTCAGCACTGAGATGCTCAAACTCATTAGTAGCCAGAGATAGTGCAAATTAAAGCCAACAAAAATGGCTACAATTTTAAAAGATTGGCAATAATGTGCACTCAGGAGAATATATAAAAGGGAATTCTCACATGCTGCTGTTGGAAGAAAAGTTTAGTAAAACCACTCTGGAAAACAATTTGGCCTTTTCTACTAACAACATACCTTATGACCAAGAGATTTCGATCTTAGATACATATCCAATAGAAATGGCTTCACATGTGCATTAAAAAACACATATGAGGCCGGGCACCGTGGCTCACGCCTGTAATCCCAGCACTCTGGGAGGCTGAGGCGGGTGGATCACCTGAGGTCAGGAGTTTGAGACCAGCCTGGCCAACATGGCGAAACCTCATCTCTACTAAAAATACAAAAATCAGCCGGGCACAGTGGCAGGTGCCTGTAATCCCAGCTACTCAGGAGGCTGAGGCAGGAGAATCACTTGAGCCCGGGAGGCGGAGGTTGCAGTGAGCCAAGACTGTGCCACTGCACTCCAGGCAGGGCAACAAAAGCAAAACTCTGTCTCAAAACAAAACAAAACAAAACCACAAGAGTGTTCTCAGCAGTAATACTTACAATGGTCCCAAACTAAAAATAATGTAATATCCATCAAGAATAGAATGGATAAATGTGGCATAATCACACAAGTATATCGTTCCTAAAAATGAACTACGGGTCCCACAACATGGATGAATCTCACAAACAATACTGAGCCAAGGAGGCAAGACACAAAAAATAGTGTGCAGCCGGGCATGGTGGCTCACTTCTGTAATCCCAGCACTTTGGGAGGCCAAGGCAGGACAATCACTTGAGGTCAGGAGTTAGAGACCAGTCTAACCAACGTGGTAAAATCCCAACTCTACTAAAAATGCAACAATTCGCCGGGCGTGGTGGCGCATACCTGTAATCCCAGCTACTAGGGAGGCTGAGGCAGAAGAATTGCTTGAACCCGGGAAGCGGAGGTTGCACTGAGCCGAGATCATGCCACTGCACTCTAGCCTGGGAAACAGGGCGAAACTCCATCTCAAAAAAAAAAAAAAAAACAAAATACACTGTGGGGAAGCACGGTGACTAGCATTTGTAATCCCAACACTTTAGGAGACCGAGGCAGGAGAATCACTTGAGGCCAGGAGTTAGAGACCAGCCTGGGCAACATAGCAAGATCCCACCTCTACAAAAAATTTATAACTTGGCTGGGCGCTGTGGCTCAAGCCTTTAATCCCAGAGCTTTGGGAGGCCACAGGGGGCGGATTACCTGAGGTCAGGAATTTAAGACCAGCCTAGCCGACATGACAAAACCTCATCTCTATTAAAAATACAAAAATTAGCTGGGCATGGTGGCAGGCACCTGTAATCCCAGCTACTCGGGTGCCTGAGGCAGGGAGAATCACTTGAACCCAGGAGGCAGAGGTTGCAGTGAGCCAAGATCGTGCCATTGCACTCCAGCCTGGGCGACAGAGCAGGACTCTGTCTCAAAAAAAAAACAAAAACAAACAAAAAAAAACTGAAAATTAGCAGGGCATGGCGGCTCATGCTCAGGAAGGACCACTTGAACCCAGGAGGTGGAGGCTGCCCAGAGCCATGATTGCATCACTGCACTCCAGCCTGAGAAACAGAGCCTGCACTCCAGTCTGAGCAACAAAGCAAGGCCCTACTCCCCCAAAAAGTGTAATTTCATCTATGTGAAGCTCAAAAACGGAACGTCAAACCACAGTATTTAGCAATAAAGACTTAGGGTGTGAAAATATTTTTTAAGAACAAGAGAACTGGCCAAGCACAGTAGCTCACACTTGTAATCTCATCACTTTAGGTCACCAAGGCTGGAGGATCGTTTAAACCTAGGAGTTTGAGAATCCTGGCAACGTATCCTCGTCTCTACGAAAAATAAGAAAATTAGGCCAGGCGTGGTGGCTCACACCTGTAATCCCAGCACTTTGGGAGGCCAAGGCGGGCAGATCACGAGGTCAGGAGATCAAGACCATCCTGCCTAACACGATGAAACCCTGTCTCTACTAAAAATACAAGAAATTAGCCGGGCGTGGTGGCGGGCGCCTGTAGTCCCAGCTACTTGGGAGGCTGAGGCAGGAGAATGGTGTGAACCCAGGAGGCGGAGCTTGCAGTGAGCCAAGATCATGCCACTGCACTCCAGCCTGGGTGACAGAGCGAGACTCTGTCTCAAAAATAAAAAAAATAAATAAATAAACTGGGCATGGTGGCACACACCTATATTCTCAGCTACCTGGGAGACTGAGATGGCAAGATCACTTGAACCTGGGCGGTCAAGGCTGCAGTGAGTCATGATTATGCCCCTGCACTCCAGCCTGTGCAAAGGAGCAAGCCCCATCTCAAAAAAAAAAAAAAAAAAAAAAAATATATATATATATATATATATATACACACACACATATATATAAAGTAAAAGTCAAGATAATTGTTCTTTTAGAGGAAAGGGAGGGTACTGTATGAAATACAAAGGGGCACACAGTAAGAGAGTTCGGTGGTGCTGACATTCTGGTTCTTGACCCAGATAAAATTTGTGTATGTGGGGTTTTTTAACGTTTTTTTTTTTTTTAAATAGAGACAGGGTCTCGCTATGTTACTCAAGCTAGTCTCAAACTCCAGGGCTCAAGTAATCCTTTCGCCACAGCCTCCCAAAGTGTTGGGATGACAGGTATGAGCCACCGCACCAGGGCTAGTTTGTGTTCATAATAGTTATTTAGGCCGGGCACAGTGGCTCACGCCTGTTACCCCAGCACTTTGGGAGGCCAAGGCAGGCAGATCATGAGGTCTGGACATGGAGACCATCCTGGCTAACACGGTGAAACCATGTCTCTACTAAAAATACAAAAAATTAGCCAGGCGTGGTGGTACACACCTGTAGTCCCAACTACTTAGGAGGCTGAGGCAGGAGAATTTCCTGAAACCGGGAGGCAGAGGTTGCAGCGAGCCAAGATCATGCCACTGCACTCCAGACTGGTGAAAGAACAAGACTCTGTTTCAAAAAAAAAAAAAAATTTAAGCAGTATATTTATATCTAATTAACTTTATGTCTTTTATTTCACAATAAAAGGGAATTGTGAAAAACGTTTTTACAAAAGGCAAATAAATGGGAAAAAGTCTACCAGACATTATAACTACTGTAATTTTTTTTTTTTTAAAAAGTATGTATAAAACATATATATAAAATGAAATGATGGCCAGGCACAGTGGCTCATGCCTGTAATCCCACCACTTTGGGAGGCCAAGTCAGGCAGATCACCTGAGGTGAGGAGTTCGAGACCAGCCTGGCCAACGTGGCAAAATGCTGTTTCTACTAAAAATTAAAAAAATTAGCCGGTGTAGTGGTGCATGCCAGTAGTCCCAGCTACTCAGCAGGCTGAAGCAAGAGAATCGCTTGAACCTGGGAGGTGGAGGTTGCAATGAGCCACAATGGTGCCACTGCACTCCAGTGTGGGTGACAGAGGGAGGCTTCATCTCAAAAAATAATAATAAAAATTAAAAACATAAATTGAGTTTTCATGGTTCATCTCACTTTAAGTCATGGCGGGCGCAGTGGCTCACACCTGTAATCCCAGCACTTTGGGAGGCTGAGATGGGTGGATCACCTGAGGTCAGGAGTTCAAAACCAGCCTGACTAACATATAGTGAAACCCCACTTCTACTAAAAAAATACAAAAATTAGCCGGGCATGGTGGCAGGTACCTGCAGTGCCAGCTACTCAGGAGGCTGAGACAGTAGAATTATTTGAACCCTACAGGCGGCGGCTGCAGTGAGCCGAGATCACGCCACTGCACTCCAGCCTGGGCGACAGAGCAAAACTCCATCTCAAAAAAGAAAAAAAAAAGAAAGAAAAAAAGAACTACATTCCTGCCAGGCACGGTGGCTCGTGCTTGTAATGCCAACACTTTGGGAAGCCGAGGCAGGAGGAGCTCTTCGAGGCAGGAGGAGCTCTTCAGGCCAGGAGGCTGAAGATGCAGTGAGCCATGATGGCAACAATGCACTTCAGCGGGGACAACTAAAGTGAGACCCCGTCTCTTTAAAAAGAAACAAACAAAAAACTCTATATTCCAATTAGCTAACCAATCAAATTATCAAAGTAACCTCTAACATTTCAGTGCTTTAAAAAAGGAGAGCAGGCCAGGCGCAGTGGCCCACGCTTGTAATCCCAGCACTTTCGGAGGCCGAGGTGGGCGGATCACGAGGTCAGGAGATCGAGACCACAGTGAAACCCTGTCTCTACTAAAAATACAAAAAAATTAGCCAGGCGTGGTGGCGGGCACCTGTAGTCCCAGCTACTCAGAGAGGCTGAGGCAGGAGAATGGCGTGAACCCGGGAGGCGGAGCTTGCAGTGAGCCGAGATCGCACCACTGCACTCCAGCCTGGGCGACAGAGTGAGACTCCGTCTCAAACAAAAAAAAAAAAAGGAGAGCAAAAACAACTGCATTCCGTCCCTGATAAGACAACTGCCCACAGTGGAAAGTATACCACGGTGGTAGAAAAAAGCATAAACTTTCCAATTAAAGCTGCACTAACTAATTTTAAGACTTTCTGCAAATTACTATATTTTTCCAAGCCTAGTTTCCTCATATATGAAGTGAGGATAACAATACATATCTTCTATAAATTACTTCACAGTTACAAACTGTGGTTTAGAATAACAACATATACCACCATCATTGTCATAGGGATCAAATGGGAATTTACATAAATGGTTTATAACAGCAACATGTACATAGCAACACTTAATTGTTTTTGTCTGTTCTCCTATTTCTCTTTGCTCTTCTTTGTAAATGCATACTGCATAAAACCACAATGTATTGTTAACCCTGCCTCAACACCTATTCCCACCACCAAGAGAAATCTACACACACTTAAGCTTCTCATTATCTTATGATATTATAATATCCCTATTTTATATGTGGACTGAGGCTCAAAAAAGCAGAGCTGCCTATATAGATCAGACATAGAACAAAATCAAAGCCCAGATTTACTATAAACAGTTATTGATTTTGGTGTTAAAAGCATTTTGTTACTAATGAGAAATCAATTCTAAATAATACGGAGGTCGGGTGTGGTGGCTCATGCTTGTAATCCCAGCACTGTGAGAGGCCGAGGCTGGTGGATCACTTGAGACCAGGAGTTTGAGACCAGCCTGGCCAACATGGCAGAATCCCATTTCTACTAAAAATACAAAAATTATCCGAGTGTGGTGACAGGCACCTGTAGTCTCAGCTATGTGGGAGGCTGAGGCAGGAGAATCACTTGAACCCAGGTGGCGGAGGCTGTAGTGAGTGGAGATCGTGCCATTGCACTCCAGCCTGGGCAACAAGAGCGAAACTCTGTCTCAATAAATTAATTAATATGGAAAAAAATTGTAGTTTTCAGAAAACAACACAGAGAAGAAACGATGGATCTCAGACTATCCAGTGAGATCCATAATCCAAACAAGGAATCACATATAGAAAGTAAAATTTAGAATTTAATTTTTTGTGAGTCTCGTCTGTCGCCAGGTGAGTGGTGGGGATCTCGGTCATACAAGTCCGCCTCCGTTTCACACTTTCCTGCCTCGTCGAACTCCTGACCTCGTGATCCGCCCGCCTCGGCCTCCCAAAGTGCTGGGATTACAAGCGTGAGCCACTGCGCCTGGCCTTAGAATTTAATTTTAAAGCAAGTGGATTTCTAATACAAATGATAGAAATAATTCCTCTAAAGCAGTAATAAAATGAATTCAAATTGGACCTCATCCCATGTTCTAAAGCTATTTATTCTCATGTAAATGGACCAAATGAAAACATCCTCTCAGCCTCCACGCCCTCAAAATTTTGTTATAATTTGTTTCTGATAGAAGGGGAGGAAAGCACAGAAACTAAAATCCCTAAAGAGATACATTTCTTTAAAACACATACACACACAGACTCGTGTATTTACTGTAAAAAAACCTCTCCAAAATATTTCCATTTTTAAACTAAGGTAAAAAGAAATTGAAATTTTTATTTCTGTATCTTACTAATCAAAAGTAACCAATTCTTAGTAAAGAATTATTATGGAAGGCTTTAGATGTGATAATGGGAATATATTTATCTTTACGATATGGGGAAGAAGAGTCTAGGTATGAGTATAGATGAAACAAAACTGGATGAGTGAATTTTGAAGCTGGGTAAAAAGTATGTGAGGAAGCACTAAACTATTTTGTCTTCATCTGTATTGTATGAAATTTTCCATAATTAAAAGTTTTTTTAATAAAGTAATAAATTTATACACTGTTCTAAGGAGTGTCTTTAAGTGAAATTTTCAAGCAATCACGCTCACCTGGTAGAAATCTAGGTTTTAAGCATTAAACATTATATTTTTACATGTGACATACTTGTATTTTATTATTTTTTACTAGCTGGAATAGAATCCTTTGATGCTATGATTCTTCTTCTATGGTAACAGCTAATGTCATGTGATACTGAATTCTAATCAAATAGTTATCTTAAATATCCAGATAAATAGAGGTGGCCAGGCGTGGTGGCTCCTGCCTGTAATCCCAGCACTTTGGAAGGCCAAGGTGGGTGGATCACATGAGGTCAGGAGTTTGAGACCAGCCTGGCCAACGTGGCGAAACCCCGTTTCTACTAAGAATACAAAAAAATTAGCCAAGTGTGGTGGTGGGGGCCTGTAATCCCAGCTACTCGGGAGGCTGATGCAAGAGAATCACTTGAACCTGGGAGACGGAGGTTGCAGTGAGCCAAGATCACACCACTGCACTCTATCCTGGGTGACAGAGCAGGGCTCCACCTCGAATACAAAAAAAGGCAGGGGGGGAGGGGGCAAAACAATACAACCATTTTGGAAAACAATTTAGCAGTTTCTTAAAATATTAAACATACATTTACTACATGACCCAGCAATTCCAATCTAGGTATCTGCCAAAGAGGAATGAAACATATGTCTACACCAAGACTTGTAAATCAATGTTCACAGCATTATTCACACCAGCCAAATGTCTGAAACTCAAATGTCCATGAAGTAAACAAATTAATAAAATGAAGAACTCTTCAAAATACAAGAAAGTATTGAAACATGCCTTAACATGGATCATTCTCAAAAACATTGCTAAATAAAAGCCAAACATAAAAGAGCATATAAATGATTCCAATTTTATGAAACATCCCAAAAAAGCACATCTATGGAGACAGAAAATAGATTAGTAGTACCCTAAGATTAGAAAATGAGAAACGACTACAAATGGGCACAGATTTTCTTCTTTGGGGGGTGACAGAAGTATTCTGAAATTAGGTAGTGTTGGCTACATAGTTTTCCAAATTAACTAAAAATCACTGAATAGTACACTTAAAATTGGAGAATTTTACGTTATGTAAATTATACCTCAACGTATCTGTCAAGGAAAAACAGAAAAGCAAGGAGCAGCAGCACTACAGTGCCTCTGGGATGATAAGTGGGTGGATGGGTGGATGGGTTGGTGGGTAGGTAGGTGGGTAGGTGGGTGGGTCGGTGGGTGGGTGGGTGGATGGATGGATGGATGGATGGATGGATGGATGGATGGATCGATCTCAAAAAAGAAACTTCCTCCAAAGTTTCAGCTAAATACATGGCAGGGCAATCTAGGATGGACTACAAAATCCATACTCCTCCTAGATGCAAAAGCAAGAATGCACTAGAAGCAATATATACCTCACTCAACTTTGTAAGGATAAATCCAATCCACAAGTGGCTCTTTTAAAACTGAAGTGAGGGCCAGGAGTGGTGGCTCATGCCTGTAATCCCAGCACTTTGGGAGGCCAAGGTGGGCAGGTCACCTGAGGCCAGGAGTTCGAGACCAGCGTGAACAACATGGAGAAACCCCATCTCTAGTGAAAATACAAAATTAGCTGGGCATGGTACTGCATGCTTGTAATCCCAGCTACTCGGAAGGCTGAAGTAGGAGAATCGCTTGAACTCGGGAGACGGAGGTTGTGGTAAGCTGAGATCGCGCCATTGCACTCCAGCCTGGGCAACAACAGCGAAACTCCATCTCAAAAAAAAAAAAAAAAAAAAAAAATCTGAAGTGAACACTGAGCATTAAATTAAGAAGAACGAAACAAGATAAACCATCAGTGTGGAATGAACAAATACATAAAATCTAAAATAGGTGGCATGGGAAGCAGAACCCAGATCTTGTAAATGATTATATCAAGCTGAAACCAAATTAACTCAATGGTGAGGAGTATTCAAACAAATTAAATTTGGCAGTTTGTCTCCAACACAGTCCCAGGAGAATGTGTCCTGACCCAGATCTGCTATAGTGAAGAAAGATTTATCAAGTTATCTGAGCTCAATAACAGTCACAACTAAAATGAACCAACTTGGGCTGAGCATGGTGGCTCACACCTGTAATACCAGCACTTTGGGAGGCCGAGGCAGGCGGATCACCTGAGGTCAGGAGTTCAAGTCCAGCCTGGCCAACATGGCAAAACTCTGTCTCTACTAAAAATACAAAAATTAGCTGGGCATGATAGTGGGCGCCTGTAATCCCAGCTACTGGGGAGGCTGAGGCAGGAGAATCGCTAGAACTCAGGAGGTGGAGGTTGCAGTGAGCCAAGATTGTGCCATTGTACTCCAGCCTCGGTGACAGAGCAAGACTCCATCTCAAAAAAAAAAAAGAAAAAGAAAAGAAATCTGTGGATGTACAAAATGTCCCCCTAAAAAAACTACCGCTTACATGGCCGGGCGCGGTGGCTCACGCTTGTAATCCCAGCACTTTGGGAGGCCGAGGCGGGCGGATCACGAGGTCAGGAGATCGAGACCATCCTGGCTAACACGGTGAAACCCCGTCTCTACTAAAAATACAAAAAATTAGCCGGGCGTGGTGGCGGGCGCCTGTAGTCCCAGCTACTCGGAGAGGCTGAGGCAGGAGAATGGCGTGAACCCGGGAGGCGGAGCTTGCCGTGAGCGGAGAGTGCGCCCCCCGCCCCCCGCCCGGGTGGGAGAGAGAGAGACTCTGTCTAAAAAAAAAAAAAAAAAACTACCGCTTATATTCACATTTCATAGTTTACAGAGCACTGTTACATTAGCTCATTTGCTAGCCAATATGCTCTGAGATGACACGGACATACCTATTTATTACCAATACAAGTGATGCAGAGAGGTAAAAGTAATTTACAGAAGCACATGATGCTAATAAATTAACTAATCTGGATTAGAATCTAAGTCATTGATCTCCAAATCCAGCAGCTCCTTCCTTAGACATTGGAAGTGTCTAAAAGGTCAACCAAATAAAACCAAGAAAGCCTGAGCTGCCAGGAAAATCAATGATTATTTTTCTGCAGTCTTATAAAGCAGTCAGAGAAAGTCTTCAAAAAAGATAATAAGCTTACAGACAAGAGATCAAGATAAGACACAATAAAGAGAAACGCTCAGAATTTGGATAAAAAAGGGAAATAGAAGATTTACAAATATACTGAAGGCAGTATAACAGAATCAAATAGTTCAATTTGGAACTAAGTAAATCATTTTAATTTTATATGTAAATGAAAATGAAGCCCCTTATCTTAGAATCTTGTTGAATATCTAATATTCTTTTTACATTCTTTTTTTCTTAGTACAGAGGCCATGCTAATCTTCTCTATATGGTTCCCATTTTAGTGTATGTGCTGCCAAAGTGAGCACTCTTTTTACATTATTTATCAAAAGAAATGAAATAAATTGCTTACAGATCAGAAGGGGTGAAGTTAAATAATTTGGTTCCATTATAAAAGTGGTATTAAGAATTACACTATGGGGCCGGGCACGGTGGCTCTTGCCTCTAATCCCAGCACTTTGGGAGGCTGAGGCGGGTAGATCATGAGGTCAGGAGATCAAGACCATCCTGGCTAACACGGTGAAACCCTGTCTCTACTAAAAATACAAAAAATTAGCCAGGAGTGGTGGCGGGCACCTATAGTCCCAGCTACTCGGGAGGCTGAGGCAGGAGAATGGCATGAACCCAGGAGGCAGAGCTTGCAGTGAGCCGAGACTGTGCCACTGCACTTCAGCCTGGGTGACAGAGCAAGACTCCATCTCAAAAAAAAAAAAAAATTACACTATGGGGCTAGGTGTGGTGGCTCATGCCTGTAATCCCAGCACTTTGGGAGGCCGAGGAGAACAGATCATTTGAGCTTCGAAGTTTGAGACCAGCCAAGGCAACGTGGTGAGACCCCATCTCTACTAAAAATACAAAAAAATAGCCAGGCATGGTGGTGCACACCTGTGGTAACAGCTACTTAGGAGGCTGAGGTGGGAGGATCATCTGAGCTCAGGAGGTTGAGGCTGCAGTAAGCCGTGACTGCATTCCAGCCTGGGCAACAGAGCAAGATCCTGTCTCCCAAAAAAAAGGAAAAAAAAGTGATGTACTAAAATTACCTCATAGTAGACTCACTAAAATTACTACAAAGATACATCTTTCCGTTTTTGTCCTAAAATTTATACTTTAGTTTTCTGTATGCCTCCAAGCAACATGCATCACAAATGTTAAGGTGACCTCTATGGGGTCTCATTTCAAACTTTTTCAACATCTCCCAGAAATAAAATAATAATTAAATTCAAGTTTCACAGTGAGCAGATTAGGTCATCTACTGAAAAAGAGAAGAGAAGTGGTAAAGTAAGGGGGCTATAGGAGATTACAAGTTTTTAAGTAACTGTATGAGGAATGAGAAAAAACTAGGAACAAAGGAAAATTACTGGGTAATGCTGAGGGTTCAATTAAGATTGGAGAGCATGAATACTTAGTGGCTCCAGTCTGTAAGTTTGTTATTTTCTCCAGCTGTGCTCAGTAGCTCAGAGCCAGGTACACAGAAGTCAGAAAGATGAAGTGATGTGGTTCGGTTTTAGACAAATGCAATGAAAAGACAAAAATGCAAAGCAGATGAACATATTTTGAGAGGTAAATAAGGTTCTCAGCTAGTTAAGAAAATAAAGGCAGGAGGGGATGATACATTGGGACAAAACAGTAATACTAGAGAGCTCTATAAAGCTGAAAAGAGACTGTGAATGTCTATTCAAAAAAAAAAAAAACATTAAACATATGTAAAAAATCATGAATAGGTCTTCTATAGCAAAGTATCATTTCTTATTTTAGAAAATGAAATGCTCCTGGTGACAATTCAAATTGTCTTTTTAAAGTGAACTAGAAAAGTTCCAAATGGAAATAGTCTAATACTTAAAGTATTATAATTGCAAATCTAGATGTTCCTCATTTCTGTGTAAATCTAATGATATTTTTTCCCCTATTTTAAATCAACTAAGGAAGCTTCTAAATTTCTTAGTGAACCTTTACCAAAAATCTTACCCTAAGCAAATGAGTCACTCTATACATCAATATTACCACTCTTCAATAGGCAAGAACTAGAAAACAAAATTATAGGGGGGTGTGTGTGTGTGTGTGTGTGTGTGTGTGTGTGTGTGTGTGTGTGTGTTTAAAATAAGGTCTTCTGACAAAAGAATTATTTCCTATTTCTAAAATCTGACTAGCTTGACCAATGATCATCAGTTGAGCTATTTACATTGCTGGTTCCATGAATGTTGTGTTTAACTGCTTTCAAAATACTACTCTACAATTTGGCACTGAAAAGTTATTAAGTATGCAGAAAGGCACAAAAAAAATCTGTATTAGCAAGTTAAGTATTAATTATTGCTAGGTAATAACGCCAATTCTATGTTTTCTTGCAAAGCAACAGTAAAGTGATGACTTACAGGAAATGAGAACAGCTACAAGTAGATGAAGCTGTATTATGTTTTGTTACTGAGACACATGCAAAAGGACAGCCTATGATATGCCACGCAATACAAATAAAGGTAGAAGAAACTGCCATATCCCTGAGAATAGAAAAGATTTCAAAGCAATGAGTGGCTGGTGTGACCAAGTATAGACAGCATGAGGTTACTGTTTCCTTCCTATTGTACCCTAAAATAGAGTTGTGTCTTCTATTAATAGCAACTCAAATTCAATGAAATAAAATTTTAAAAATCAGAACACTTCATTCCCAGTCTTCCCTACTTTAGGACTGTATCACAAATCACTCAATTATTAGTTAGAAACCTGGAGATCATCCTTGACTTATCCCTTTCCTCACTTATCTACTCTAACTCCAATACACATACAGAATAAGAACACTTCTCAGTATTATCTCTATTACAACCATCGTCCAAGGCACTGTATCTGTCACCTGTACACTGTAACAACCTAACCCTCCCTTTTGCATTCCCCGCACCCCACCCACCACTCCAATATTCACACAATAGCAAAAGCAAGGGTTCTCAACCTTGCCACTAGTGACATTTTGGGCCAATAGTTGTTTACTGCTCTGTGCATTATAGAAGGTTTAGCAGCATCCCTGATCTCTATCCACTGATGCCAGTAGCATACACCATCATCCCCAGGTCTCTATCCACTGATGCCAGTAGCATACACCATTAATCCCTAGGTTTCTATCCACTGATGCCAGCAGCATAAACCATTATTCCCAATTGTGACAATCAAAAATCTAGACATTGACAAATGTCACCTGGGAAGCAAAATCGCCCTCAGTTGAGAACCACTAAGCTAGAAGAATGTGTTTTGTTTTGAGACAGAGTCTTGTTCTGTCACCCGGGCTGGAGTGTAGCAGCACAATCTCGGGTCACCACAACCTCTGCCTCCCAGGTTCAAGTGACTCTCCTGCCTCAGTCTCCCAAGTAGCAGGGATCACAGGCGTGCACCATCTTGCCTAGCTAATTTTTGTATTTTTAGTAAAGATGGGGTTTTGCCATGTTGACCAGGCTGGTCTCAAAGTCCTGGCCTCAAGCAATCAATCTCTCTTGGCCTCCAAAAGTGCTGGGATTACAGGTATGAGCCACTGCACTCGTCCTAGAAGAATGTTTTTTAAACATTTCTCTTCTTAAAACTCTCTTAACAGCTTCTCATTTCACTTATAATAAAATCTATGAGTCCTAACTATCCCAAATACACCCTATATAATCCAGACTCTGCTTACCTCTCTAACCTCATGAAACGCCATGTACTCTCCCTGCATTATGTTCCCTCCAGTCACTATGGCCTTCTCTGAATTCCTAGAGCCATTTCTGCTAAAGAGATTTATCCTTGCTCTTCCCTGTATCTGGACTATTCTTGCCCAGGTTCTGTACACATCCTCAGCTTAAATTTCACACCCTCAGAGATGCCTTTCCTGGCCTTTTTTAATGTTAAGTACCTCATTATTACCCATCGTAACACCTCATTTATTCCCTTCATAGACAGTACTTATCATAATATGATTATTTTGTTTACATGATACTGTCTCTCACATAAGAATAAATACCCTGTCTGCCTTCTTTTCCAGTACATAAATGAAATGAAAAATGTGTAACTTGGACAGCCTTAAGTAATAGGTGAGCTTGGCAGCAGTGATAATCCCAGCACCACCCTAATCTCATTCCCCATCCATGTTTATGATCATTTCCCCTTGAAGTGAAGGGGAGGGGAGGAGAGAGAAGAAAAAGAACCTAACAAAGCCCTCATCTGTAAAAACATCTTTGCCATGTTCTCTGAAGGGTTATAAGTGAAGTAATGGCATGTAATGAATCTAAAGCACTTGAAAGGCTTAATAAAAAGCTTGTATTCAATAAATGATGGATATGTATTTAAAGCACCAAAAATAATGCCTATAACAGACACTTGAGAAATGACAGTTCTCTCACCCCTTTAATCTATCACCAGGTTGGCCTGAATATAGTTAACGATGGAACTCTGAGAGATACTTTCCCCCTTTTGGGTCTCTAGGAACACAACATGCTAGGTGTAACAGGTTAGGTATTCAAATATGTTCTCTAGGGAAAGCGAAATATCCATTAACCAAAGCCAACTCATCACAAAATGACCTCAGAATTACACTTTAATTTGTTTCAGTAAGGAAAATAATCATTATTATTAAATTTTAGAACCTAACTTTAACCGTTGGGAGGAAAAACATCTAGATTATTAACAATGTCGGTGTTCGTTATTTAAAAATAACCACCATGGCTGGGCACGGTGGCTCACGCCTGTAATCCTAGCACTTTGGGAGGCTGACGGATAGATCACCTGAGTTCAAGAGTTTGAGACCAGCCTGGCCAACATGGTGAAACACCATCTCTACTAAAAATACAAAAAATTAGCCAGGTGTGGTGGTGGGCGGCTGTAATCCCAGCTACTCGGGAGGCTGGGACAGGGGAGCTGCTTGAACCCGGGAGGCGGAGGTTGCAGCGAGCCGAGATTGCGCCATTGCACTCCAGCCTGGGCAACAAGAGCGAAAGCCCATTTCAAAAAAAAAAAATCAAAAACAAAAAAACACCACACTGAATACAAGTTTACTTACACTAAACAGTAAATTGAGTCCATGATTAGAATCAAGTAACAAAGGGGAAATAAACCATAAAGTACCACAATACTTTTAGTTAATAATTAGAACAAAATTATTTATCTTAAATTCCTTTTAATGTCTTGTTTCTGAAAGCAGCATGTAAATGCATTTGTGGGTATGGGGAAAATGATAAAGAAGTATAAAGGGGGCATAAAGGAAGCCAGATTGCCAGAGTCTGAATCCCAGATCTTCTAATTACTAGCTATATAACCTTTGGAAAGTCAATTAACTTCTCTGTGCCTCAGTTTTTTCATCTGTAAAGAGACTTAGCCCTACCCACCACATGGGGTTATTCTAAGGATTACATGAGTCAATATATACAATACGTTAAGAACAGTAGCTGGCATCTAAGACATACTGTTAACTATTATTATATAATGTTATTATGTTCCTGTTAACTATTACTGTATTACTTTCTCTTTCTGCATCATTGTGGTTAACAACTACCATACTGGATAGCACAAATAAAAAAATTTCTACCACTGCAGAAAGTTACATTAAACAGCACTATATCAAACTACAGCATAGTTAAAATGCCTGATGAGATAATGCATATAATCCTCTTCCCTAATTTATTAGGAAGTGCTTAGTAAAAAGCACTCCTAAACCCTAAGTGTTTTTTAATCTACTTTGACATGTAACAACAAAGAACTTAGGTTTCATTTCTATTTAACAAAACAAAACAAATAAAGGAGGGATGGGGAAGAGAGACTGTCTCTTCTGTAAAGATTCTTTTTTTTTTTTTTTTTTGAGACAGGATTTCACTCCTATCGCCCAGGCGAGAGTGAAAGGCACGATCTTGGCTCACTGCAGCCTCCGCCTCCCTGGCTCAAGGGATTCTCCTGACTCAGCTTCCAGAGTGGCTGGGACCACAGATGCATGCCATCATGCCTAGCTAATTTGCGTGTGTGTGGTTTTTTTTGTTTATGTTTTTGTTTTTTTGAGACAGGGTTTCACCATGTTGCCCAGGCTGGTCTTGAACTCCTGAGGTCAAGTGATCTGCCAGCCTCAGCCTCCCAAAGTGTTGGGATTACAAGAGTGAGCCACCACGCTCAGCCCAAAGGGATTTATGAATTTAAACTTTCCTGTCTACCCTACATCAAGCTATCCACTAAACTCTTCCTCTTTGTGAATGGTACCATGCTTATAAGAGAATTACTTATATTCAAATACAATTATCAATGTATTAAAAAAGCAACTTAAAATATTGTAATATGATTCTTTAACACAGTAAATAAGATCTAGAGGTTAGTCTAACAATTACCTTAATTTTGAAGTACTGAAATTGTACTCCGAAATATCTACAACATCTGTAGTTTCCTTTTTTTTTTTTTTTTTTTGAGACACAGCGTGCTGTCACCCAAGCTGGAGTACAATGGCATGATCTCGGCTCACTGAAACCTCCACTTCCCAGTTTCAAATGATTCTCCTGTCTCAGCCTCTTGAGTAGCTGGGATAACAGGCATGTGCCTCCATGCCCAGCTAATTTTGTATTAACATTTTTAGTAGAGACGGGATTTTGCTATGTTGGCCAGGCTAGTCTTGAACTCCTGGCCTCAAGTGATCCACCCACCTCGCCCTCCCAAAGTGCTGAGATTACAGGCATGAGCCACCAGGCCAGGCATTTTTTTTTTTTTTTTTTGAGACAGAGTCTCGCTCTGTTGCCCGGGCTGGAGTGCAGTAGCATGATCTCAGCTCACTGCAACCTCCGCCTCCCAGGTTCAAGCAATTCTCCTGCCTTGGCCTCCTGAGTAGCTGGGACTACAGACACGTGCCACTACACCCGGCTAATTCTGGTTAAGAGACAGAGTCGCCCTCTGTCACCCAGGCCCTCTGTCACTGCAACCTCAAGTTCCTGGGCTCAGGCAATCCTCCCACCACAGCCTCTCAAGTAGCTGAGACTACAGGCCCACACCACCACACCCAACTAACCATCTGTAATTTAATATGAAAATATTTCTAATTTCTGTTGGTGACAAAATAAGCATTGCTAACACAACTGTGATTTGTTGTCAACATCTGAAATTGAAGGAACTGCTAAATTTCAGTTATAGGTTAGTAAAAATAAAGATGTCATTATTTTGCCATCCAAATTCACAAACCCAAGGTTTTTTGTTTCAATTGCTTAAGATACTAGACTTTAGAGTCACAAAAACCTGGACTCAACCACTTTCCAGCTATGTAACATTGGGAAAAGGTACTTAACCTTTCTACCTTGCCTGTGAAATAGAAATAATACCTACATAAAACTGCTGTGTTGTTTAATTATTATGCATGTAAGCTACTTGACACCATGTTTGATACATTTTCAATAAATATGTACACTATTATAATCAGAACCAAGTCCTGTCTATATATAGTTCACAATTCTCACCGTGCATCAGACTCAGATTTGGGTTCAGCTGGTCTGGGACAAATCCCAGACACTGCTATAGTTTTAAAGCTCTCAGGTAATTCTAAGGTGCAGCCACTGGCCTAAGGACAAAGTTCAAACACTTTCCTTTGGCACTTCACTCTGCTCATGGCTTACAGCTCTGTATTTTAATCACTCTTCCCTAGTCACCGCATGCTCCAAACACAATCAAGTAACACTTCCTGAAGAGGTGGGCTATAGCAGTGATTCTTAAACTTCAGCCTACATAAGAATCACCTGAAGGACCTGTAAAAACACAGATTGCTCATCCCCAGAATTTCTGAGTTGGCAGGCCTATGGTGAAGGCCAAGAATCTGCATGTCTAACAAGTTTCTAAGTAATGCTGACACCACTGGTGCTAGGACCACACTTTAAGAACCACTGGGCTATATATCACAGCTCCGTCCCTTCGCATATATACACTGTTCCTTCACCTGGAATGTCATTCTGATCTCCACCATCTACCCTCGTCTGGCTTTCACTTCTCTTTCAAAACTCACGTAAGAATTCATCTCCTGGCCGGGCGCGGTGGCTCACATCTGTAATCCCAGCACTTTGGGAGGCCGAGGCGGGTGGATCATGAGGTCAGGAGATTGAGACCATCCTGGCTAATATGGTGAAACCTCGTCTCTACTAAAAATACAAAAAATTAGCCGGGCTTGGTGGCGGGCGCCTGTAGTCCCAGCTACTCGGGAGGCTGAGGCTGGAGAATGGCGTGAACCGGGGAGGCGGAGCTTGCAGTGAGTGGAGATGGCGCCACTGCACTCCAGCCTGGGCGGCAGAGCCAGACTCCGTCTTAAAAAAAAAAAAAGAATTCATCTCCTTCAGGAAGCATTTGCTCACTTCAACAAACCACCTCAAGGCATTCATTACCCACTACAAAACTTGACTACAAAAAAAAAAAGCAATACAGAATGTTTATGGTACAGTAATGCAAAGGGTGGATATTTGCTGGAATACACAGCTTCTTTTGTAAGAATTAGAAAAAGCACTCTCCTCTGGGCAGGTAAACTAGAAAAAGGTGGAAAAAGCAAATAGAATTTGTCAAGCAGAATAAAATCTGGATTTCAGCCTTCCCCTACCACTTTGGCCAAGTATCTTTAGGCAGGGTACCAATTCTACAACCATTCATGGCAGCCCCGGAACTGTGTGCCACTAAAATACAAAGGCAGAGAGAACACTTAGATCAACCCTGGATGGGAGAAAGAGAGGAGCAATAAGCCTATCAAGTAAAGATTTCTGAAGAAGGTACTACCTAAGTTCTGAGTCTTCATACGCCCCCCTTGTTTACTTCGGGAAAACAAGAACTGTGCTTCAATGTCTTTATAACCACACTATATGGCTCACTGTAAATGTTCAACGAATGCTTGATGAATGACTCAATGAGCAAAATTACATGAAAACACTTGCTAACCTCTTTTTCATCAAGTATGTAGCAAACACATGCCCACACCTGGCACCAGAAACTATAAGTGCTATCTAAATATCAACATTTTATTTGGCCTGTACGCTTATCAGCTAGTGGAAAGCATAAATTATTCCAATAAACAGACAGGAGGTGTGGAGGCAAAATATCACACCTAGGTCTTCAAAACTAATGACTTTCAAATCAAAAACTGCATTACCTGATAAAGACTTAACTTCATGATTATTTCAACAGGGACTAAAAAAATTACAGGAAATCTTGGAAACCAGCTATCTGGCCAAAGACATTAATTTTAGAGATGAAGAAACTGAGGCCCAGAGAAGTAATCAATCAAAGACACACAGTTAGTTAGTTGGTAGAGTTATAATTAAAATTCAGATCTCTGGCCCTACACTAGTTTTTGTTCTTCTACACCATGCTGCCTTTGTATCTATAAAATCAAATCTTTTATCCACAACTAAAAAAACAACAACAAAAAAACACCTCTTAGTCACAATTTTGTTGTCTGCATCCCAATGGGAGGAAAAAGTAGTAAGCCATCATCTTATTTTGTCTAGAGGTAACTTTCCAACTTTGTTCTTGGTTTCATGCCTAACCTTCTGTGTGCAGAATAATAAAGAAAAAGCTAAGATTCATAAATAATCCTGATAAAGCCATCAAAAATTATCAACTACCAAAGAAGCATTACAATGTCTTTCCAGGATGCAGCACTTTTCTAAAGAAAGAAAAGGAGCCTAATTTTTGAAATATGTTTACTAATAAGCACAACATGCTGGTGATAACCTTCATCTCTCAATTAACCAAAGTACCTTATCATCTGAACATTCTCATTAATAAATTTTTTGTTTTTGAGACAGTCTTGCTCTGTCACCCAGGCTAGAGTGCAGCAGCGCAATCTCGGCTCACTGCAACCTCTACCTCCCAGTTTCAAGCGATTCGCCTGCCTCAGCCTCTCAAGTAGCTGGGATTACAGGTGCCCGCCACCGCACCAGGCTAATTTTTGTATTTTTAGTAGAGACGGGGTTTCACCATCTTGGCCACGCTGGTCTCAAACTCCTGACCTCGTGAGCCACCCACCTCGGCCTCCCAAACTGCTGGGATTACAGGCTTGAGCCACCGCGCTTGGCCTCATTAATAAAGTTTTAATCTATTGCTAGCCCTACCTGCTGATGAGAACCAATTAACTAAAATTCTTTGCTTACAGAAAGTAACCTCACCATTTACTTAGATTACGACTTTGTCTTTAAGATTAATGATCTTTGGATCTATGCACAACACAATATAGTCTAGTGGTTAAAATCGAACTTTTTTTTTTTTTTTTTTTTTTTGAGACAGTCTCACTCTGTCACCCAGGCTGGAGTGCAGTGGCATGATCTTAGCTCACTGCAACCTCTGCCTTCTGGGCTGAAGCAATCCTTCCACCTCAGCCTCCAGAGTAGCTGGGACTACAGATACGAGCCACCATGCCCGGCTAATTTTTGTATTTTTTTGTAGAGACAGGGTTTCGCTATGTTGCCCAGACTGGTCACAAACTTCTGAGCTCAAATGATCCACCCACCTCAGCGTCCCAAAGTGCTGGGATTACAGGCATGAGCTACCGCGCCTGGCCAAAGGCTAACTTTTTAACGCACACTGACAGGGAGAAGGACATCTCCTTTTACTTTTGTATTTGCACTGTTGTGCAGCCCACAACAGTGGAATACTTTTATTATTATTATTCCCATTTTACAGATGAGAAAACTGAGACTTAGAAAGGTTAAAGAAGCTGCCCAAGTTTACATAGACAGAAACATGCAATTAGAATTTGATACAGTGTGATTCCGGCACCAGGAACTCTCCCAGACAATGGACAATAGCTTTCTTAGCCATCTGTCATGCAACAGTGCTCCATCTGTGAACACATGAGATTTTTAACTGTAACTAGCAGCACATGGCATAAACTAAGGCATTGTTTTCCCAAAAGTTAATTTAGGCTATAAGAACAAAATAGAACACAGTCTAAAATGTTCTTCAACTTTTATACCTTGGCACTATAAGAATTTCTGCACACATGCAGGCCGGGCACGGTGGCTCACGCCTGTAATCCCAGCGCTTCAGGCCAAGGCGGGCGGATCACGAGGTCAGGAGATCAAGACCATCCTGGCTAACACGGTGAAACCGTCTTTACTAAAAATACAAAAAATTAGCAGGGTGTGGTGGTGGGCGCCTGTAGTCCCAGCTACTCAGGAGGCTGAGGCAGGAGAACAGCATGAACCCGGGAGGTGGAGCTTGCAGTAAGCCAAGATTGTGCCACTGCACTCCAGCCTGGGCGACAGTGCGAGAGACTCCGTCTCAAAAAAAAAAAAAAAAAGAATTTCTGCACACTTGCTAGTTTGTACTGTCTCTGCTTAAGAATAGGGGCTGACTATCTCTCAGTGCCCTAAATAAGACAGGAAAAATTGTAACCCGATACAATCATGGTCAACTAAGCTTCATGATAAAAGACAGAGGCAGGTACCTCAAAGGAGAGAATCATGGCAAACTCATGCTTGACTATGTATAAAACATTTCTTTTCTGCCTAAGATTGAGGAGGCAGACAGTAGTGTCTCAAACTACCACCTGGACCTTTAAACCAATTTAACAATTATGAAGAGAAATCTTGCCAGAGAGCCAAAAAACAGTACAGGTAATATTTAACTATTCATGTTATCTTGATTAGAAAATAAAGGGACTCCCCTGAAAAACTCTCTGACCTATGTTTGTCATTTCCTGACACATAAAAAGGATTTATTGTTATGCGGGGCAGGAGGGGGCACACTGATAGGGAGAAGGGCATCTCCTTTTACTTTTGTATTTTTTATGCTTCCCACCTCCTCCCACCCCCATTTCATTAACCCTGTTGGTTTGTTTTGTTGCTTTAGGGGTTTTGTTTTTAATCTCTCTCAACAGAATAGAAGGCTTTTAAGAGAAGAACCTACATATTTATCAATTTTGTATACCACTGCCACACATGTAATAAGTACTCACAAAATATTTGCTGCATCTTAACTGAAGGATATCCTGCCATTCGTGACAACGTGGAAAAACCTGGACATTATGTTAAGTGAAATAAGCCAGGCAAATACCTCGTGATCTCACTTACATGTGGAATCTAAACACGGTGAACTCGTCCTCTCCACCAGGCCTGCACGGTTTCTGGTCAGAACTCTTGACACTAACCTAGGAACCAAACTCCCCTCAATTATTATGGCACTCTCCAATTCCAATTTCCATGGTGGGGCAGCTAACTTCCCTTCTTCCTTCCTACCCTATCCCTATCTTCCTTCCTACCCTGTCTCTCCCTCCCCAAATCCTTTTTTTTTTTTTTTTGAGACGGACTTCCGCTCTTGTTGCCCAGGCTGGAGCGCAGTGGTGCGACCTCGACTCACTACAACCTTACAACCTTGACCTCCCGGGTTCAAGCCATCCTCCCACCTCAGCCTCCTGAGTAGCTAGGACTACAGGTGGCCAACATCATGCCCAGCTAATTTTTGCATTTTCTGTAGAGACAGGGTCTTGCTATGATGTCCAGTCTGGTCTCAAACTCATGAGCCTAAGCAATCCTCCTGTCTTGGCCTCCCGAAGTGGTGGGATTACAGGCATGAGCCACTGTGCCCAGCCTTGCCTCTGCACTTTTTTTTTTTCTTTCCTTTTTTGACACAGGGTCTCACTTTGTTGCCCAGGCTAGAGTGCACTGGCATGATCTCAGCTCACTGGAACCTCCGCCTCCTGGGTTCAAGTGATTCTCATGCCTCAGCCACCAAAAGTAGCTGGGATTACAGGCATATGCCACCACACCCAGCTAATTTTTGCGTTTTTTTATTTTTTAGTTTGAGACAGAGTTTCATTTTTTGTCTTCCAGGCTGGAGTGCAATGGCGCAATTTCTGCTACCTGCAACCTCCACCTCCCGGGTTCAAGAGATTCCCCTGCCTCAGCCTCCTGAGTAGCTGGAATTATAGGTGCCTGCCACCACACCCAGCTGATTTTTTTGGGGGGTGGCAGGAGGTATAAAAATTTATTATACATAAAGAATATTACCACTAACAAATGTAGACAAGCTAGGACATGGTACTGGGTGGAGGATGGCTAGCTCTTTGGAAAGTGAAAGGTTTGGGTGGCGTACTGTCTCTGCTTAAGAATAGGGGCTGACTATCTCTCAGTGCTGCTGATTGGTCAGTAGACAGGGGGCACATGCCAAACACCACAGGGCATCAGATGCCGCTCTGTGTGCCCACAAGTGTTCCCTGTTTCATCTGGGCCTTCGAAAGGAGCACACCCAGAAGCGAGCAACTGAAGCGAAGGGGCTTCCTAAAATGCCCCTTCCAGGCTTGTCTACGAAGTCACAGCAACACCATTTTAAGCAATATGTTTAATTGGATGAGTTCCACAAACTATCCACGAAGTTTCTAACCATCACGATTCAGTGAAGTACAAAACACTGAGTTACAGGCTGTGGGAAGAGAAGGCAGCACCAATGGTGGCACCTTCTAATCCTGGTTGTTCTAGGGGCAGGGAGAGGGGAAGGTCTTTTTTTAAACCAAGCCCCTCATTTCAATGTACAAAAGAATTACTCTGATTGATATTAAATTGTATTGAAAAAAATGGACTAAAAAGCAAATACTACTGTATGTTGGGGTGGAAGTGGGAGGAAAAAATGAGTCCTTCGAAGCAGGAAGGGAGATAGCAGGGGGAGGGTTCTGTGCCTGTGACCCCGGGTGGTCATTCATGCTGCTCCATTTTTACTTTCGGTGGTCTCAGGAAGGTCCGATATTTCTTCTCTTTCTTCCACTTTGTATTGGCTTGGAAGTTTCGCCAGCTGTCCACACGACCATCTTGACTTTCCTCAAAGTTTTTCTGCCACTCTCTTTCCCGTTTGGCTTTTTCTTGAACTTCAATCTCTTCTTCCCTTTGTCGTTTCCTTTCGTGTATCTCTTTGGCTTCTCTCTCTTTCCTTTTAATTTCCAGCTCAGCAAAGAGTTTCACTGTCTGTTTATATACAGCTTGTTTGAACAGCTCAGGATCATCCTCCTCTACAATTGTAGGTTTTCCTTCCTTCTTTGTTTTTTTCGCTCTTTCACAGTGTGTTCCACGTATTCTTTTCCTGCCTGAATTACATCCAGGGTCCTCTTCTTTTGCTTCTGATCTAGTAGCAACTTGCAAGCTGTGTCCACAGCCTCAAAAGCCTTTTGTGCTCTGTCAGCATCATCTTGATTTTTGTCAGGATGCACCAAGATGGATAACTGCCAAAACCTCTTTTTTATTTCTTCATCTGTAACTTCAGGATCTGAAGAACCTCAAATGGGTTGAAACTGAAGTAAGAGGAACCAAGACGGGTCAGTCTTTCAATCTGATTTTTTGATGTTAGAACCAAGTCTCTCTTCCCTATTTGTTTCACCTCACCGTAGAAGGTCATAAATGCTGCCTCGATGCTGCCTCCGCCACCTGAAGTCCCGCTCTCTCCTGAAGCCGCCATTTCCCCAGCCCAGCCACCAAGTGATCCCCACAGCTAATTTTTTGTATTCTTAAGTAGAGACGGGGTTTCACTATGTTGGCCAGGCTGGTCTTAAACTCCTGACCTCGTGATCCACCCGCCAAGGCCTCCCAAAGTGCTGGGATTACAGGCGTGAGCCATCACGCCAGGCCAATTTTTGCATTTTTAGTAGAGACGGGTTTCGCCATACTGGCCAGACTGGTCTCAAACTCCTGAACTCATGTGATCCTCCCGCCTCGACCTCCCAAAGTGTTGGGATTACAGGCATGAGCCATCATGCCAGGCCTTGCCTCTGCATTTTATGTTCACTTTTTCAACTTCTACCTAGTCTGCCTTTTTCACCATACTACCTCTTGCTTCCTGGCTTTCAGTTAATGATACTGCTTACTATATTCAACAAATATTTGTTAGCCCTGTGTCAGAATCTATTCTAGATAGCAGTATAAAGGAGGCAGATAAGGTCTCTCATCACAGAGCTAACATTCTAGAGGGAAGAAACAGACAATAAATGAGCACTTTAAAAAATAGAATAAGGCCTGGCATGATGGCTCATGCCTGTAATCCCAACACTTTGGAAGGTCAAGGCGGGAGGATCACATGAGTTCAGGAGGTTGAGACCAGTCGGACCAATATGGCGAAACCCGTCTCTACTAAAAATGCAAAAATTGGCCCAGCGTGATGGCTCACGCCTGTAATCCTAGCACTTTGGGAGGCCGAGGCAGGCAGATCTCAAGGTCAGGGGTTCAAGACCAGCCTGACTAACATGGTGAAACCCCGTCTCTACTAAAAATACAAAAATTAGCTGGGCGTGGCCGGGCACGGTGGCTCACGCTTGTAATCCCAGCACTTTGGTAGGCCGAGGCGGGCGGATCACAAGGTCAGGAGATCGAGACCACAGTGAAACCCCGTCTCTACTAAAAATACAAAAAATTAGCCGGGCGTGGTGGCGGGCGCCTGTAGTCCCAGCTACTCAGAGAGGCTGAGGCAGGGGAATGGCGTGAACCCAGGAGGCGGAGCCTGCAGTGAGCCGAGATTGCGCCACTGCACTCCAGCCTGGGCGACAGAGCGAGACTCCGTCTCAAAAAAAAAAAAAAAAAAAAAAAAAAAAAAAAAAAAAAAAAAAAAAAATTAGCCAGGCATGGTGGTGTGCACCGGTAATCCCAGCTACTCAGGTGGCTGAGGCAAGAGAATCACTGGAACCCAGGAGGTGAAGGTTGCAGTGAGCCGAGATAGTGCCACTGCACTCCAGCCTAGGTGACACACTGAGACTTTGTCTCAAAAAATAAATTAATAAAATAAAATAAAATACTAAAAAACGCTCAATTCATAGAAGCACAGAGAAGAATGAATGGTGGTTACCAGGGATGAGAGCAGGCGATGGGGATTAAGAAGACATTGATCAAACATATACAAATTTTCACCAGGCCCAGTGGATCAGTCCTGTAATCCTAGCACTCTGGGAGGCCAAGGCGGGCAGATCACCTGAGGTCGGGAGTTCGAGACCAGCCTGGTCAACATGGTGAAACTCCATCTCTACTAAAAATACAAAAATTAACAGGGCATGGTGGCATGCATCTGTAATGCCAGCTACTTAGGAGGCTGATGCAGTAGAAACGCTTGAACCCCAGAGGCACAGGCTATGGTGAGCCAAAATCGCACCGCTGCCTTCCAGCCTGGGCGACAGAGCAAGACTCCATATCAAAAATAATAACTAGCTGGACACGGTGGCACACGCCTGAGGTCCCAGCTACTTAGGAGGCTGAGGCATGAGAATCACTTGAACCCAGGAGGCAGAGGTTGCAGTGAGCCGAGATTGATCGCACCACTGCCATCCAGCCTAGGCAACAGAGCAAGACTCTGCTTTCCTCCTCTGCCCCAAAAAAAGGATACAAATTTTCATTAGACAGGAGGAACAAGTTCAAGAGATCTATTGTACAACATGGTGGCTATAGTTAATAGCAATGTATACTGGATACTTGAAAATGCTAAGAGAATAGATTTTAAGTGTTTTCACCACACCAAATAAATATGTGAAAAAAAGTATATATTAATTAGCATGATTTAGCCATTCCATAATGTACACATATACCAAAATGTTATTCACCATAAACGTAATTATTTGTCCATTTAAAAATAAGATTTTTCTAAAAATAAAAAAAGACTCTAAAGTGTATTCCCATCTTAAAAATGAGAAAATTGAGGACTCCAGAAAGTAAATGTCCTACCCAAGGTAATTATTACATAATAGAATAGGGAAGAAAATCAAATCTCCCTAAAATAAACTTCAAAATGCAAAGTATTTCAACATGCAGAAATGAGGCTGAGAGAAAAATGGCCTTTTAAGAGATTTAGAGACTGGGTTCTGAAACAGCCTAAGTTCAAATTCTGGCTCTATCATTTACTAGCTGTTTGGCCTTGGGACAATTAATTTAAAACATTACACACTGGGGGAGGCTCGGTGGCTCACAACTATAATCCCAGCATTTTGGGAAGCCAAGGCAGGGGGAGTGCTTGAGCCCAGGAGTTCAAGACCAACCTTGGCAACATGGTGAGACCCTGTCTCTACCAAAAAAAAAAGTATTTTAATTAGCTGGGCCTGATGGCACACACCTGTGGTCCCAGGTACTCCCAGCTAGTTGGGAGGCTGAGGTGAGAGGTTGAGGCTGCAGTGAGCTGTGATTAGGTCACAGCACTCCAGCCTGGGGCAACAGACTCTGTCAAAAAAAAAAAAAAAAAAAAAAAAGAAAGGCCAGGCGTGGTGGCTGACACCTGTAATCCCAGTACTTTTGGGAGGTCAAGGTGGAGGATGGCCTGAGGTCAGGAGTTCAAGACCAGCCTGGTCAACATAGTGAAACCCCGTCTCTACTAAAAATACAAAAAAAAATTAGCCAGATGTGGTGGCAGGCACCTGTAGTCCCAGCTACTCGAGAGGCTGAGGCAGGAGAATCGCTCGAACTTGGTAGGCAGAGGTTGCAGTGAGCCAAGATTGCGCCACTGCACTCCATCCTGGGCAACAAGAGCAAGACTTCATCTCAAAAAAAATAGTATTATATACATACACACACACACACACACACACATACACACACACACACACACACATTACACAGGATACTGTGCCTTATGAACACTGCCACTTAATAAACGTTATGACGCCAACAATAAATGCAACAGGGGATAGACACAGAGGATAAAGACTGGCTGAAGTTATCAGTAAAGATTTCACACAGATTCCACATCTTACTCTGTGTTTGCTTTTTCTTTTCTTTATGAACTGTATCAGTTATACAGTACATTATGTAAAATTCTAAATAACAGTTTAAAGAATTTTAAAGCACAGTGGCAGGCACCTGTAATCTCAGCTACTCAGGAGGCTGAGGCACAAGAATCGCTTGAGGTGGAGGTTTCAGTGAGCCAAGATCACACCACTGCACTCCAGCCTGGGCGACAAAGCAAGATTCCATCTCAAAAAAAGAGAGAGAATTTTAACGCAAACACTCCATGTAATTATTACTAAGGTCAAGAAATAGACTACTACAAAAGCTTCTCCATAATATGTCCCTCCCTAATTACAAACTTGGGAAATTTAATCCAAGCCTCAGTTCCTCACCAGTAAAAGGGGGATAATACCAACATAACAATAACTATCCCACAGAGTTATTGTAAAATGTTTATTGGCATATAGTAAAGGCTCAATGTTCTTTTTTGCTTTTGTTCTTTTTTTGAGACAGAGTCTCACTTTGTCACCCAGGCTGGAGTGTAGTGGCGCAATCTCAGCTCACTGCAACCTCGACCTCCTGGGCTCAACCTATCCTCTGCCTCAGCCCCCCAAGTAGCTGGGACTACAGGTGCGCACTACGACACCTAGCTAATATTTTGTATTTTTTGTAGACACAGGGTTTCACTATGTTACCCAGGCTTGTCTGAAACTCCTGAACTCCAGTGATCGCCCGCCCCAGCCTCCAAAAGGGCTAGGATTACAAGTGGAAGCCACTATGCCTAGCCAAGTGTTTTCTTACACACACACATATTCACCAGAACAAAGACGTGGGGAAAGACAGGATACAAGTATGTAATCTAATTTGGTGATAACATATAACCACAGAGAAGTACAATGAAGAGATAAAGCTGGAAAGCTAGGTTGTAGCCATGTAAGAAACAAAAGAAAAACTTAAGAAGCAAATAACAAAAGGGAAACTGAGAAAATTCACTGGACAGTTTTGGAAGACAACTCTCCATGGAGTCTCTTGATTTTCTGCCTGTCTTGAGAAGAGAAGCACTGAAAGCCTTTGTTCCAATCTTTTCAGGACAGTTATACAGTGAAGAGTCCTGGAAGAAAGACATGTCCCCGAGCAAAAAGCGTATTTATGACCCATTATAAAAGATCTGAATTTCTCTAAGCTTGAGATTCCACTACTTGTGCAGGTATCACCTGGACCTCTTCCCAAAGACCTATGCAAACTGGAGCTCAGAAATATGATGCAAATGCTGACTGTCTGGCTACTGATAAAGTGCATCGTTCTTCATCTATGACCAAGTCATTTCAATGACTTCTACCATAAGCCATTAAACTATGCCAAGTTAACTTGTCAGCCTATACATAGGGTAAAACTTCAAACTCTTCATAGTTCTTGACAGACATTAGCATATAATCAATGTTTATTATAACTGAAAGACTCCACTTCCATGTTGTTGGAAGGAATTTTTTTTTTTTTTTGAGACGGAGTTTTGCTCTTGTTGCCCAGGCTGGAGTGCGATGGCGCGATCTCAGCTCACCACAACCTCTACCTCCCGGGTTCAAGTGATTCTCCTGCCTCAGCCTCCCAAGTAGCTGGGATTACAGGCGCCCTCCACCATGCCCAGCTAATTTTGTATTTTCAGTAGAGATGGGGTTTCTCCATGTTGGTCACGCTGGTCTCGACCTCCTGACCTCAGATGATCTGCCTGCCTCAGCCTCCCAAAGTGCTGGGATTACAGGCGTGAGTCATTGTGCCTGGCCAGGAATTTTTTAAAAAGCAATACTCAACTACATACTACCATCAAAAGCACTTTAAATACAATAAAGAGTTTTGGGTAGATAGGTAGAAAAAGATATATTATGGAAACAGTAAGCTCAAGATGGCTGGAGTGGCTGTATTAACATCAAATAAAGCAGACTTCAAGAAAAAGATTATTACCAGAAACAGAGACATATTTCATAATAATAAAAAGGTCCACTTGTCAAAACAACATAATAATCATAAGTTGTACATGTCTTACAACAGAGCTTCAAAATGAGTGAGAAAAACTTGACAGAATTAAGGGAGAAACAGATAATTCTACAGTCATAGTTGGATATTTTAACTTTCTTCTTGGCAGCTGATAGAATGAGACAAAAAAACAACGACAAAAAAAAAACAAAGACATAGATTATTTGAAAAGTGCTATTAAAACACCTTAACCTAATTGATAGTTACAGAATACTACACCCAACAACTGGAAAACACACTTTCAAGTATGAAAGATACATTAACCAAGATGGACCATATGCTGGTCCATAAAATAAGTTTCAATAAATTTAAAAGGATTAAAATCATAAAGACTACGACCTCAAAATGAAACTAAGTTAGAAATCAGTAATAAGATACCTAGAATAATCCCAAATATTGAAAATTAAACAAGGCTGGGCATGGTGGCTCATGCCTGTAATCCGAGCACTTTGGGAGGCCGAGGCAGGCGGATCCTTGAGGTCAGGAGTTCAAGACAAGCCTAGCTAACATGGCAAAACCCCATCTCTACTAAAAAAATTCAAAAATTAGCTGGGTGTGGTGGTGCACGCCTGTAATCCCAGCTACTGTGGAGACTGAGACAGGAGAATCACCTGAACCAGGGAGGTGGAGGTTTCAGTGAGCGGAGATTGCGCCACTGCACTTCAGCCTGGGTGACAGAGCGAGACTCCGTCTCAAAAAAAAAAAAAAAAAAGAAGAAAATTAAACAACACACTTTTAAGTAATCCATGGGTAAAAGAAGATATCACAAATTAAAAACAATGTCAAAGTAAATTATAAACATATAACACATCGAAGTCTGAGTGATGTAGCAGTGCTTAGAGAAAAATATATAGCTTTAAATGCATTTATTAGAAAACAAAAAGTGCCTAAAATCCATAACCTAAAGTTTCACTCTAAAAGGCTGGAAAGAAAGCAAAGCAGAAGAAAATTTTAAAAAGCAGAAACCAATGAGATACTAAAGACAAATACTGACAATTATCTCAGTTGGTTATTTGAAAAAATAATCGATAAATCACTAGACTGGGTCAAGATAAAAAGAACATACTGGCCAGATGCAGTGGCTCACGCCTGTAATCCTAGCACTTTGGGAGGCCGAGACGGGTGAACAGCTTGAGGCCAGGAGTTCAAAACCAGTATGGCCAACATAGTGAAACCCTGTCTCTACTAAAAATACAAAAAATTAGTCGGACATAGTGGAGGGCACCTGTAATCCCAGCTACTTGGGAGGCTGAGGCAGGAGAATCGGTTGAACACAGGAGGCGGAGGTTACAGTGAGCTAAGATTGCACCACTGCACTCCAGCCTGGGCAACAAGAATGAAACTCCCTCTCAAAAAAAAAAAAAAAAAATACCAGAAATTAAAGAAGAGCTATCACTACAGATCCTACAGACATTAGAAGGATAGCAAGGAAATCTTACAAACTCCTGCCAATCAATTAAGTAAAATGAACAAATTTCCCTAAACTGACACAAGATGAAACAGACCAAAATTGACACAATATGAAACAGAAAATTTGAATAGCCCTATATCTAGTATAGAAACTAAATTTGATTTTGTTATCAAAACCATCCCAAAAAGAAAATTCCAAGTCCAGATGGTATCACTGGTACATTCTAAAATTCAAGGAAGAATAACAGTTATTACACAAACTATTTCAGTAAATACAGGGAACATGTCCCAACCTTTTTTATGAAGCCATCATAACCCTAATACCAAAACCTGACAAAGACATTACAATAAAACTATAAAGCAATATGCCTAATGAAGAAATAGGCCAAAAATCCTATCAAAATAATAGTAAATACAAAAGGGATACATAATACGCTGTGACCAAGTTGGCTTATCCCAGTAACCAAAATTATTTTAACTTTTGAAAACCATCATTAACTTAACCATTCTACCACTAAAGACATTCAGTTTATTTCTGAATTTTGGCTACTGCAAATAAGGCTACTATGAACATTCTGTTTACACATCCTGGTACAAAAACACAAGGATTTTGGCTGGCCGCAGTGGCTCACGCCTGTATTCCCAGCACTTTGGGAGGCCGAGGCAGGCAGATCACTTGAGGTCAGGAGTTTGAGACCAGCCTGACCAACACAGAGAAACCTCATCTCTACTAAAAATACAAAATTAGCCAGACATGGTGGTGCATCCCTGTAATCCCAGCTACTCAGGTGGCTGAGGCCGGAGAATCGCTTGAACTGGGCAGGCGGAGGATGCGGTAAGCCAAGATTGCACTATTGCACTCCAGCCTGGGCAACAAGGGCGAAACTCCGTCTCAAAAATAAAAACACAAGGATTTCATTCATCAGGAATATAAAGATAGGAGTATAACTGCTGGGGCTAAAATACATGAATCTTGAATTTACTATCTTACTAACATCTTTCAGAAAATGATTGTTATCAATTTACACTGCTGACAAAAGTGAGAATGTAATTCCTCTACGTTCTCACCAATACTTGATATTATCAGACTTTTAATGTTTGTCAGTCTGAAGGAAGTGAAATGGTTTCTTCTCATGGCTCTACTTGGCACTTTCCTTTTTACCAATGAGATTACAATTCAATGCTTTTCCCAGTGTTAGCTGCTGTGAGTCATGACATTTCTTAGGTGAACTGCAACCAACCTTTTTTTTTTTTGAGACAGAGTCTCACTCTGTCACCTAGGCTGGAGTGCAGTGGTGCGATCTCAGCTCACTGCAACCTCTGCCTCCAGAGTTCAAGCAATTCGCGTGTCTCAGCCTCCCGAGCAGCTGGGACTACAGGCACATGCCACCACACGCAGCTGATTTTTGTATTTTTAGTAGAGACGAGGTTTCGCCATGTTGGCCACACTGGTCTCCAACTCCTGACCTCAAGTGATCCACCTGCCTCAACCTCCCAAAGTGCTAGGATTATAGGCGTGGGCCACTGTGCCCAGCCACAACCAGCATTCTTAATAGAAAAGATCAGAAAATATCAGAGTGCACTGCATAAAGACTAAGTATTATTTCATGAAACTTTTATTTTCATTGTGTGTGGATGTGTGTGTTTGTACTAGGCCACAACGTAAAATGTTTTTGTAACTGCTAGCAGAAGCTAGAAAACAAGTTAAAAGCCATTGCTATTGTGTTTACAGCAAAATTCCATTGAAATTCTTGGACAACTAAATGGTACATCATTTTGGTCCATAGCACAAAGGAATGTATTTCATAAAGAAGGTAAGATACTCCCACATAACCCATAAATATATACACCTACTACGGACTCACAAAATTAAAAATAAATAAAAAATAAACTGGTTGGGGGGGAAAGAAGGCAAGATTTATGACATCCTTCACTACTGACTGGCAAAAAAAGAGTAGCCACCCCCACCCTTTTTGGTACCAGGGACCAGGTTCATGGAAAAAAATTTTTCCACGGATGGGGTGGGGAATCGGAAGGTTTCAGGATAAAACTGTTCCACCTCAGATCATCATGCATTAGATAAAGCGCGCAACCTACATCTCTTGAATGCGCAGTTCACAATAGAGTTTGCACTCATATGACAATCTAATGCTCCTACTGATCTGACAGGAGGTGGATGGAGCACAGGTTTGATAAAGCTAGCTCACCTGCCTCTCACTTCCTGCTACGCAGTCCAGTTTCTACCAGGCCACAGACCATATGGGTCCACAGCCCAGGGGTTGGGGACCCTTGATTTAGAACACAGGTGTCCAATCTTTTGGCTTCCCTGGGCCACATTAGAAGAAGAATTGTTGTAGGCCATACATAAAATACACTAATGATAGCTAATAAGGTAAAAAATAAACAAAACAAACCTCATATTGTTTTTAATAAGTTTATGAAATTTGTGTTGAGCCAAATTCAAAGCCATTCTGGGCTGCATGCAGCCCATGGGCCACAGGTTGGACAAGCCTGATTTAGAAGAGGAGGAGAAAAATCTGAGGGAAGCAATAAGGGGTATGTTATATAAAGAAAAGATTCTATAAAACCAACTGAATTATAAGACACTTTCAGCACTAAAAGGCAGGAAGCTGACTGTCCTCTTAACCACCAAAATAACAGAAAACTTCCTACAGACACAATTCTAATTCCTTCAAGAATCACCTCATTCTGTGGCTTATGCAAGAACATCATTTTAGCTCTCTGCTTCCTAGTTTTTCCCTACCACCCTAGCAAGAATCATCTAAATTCTAAAGATTTATATTTTTATTCAGTCAACAAAAATTTACCAAGCCCCTATTATATCATTTGTGTATTAAAATATATCTCCCTAGCAATTTTAATTCCCAGTTATATCCTTTAAAGCAAGGGTGGCCAATCTTTTAGCTTCCCTGGGCCACACTGGAAGAATTGTCTTGGGTCACCCATAAAATAAATTATAACTGATGAGCTAAAAAAAACAAAAAAAAATGCAAAAAAAAAACTCACAATGTTTTAAGAAAGTTTATAAATTTGTGTTCAGCCACGGGTTGGACAAGCTTGCTGGGCTTGATTATCCCTGGCTAACCTACCTTAATTGCCTCTTCATGAACGTATTTTGCTTCTTGGACTACCAAACCGTATGCCATGACTAAACTTCTGCTGCCTTCTTTGTTCCACCAATAATACCCCTACTCTGAAACTTGCAAATAACTATTCTCTTCATAAGAATTCTCTCCTCAGCCGGGCGCGGTGGCTCACTTTGGGAGGCCAAGGCAAGCTGATTGCCTGAGGTCAGGAGTTCGAGACCAGCCTGGCCTTAGGCAGGTGCTGAAACCCCGTCTGTACTAAAAATACAAAAATTAGCCAGGCATTCAAGCACAGTGCCTCACGCCTGTAATCCCAGCACTTTCGGAGGCTGAGGCAGGCAGATCACCTGAGGTCAGGAGTTCGAGACCAGCCTGACCAAAATGGAAAAACACTGTCTCTACCAAAATACAAAATTAGTTGGGTGTGGTGGCACGTGCCTGTAATCCCAGCTACTCAGGAGGCTGAGGCAGAAGAATCACTTGCACCCGGGAGGCAGAGGTTGCAGTGAGCCGAGATTGCACCACTGCACTCTAGCCTGGGCAACAAGAGTGAAACTCTGTCTCAAAAAAAAAAAAAAAAAAATCAGCCGGGCATGGTGGTGGGTGCCTGTAATCCCAGCTATTCAGGAGGCTGGGACAGGAGAATTCACTTGAACCTGGGAGGCGGAGGTTGCAGTAAACCAAGATTGCGCCACTGCACTCCAGCCTGGGCGACAGAGCGAGACTCCGTCTCAAAAAAAAAAAAAAGAATTCTCTCTTCACAAGCTGCTAGACCAATCACACCACAGCAACTGTCTGACGCAATGATTGTGTGAATCTGCCACTTAACAGGAGTGTGATCCAAGGCATTTAAATTCCTTAACTTCAGCCACGCACAGTGGCTCACGCCTGTAATCCCAGCACCTTGGGAGGCCAAGGCGGGCTGATTACTTGAGGCCAGGAGTTTGAGACCAGCCTAGGCAACATGGCAAAATCTCATCTCTTTACAAAATACAAAAATTAGCTGGGCGTAGTGGCATGTGCCTGTAGTCCCAGCTACTGTAGGCCCCACCTGAGCCTGGGGAGGTTGAGGCTGCAGTGAACTGTGACTGCACAACTGTACTCCAGCCTGAGTGACAGAGAGAGACCCTATCTCAAAAAATAAAAAATAAATCCCTTTACTTCTCTGAGATTCAATATCATATCAAAACCAGGTAAAACAAAAGGCATCAACGAATAGCAAGAATTACATACTTTTTTTTTTTTTTGAGACGGAGTCTCACTCTGTCACCCAGGCTGGAGTGTAGTGGCACAATCTCAGCTCACTGCAAGCTCCACCTCCCGGGTTCACACCATTCTCCTGCCTCAGCCTCCCCAATAGCTGGGACTACAGGTGCCCGCCACCACACCCGGCTAATTTTTTGTATTTTTAGTAGAGACAGGGTCTCACCGTGTTAGCCAGGATGGTCTCGATCTCTTGACCTCATGATCCACCCACCTCGGCCTCCCAAAGTGCTGGGATTACAGGTGTGAGCCACCGTGCCTGGCCAAGAATTATGTAATTTTTAAAAAGTACAAATAACTGGCCAGCCGCAGTGGCTCACGCCTGTAATCCCAGCACTTTGGGAGGCCAAGGTGGACAGACAGTTTCAGGTCAAGAGTTAGAGACCAGCCTGGCCAACAAGGTGAAACCCTGTCTCTACCAAATATATAAAAAATTAGCTAGCCGTGCTGGCGCATGCCTACAGTCCCAGCTACTCAGGAGGCTGAGGCACACGAATCGCCTGAACCCAGGCGGTGGAGGTTGCAGTGAGCCTAGATCATGCCATTGCACTCTGGTCAGGGCACACTCAAAAAATAATAATTTTTTTTTTTTTTTTTTTCCTGAGATGGGTTCTCACTCTGTCACCCAGGCTAGAGTGCAGTGGCGTGATCTCAGCTCACTGCAAGCTCCGCCTCCCAGGTTCAAGCAATTCTCCTGCCTCGGCCTCCTGAGTAGCTAGGATTACAGGCAAGTGCTACCATGCCTGGCTAATTTTTTTATTTTTAGTATAGACAGGGTTTCACCATGTCGGCCAAGGTGGTCTCGAACTCCTGACCTCAGGTGATCCACCCACCTCGGCCTCCCAAAGTGCTGGGATTACAGGCATCGGCCACTGTACCAGGCCAATAATAGTAATTTTTAAAAATTAAAAAAAAAAAGTGTTCTTACTGGCAGAAATGAAAGAAAAAATAATTATATAAACTCCCTTCTCCCACTGCCTCCCTTCTTTATAACTTTTTAAATTTTTTTTTTAATTTCCTCTCAATGCAATAGAATTATTTCATAGAGGAAGGCACATAAACTAAGGTACCAGGAAACGGGAAAGGAAAAAAGGTGAGGAAAAGGCAATATAAGTAAGAGTAAGCTGATCAAGTTGGGTTACTGCTCTGCCTATGTCCTCTCCTTGTATGTCCAGGATCTCAACAGGTAAATGTGAATATACTTCTTTTCCCATGGCAGGCAAAATTCTTAAGAGCCTCCACTAACCCACACCCTTGTATCATCCCCTCCCCTTGAGTGTGGGAGAGACCTGTAGATATAACGGGATATCACTACGGTGATTATATGACGAAATATATGTTTGCATATGTAATTAAGGCCCTTAGTTAAGTTTACCACAAGGGCCTCAGAGCTTAGCTGGTGAGCTTTTAAAAAAGACCTTAAAGGGGAGTCAGAGGTCAGACACACAGGAAATAGGGAGATTGACTCCTGCTAGCATGGATAAAAGCTAACAGCCATGTTGTGAACTGTCTATGTGGCCACATGGCAAGGATCTGAGAGCAGTCCTTGGCCAAGAGCTAACAAGAAGATGGGGACTTCATACTATCACAAGGAAATTAATTGTGCCAACAAGTAGTGACCTTGAAAGACAACTCTGGCCGGGCACAGTGGCTCACACCTGTAATCCCAGCATTTTGGGAGGCTCAGGTGGGCAGATCACGAGGTGAAGAGATGGAGACCATCCTGGCCAACATGGTGAAACTCCGTCTCTACTAAAAATACAAAAATTAGCTAGGCATGGTGGCACACACCTGTAGTCCCAGCTACTTTCGAGGCTGAGGCAGGAGAATCGCTTGAACCTGGGAGACAGAGATTGCAGTGAGCCGAGATCGCACCACTGCACTCCAGCCTGGTGACAGAATGAGACTCCATCTCAAAAAAAAAAAAAGACAACTCTAAGCCTCAGATATGAACGGCAGCCACAGCTGACACCCTGATTTTAGCCTATGAGATGCTCAGCTATACCTCCCCAAACTTCTGACCTATGGAAGCTGAAAAAATTGTTAATCAGCTAAGTGTGAAATTTGTTATGCATCAAAGAAAAGAAAGAAAGAAAGAAAGAAACTAATATACCCTCCTAAATAAGGATATAAAGATACAGGACAAAACAACAAATAAAAGGGGAAACAAGAATGTATCTTTCCCAGAGTACATTATTTCTTCTCACAGCACTGAGATTATGAACATACAGAGTCAGAATCAAGGAAAAAAAGATTAAAACTGTACAAAATTCTGTAAATTTTAAGTTATAGTAATTAAATGTGTGTTTTTCACAGACATCTTGTTACACAATCACCATAAGATACTATCCCCATTTTATTTTTTTAAAGAGATGGGGTCTTGTATGTTGCCCAGGCAGGCCTTAAACTCCTGGGTTTAAGGGCTCCTCCTGCGTCACTACAGAGTAGCTGGAACTACAGGAGTGCACCACTGGGCCCGGCTCCCCATTTTTAGAGATAAAGTAAGGCTCAAAGGTAACATCCCGAACACCACAAACCCAGGGGATGTTCAAAGTAACTTCGGTCCAGGACCCACTCCTTCTCCCCTACACCATAGTGCCTTTAAGGCTTTAAAAGAGCCAATCAAATCTACAGTCATTTTATTAGTCTCTTCAAAGGAGGCAATCCTAGTAACACAACAAACTTCCACATTTTGCATCTATTTAAATATTCCTTAGCTTTATCAGAACATCGAAACTGAAGTGGATACAGAAAAATTTCCACTCAAAAGCAGTTCGTTTGTGAAAATGACCACTGGTAGATCACTTGAATTTCGTTTACTCGAAGTACGTTTTAAATATGTAAAGGAAAAAACGTGGCAAAACACCTGTAGATCTTCTACAACTTTATTTGGGTAACAATTTGTCTTATAAGTATTCCTAATCATCAAAAACAAGGAAGTAACATTTCTGCTTCTTTCCATTCCATATTTCCCTACTTGGTTAAAATTTTTTAGTCTGAATTCTTCATACATTATGAATATTGGAACAAGGTACGTTATATTACTATACAATAAACAAGTTATTTTTATTTTCACTGTTCTGTATATTTCTCTAAGTGCTTCACCATCAGAATGTGCAATTTTCTTAAAACACGAGGAAAACTAAAATGTAGAGGCACATTCAAATTCCACATAAGTTACAAATCACACAACTTTGTGCCAATTCAGATACTTTCTCGTGTAAACACTATTTTTGCGAAGATGCAAAATAGTCTTTCTAGTCAGAACCACGAGAATAAACTCTATCCATCTTCACACCAACTTTAACAGCAAATAATTTTTTTTATCACAAATTGCATTTTTTTCTTTGTCTGTAAGTGTCCAAAACTATCCCATGACTTATACGCCCGGAGCACGATTCCCTGCAATGTGAAGAGAATCGATAACATTTCAAATGTGGGTAGACAGCGGTGACGTGACAATCCTTAAACCTGAAAATTTCTTAGTACCCATACCATACAAGAAGCACCCAGTTCGGACCCTGCAAACGAGGCTCAAGTCCAACTCCAAGCACTCTAGTTTCCCACCCCGCCCCCACCTCGAGAAAGGAGGGAAAACAACTTTTATTGGCCTCGTCTCTCAGGGGACTGGCAAACTAGCGGGGCAGTGCTTGGGCCTGGACACGTTTCACAAGGAAGCCCCCGTCGGGGGCTGAGAGGGCAGATAGCTGGAAAGCCCGGCATTGACGCCCCATCTCCCCCAGCCGCCACCCCCCAGCCCCACCCTGCCAACAAGAAGCCTGGGCCAGCCACCCCGCCAAGCGACCCCCCAGGCCCCTCCGCTGAGATGAACTCGTTGTCATGTGACGCCGCCGTCGCTAAAACACCGCAGAAACGCAGGTCGGCGGGCGGCGGAAGGGATTCGCGCCAGCCCGCCTCGGCCCGGCCCCGCTGGGCGCGGGCGAGTCCCGAGAGCCCGGGCGGGCGGGGGGGCAGAGGGCGGGCTTGGCGGCGGGCCCGAGCGCGCCACAAAGGCTTCCGCGCCTGTCGCCGTAGTGCCCGGGCGGGCGGGGGCAAAATTTTCGGTGCCCGCGGGAGGGGTGGCAAGCGACGAAGACGCCGGGTTGCCCGCCGCGCCCACAGACGCCTCTCCGCGCACTCGGACGGCCCACGACCGCCGCTCCCCGCACAGGCCCGCGCGGCCTCCCTCCCCCGCACGGGGCCCGCGCCCGGCCCGCCCGCTCGCCGCTCGCGCTCTCTAGCTCTCGACCGGCCTCCATCTTGGATCGGCGCTTCCAGCCCCCGCGCCGCTGCCGCCGCATTCCCCCTCTTTCCCGCCCCCCGCCGCCGTCGCCGCCGCCCGCACTCACCTCAGCTGCCCATCCGGGCGCCGCCGACTGTCGACCTAGTTTCCCCCCAAAAGTCTCCGGTGTGTTATTCCCGATGTGGGGGGGTTGTTACGGGGTGGTCGCCGGGGGTCCGGGAGCGGGGGCCGCGCCTTCAACGGAGCTGCAATCCTAACCCGCCATCTGGTGGCATTTTCCACACGCCAATGGCGCCGCTGCAGACTTGGGTCCGGACCGCCCTCTGCTGGCCGCGGTGCTCACTGCCTTGCTGACGGGACAGGCCTGCCCGGAAAAGGGAGGGAGCTGAGGCGCGAGCTAGGGGCCGCGGCAGGGGCGCGCGCAAACGCTTTCCAGTGGAGATTGCGCGCACGCGCAGCAGCGGGGCGGGAAACGTGGCCGCTGCGTGGCGGCCCCGCCCCCACACGGAGCGCTCGCTCAGTTCAGCCAATCGCGAGCGGCGTAGGCTTCTGGATAAGGGCGCTGTGGACGGTTCTTGCGCCGCCCGAGGCTGGCGGAAGGACGGCCACGGTGGCGCCTGCGCGTCCGGCTCGTCGAGTTGCCGCCCGCCATTTTTGGAGCTTCTTGGAGACCTAGGCAGGAACCCGCCCCGGGTTCCTTCACCGAGGCTCCTCCCTAGGTCTCAGGGCCGGCGCTTTCCTCTGTTCCCGCCCGGCTCCTGCTGCCCCCATCCGCAGCTCTCGAGACGCCCTGCGGCAACCCGATGGTGAGGCCGCGCAGATCCCTGTTCCCACTTGGATTTAGCAAGGGCCTCAGAGCTCAGCATTGTATTCGCGATTTACGGTGACAAGAGCTTTCACCAGGCGAGAGTGAAAAGGTTTCAAAGGGACTATTGGGGACTTCCCTCGCCATTAATCTAGACGAAACACTGCCGGCCCCAGGCCGATTGGCGTCATCCTGCCTCTGTAAAGCAGCACATCCTCTCCGTGGTGCCGGCTTTGCATAAGGCGGCAGCATTGGCTAGTTTGTGAGAAGAGAATATGACTAGACTGAGAAAATAGACTCAGCTGTGAAATTGGATTTCTCCTTCCACAACCTAGGACTACTTTCAGTAGCTCTGAAATAAACATGAGAATCTTAGCCTCCTAGATGCCAAAAGAGAAATAATCAATAAGGTGAAATCATTAACAAACTATGTTGAACGTCACCTCTTCCCTGATCTCCACCTGCCCGTCCGTGGCTATGGATCCCTACCTTTCACTTGCTTGCTTTTCACCGCAAAAGTGAATCCTTACTCTCCTAGATCATTAGCCCCGTATATGACTAACTTCTCTATCGCTATAGCCAACTTTATTTCAGTATAGAATCGCTCAACTACTTTATAGTCTTCAGGGCCTATCTACAGTAGGTTACCCGTATTTGTGGTTTCTCTCTCAACGGTTTGCAAGATGTGTGGCTTTTCGCTGGAGGAAGACATAACTGACCAGATTGGATATGAATTCGTGCCTGGACCCCTACTTACAATTTTCTTGGGTTTTCTTCTAATCTCTGGCTGATCTCCTATTTTCCACAAAGACTGTTTCAAGCTCTACATGTTATTAAAGATGCCAGTCCCAGTCCATACTAATAGATAAATTCATCCAGTTTCCTGGGCTGAAAGCTATGGGACTCCAATTCCGGTTTGACGTTCCCTCCATTATAAAATATCTGTGACCACTTCCTGTTTGTGATCCCAAAACTTCTAACCAAATTAACCCAGAACCCTTCTCTCCAAAGCCACTCCCTCTGCCTGAAACTATGCCATCCCTTCCCACCTTCTCCTTCCACCACTACTTTCCTAGCGCCCTATAACGTAAATATGTTCTTATCCGCTGTCTTCTTCCTTTCTGTTTCTCAGAAGTTTCTGTTGTCTTGGCTGGGTGCGGTGGCTCACACCTGTAATCCCAGCACTTTGTGAGGCCGAGGCGGGCGGATAACATGAGGTCAGGAGTTCGAGACTACCCTGGCCAACACGGGGAAACCCTGTCTCTACTAAAAATACAAACATTAGCCAGGCGTGGTGGTGTGCGCCTGTAATGCCAGCTACTCGGGAGGCTGAGGCAGGAGAATCTCTCGAACCCGGGAAGTGAAGGTTGCAGTGAGCTGAAATCACGCCACTGCACTCCAGCCTGGGCGACAAGAGTGAGACTCCGTCTCAAAAAAAAAAGTTTCTGTTGTCTTTTTTTTTTTAATTCAGTGATGTTACTCCCACCAGTTGCTATGCTATCAACCTTCCTTTCATTGACACATTCTCAAAAGAAACAGGGTTTTCACCAATCCCCATCCCCTACTTAAAACCCTTTTTCCCTCTCTTTTAAGACACGTCCCCGGATCTACACCTACCTAGTTTGCTGGTCTTCTGATTTCTTTGCTAGCACCTCCTCTTTCTTCAATCTGTTCTCTACTACATGCCTTCTCTTAGGTCTCCCAAAATTAGTCTGTTCTTGATTTTTCCTTAACTGAGGTTCCTCGTGTTCAGCTACTTGCCAGAAAGCTGCAGCTCAAACACTTAAAATAATTCATCTCTCTTATTTGAATTTCCTAATTTATCCTAACATTGTAATTTCAGCATAGTGTAGTAATTAAGAACATGAACTGTGAAACCAGACTGCTCTGGAAAGCTTTGTAACCTTAGACAAATCTCTTTCTGTCTCAGTTTCCTCAACTGCAAAATGGAAATAGCAACAGTACCAATCTCATAGGGTTGTTATGAGTATTAAACTATTTAACTATTTAATATTTAAACTATTTAATATATATTATAGAAATGCCATCAGCATTATTACATTTATTGTTTTTAATCTTACTAAGAACTTTTTAGCATTTTTAAGTCTGGGGGCACGGGTAATCAACTTTCTAAGTTTATGGAAATCTAAAATTGTATTTTGCCCTCACACTTAATAATTAATAAGTAATTTTTATAATCAATTTTATAAATTGTTTATAAATAATTACATAGCAGCCTAGGCTCTAAACTGTAGGGCCAGACTTGATTATTTTCTTTCAAAAAAGCCTAAGTCCCATCATACCTCATTCAGATGGCTTGCTTTTTTTTCTACTGCTGCCATCCTTATTCAAAACCTTCTCCCCTCCCATTGCCTTAAACCAAAACTATTGTAATAGCCTTGTAAACACCTCTCCCTTCATTCACCTCCCTTTTGTTTGTGTTTGTTTGTTTTTGAGACAGGGTCTTGCCGTCTTGCCCAGGCTGGAGTGCAGTGGTGCAGTCATAGCTCTCTGCAACCTCTAACTTGGGCTCAAGTGATTCTCACACCTCAGCCTCGCTAGGTCTAGAGGTAGGTGCCATTGACCCACCTTCCCTCTACTCCCCACTCCTGCTTTACTTCTCTTTTTAAAATGCAACATTGTTATACCTACACAAAAGCGTTCTGTGATTCCTATGGCTTAAAAGATATCATCTAAAATAGTTAATGACATTCAAGGCATGCCTTGATATTTTTTCATTTTTTTTCTCTATTTCATTAGAAATTATTCACACTAGGCCGGGCGCGGTGGCTCACGCTTGTAATCCCAGCACTTTGGGAGGCTGAGGCGGGCGGATCACGAGGTCAGGAGATCGAGACCACGGTGAAACCCCGTCTCTACTAAAAATACAAAAAAATTAGCCGGGCGTGGTGGCAGGCGCCTGTAGTCCCAGCTACTCGGAGGGGCTGAGGCAGGAGAATGGCGTGAACCCGGGAGGCGGAGCTTGCAGTGAGCCGAGATTGCGCCACTGCACTCCAGCCTGGGCGACAGAGCGAGACTCCATCTCAAAAAAAAAAAAAAAAAAATTATTCACACTAGCTGACCTGTCTGATTAATCATAAATGTAAGTGAAGGGCAGATTTATTCATCCTTTACCTATCTGGTAAGATAAAGTAATAAAGGTCCCATAACATGTTGACTTTGTTACAGAATTACACATAAAAGCAGAGGCTGCTTTTAAGAAATTCTTCCCCCACCCCCCGACAGAGTTTTGATCTTGTTGCCCAGGCTGGAGTGCAATGGCGTGATCTTGGCTCACCGCAGCCTCCAGGTTCAAGTGATTCTCCTGCCTCAGCCTCCCAACTAGCTGGGATTATAGGCATACTCCACCATGCCCAGCTAATTTTGTATTTTTAGTAGAGATGGGGTTTCACCACGTTGCCCAGGCTGGTCTCGAACTCCTGACCTCAGGTCGAGGCCCTGGGCCTCCCAAAGTGCTGGGATTACAGGCGTGAGCCACTGCGCCTGGCCGACGAAATTCTTAATCAAGATTCCAGTTCTCTTGGTAAGGATTTTCAAACACCACAATTTTTATTAACAGCTTCAAGTCATACATATGATCAAAATATTATTGAGGCACAGAAAAACGATTCCCCAAAATACAGCACTTCAGCAAGCTGAATCCTTTGAAAATTGAAAGGCCTCAGAACCAAGGTCTGTCTCTGACTTTCCCTGTCTCCCTGATCCTCTTTCCCGAAGCACCAAGGGTACACTCTCTTTGGAATTTCCTTATCTGACCAAGAAAGCTTTTTTCCAAAAGAAATGCAATGTTGGCAGGGCAGGGCATGGTGGCTCATGTCTGTAATCCTAGCATTTTGGGAGGCCAAGGTGGATGGATCACCTGGGGTCAGGAGTTTGAGACCTGCCTGGCCAACTTGGTGAAACCCTGTCTCTACTAAAAAAACAAAAATTGGTCAGCATGGTGGCGCATGCGTGTAGTCCCAGCTACTGGGGAGGCTGAGGCAGGAGAATAGCTTGAACCTGGGAGGCGGAGGTTGCAGTGAGCCGAGATTGCACCACTGCACTGCAGCCTGGGTGACAGAACGAGACTCTGTCTAAAAATAAATAAATAAATAAATAAAAAGAAGAAATGCAATGTTGTAAAACTCCCTCCCTAGTAATATCAAATAATCAGGAAATATCAACCACTAGAGAACAGATTGACAGTCACCATGACCTCACAGACTTTTCATCTGTTCTTTTGAGGGCAGCTGCAAGGGATTACCTGGAGGACTTTATCTGCGTAATAAGACAATCTTTGTTCCTGTGCAGCTCTGCACCTCACCTTCCCATTAATGTCTGCCTTCCACCTCCAAGGTCCATTTGTTCTCCCTTAATGACTTGCTGTCACTCAAAAGAATTTCTACATTCTCCATCTCCCCCTTCCCTTATGAAAAAGGGTATATAAGTTTCTTTACCACACTAAATAATGGGTAATCACTCTGGATTATTCACACACACACACACGTTAATTTAAAACGTTTGGTGTTTTTGAAACAGGATCTCACTCTGGGACCCAGACCAGAGTACAATGGCACTATCACAGCTCACTGAAGCCTAAAAGTCCTGGGCTCAAGTGATCCGCCTCAGCTTCCCAAGTAGCTGGGACTACAGGCACACACCACCATGCCTACTAATTTTTTAAAAAAAAATCTTTGTAGAGATGAGGTCTCACTGTGTTGTCCAGGCTGGTCTCAAACTCCTGGACTCAAGCAATTCTCCCTACTTGGCCTCCCAAGGTGCTGAGATTACAGGTGTGAGCCACTGCGCCCAGCCTAATGTGACTGTCGTCAGTTGATTTTTCAGCAAACCTTCAGCAGAGGGAAAACTTCCCTTTATTATTACATATAAAAGTTTTCCTTTCACCCCTACAATATGAAAAATAATATAATTCTTCAGACATATGCCCATCAGAACTTTGTTTCAACTCAATCTCTTAGCCAACCTGGTCCAAAAGTAGATATTTAATGTTATAAATAGAAAAAGAAATGCATTATATAGCCTATGAAATGGGAAGACATTGAACAGGGGTTGCAATAGTTTATTTTAAAAGATTTTTATATAGTGTTGTTTTACTGGGAGCTTTAGATTGCTTTTCTTGTTTTCCTTGCAAATATACCAAATTGTGTTTCTGAAAATGCATTAGTTATAATTAACATTTATTAACCAATAACATGAAAAACTTTGCTTTATAACCCAAAGAATTAGTTTCTGATTGTGTAGATTGCACAGTTTCTTTAAAATTTGGGCCAGACGTATGTCTTTTTCTCTCTGGATAATTTTAGCACACAAAAGATTTCAGTTATTCTATTGGCCTTACAGTTAGAGTAAGACACATTAAATCAACTTTTTTTGCATGAGGATAATGGTGATATTTCTTACACAGAAAGGATTTTTAAAGTAAAATTTGAGCTGGGCGTGGTGGCTCATGCCTGTAATCCCAGCACTTTGGGAGGCCGAGGTGGGCAGATCACTTGAGGTCAGGAGTTTGAGAGCAGCCTGGCCAACATGGTGAAACCCCATCTCTACTAAAACACAAAAATTAGCCGGGCGAGGTGGCGCACACCTGTAATCCCAGCTACTTGAGAGGCTGAGGCAGGTGGCAAGAGAATTGGTTAAACCCATGAGGCAGAGGTTGCAGTGAGCCGAGATTGCGCCACTGCACTCCAGCCTGGCTGACAGAGTGAGACCCTGTCTCAAAAAAAAAAAGAAAAGTAAAATTTGATTCGTCATTCTTCCCTTTCCTTCCCCTTTTAAAGAGTTCCAAGTGCAACTGCTCGATATCTAGAGCAGAGGTCTTCTGATCAAGCTTCCTCACCCTTCATTTTTACCACCTCCATGAACCCTGTGTTTCAGGGATCATGACCACTGTCTCATCTTAATCTCCCCCAAATCAAGTATTCCTTTGCATTTTTCACTTGGTCACAAGGCATTTGTTCTTTCTTACGTTGGTAGACCTTTGCAAACATCAGAAATAATTTTCCCTTCTTTTCTACTCTTGCAATTAAGGTGTGCTGCCAATTGGTGGCAGTGATATGCCATGGTGTCCTCCCTACTGGATTTAAGCCATTGTTTTTCCTTTTTTTAAAATTTTTTTTCTTTTTGGAGACAGAGTCTCGCTCTATCGCCCATGCTGGAGTGCAATGGCGCGATCTCAGCAAACTGCAACCTCCACCTCCTGGGTTCAAGCAATTCTCCTGCCTCAGCCTCCCAAATAGCTGGGATTACAGGTGCCTGCCACCACGCCCGGCTAGTTTTTGTATTTTTAGTAGAGACAGGGTTTCATCATGTTGGCCAGGCTGGTCTCAAACTCCTGACCTCAGGAGTTCCGCCCACCTCGGCCTCCCAAAGTGCTTGAATTACAGGCGTGAGCCACCACGCCCAGCCTAAAAACACTATTCTTTCTAAAACTGAGCAAGCAGGCCCAGTGACTCACACCTGTAATCACAGCACTTTAGGAGGTTGAGGCAATCAGATCTCTTGAGGCCAGAAGTTCAAGACCAATCTGGGCAACATAGGGAGACCCTATCTGTATAAAAAATAAAAAATTAGCTGGGCAGGATGGCACACACCTGTAGTCCCAGCTATTTGTGAGACTGAGGTGGATCACTTAAGTGAGCCATGATCATGCCACTGCACTCTAGCCTGGGTGACACAGCAAGACCCTATCTCAGATAGGCAGACAGACAGATGTATAACTAAATCAATAAATTCTGCCCCATTCTTGGTAATAAGATGGTAAGAGGGATCCAGAATACCTTCCCTTTCAGAATCAGTAAACTGGTTACAGGCAAAACTCTATTCTCAAAAAGCAGACGATCGGAATTGCTCAGATATTTTTTAAAAAGAAATTTTGGCCAGGCACGGTGGCTCACACCTGTAATCCTTACCCAGAACTTTGGGAGGCCAAGGCGCTGTGGATCACGAGGTCAGGAGATCGAGACCATCCTGGCTAACACGGTGAAACCCCGTCTCCACTAAAAATACAAAACATTAGCTGGGCGTGGTGGCGGGCGCCTGTAGTCCCAGATACTTGGGAGGCTGAGGCAGGAGAATGGCGTGAACCCGGGAGGCGGAGCTTGCAGTGAGCCGAGATCAAGCCACTGCACTCCAGGCTGGGTGACAGAGTGAGACTCCATCTCAAAAAAAAAAAATCTCACAGGCAGAGGGCTGGAACTAGTGTGGGTAGCAGCTAAGAGTTATTAGTATTTAGAGACTCAAGTGCCAGTAGAACAACCATTTTCTTAGTCCAAGTTTCTTGATGTCCTTGGGATTCCACTTTATGGCTTATTTCAAAAGACCTGTATGAGGCCTGGACTACTTTGAGGAATCATCCTTTTTTTTTTTTTTTTTTTTTGAGATGGAGTCTTGCTGTGTTACCCAGACTGAAGTGCAGTGGCGTGATCTTGGCTCACTGCAACCTCCCCATCTCGGGTTCAAGCAATTATCCTGTCTCAGCCTGCCAAGTAGCTAGGATTACAGGTGCACACAACCACGCCCAGCTAATTTTTGCATGTTTAGTAGAAACAGGGTTTCACCATGTTGGCCAGGCTGGTCTCAAACTCCTGACCGCAGGTGATCTGCTGGCGTCAGCCTCCCAAAGTGTTGGGATTACAGGCGTGAGCCACTGCACCCTGGCCTGGGAATCATTCTTGATAGAATAGCTATCTAAAACATTGTTTCCATATAGACAGAAAAACCAGCCTCTAATTTTATTTTCAGTAAAAGAAATGCACAATGGCAACAAATAAAAGGATACAAAATAAATTGTAACATATCAAACAGGACAAAAAGCTTATGTTGAAAAGCAACCAAGCTTCATCCTAACTCCACCTCCAGGGCCACCGCCCAAGGACATCTTTTACATGTTTTTGTTTGTTTGGAATTACTTCAATATTTCTAAATATGCTCATTCAACTATAAATAAAATCTAATGACTCCCTGCTACAAAGGATAAAGATTATGTTAATACCCACTGGCCCAATATTTAATAGTTGCATTAAGTTTGCATATTTTGTTGGTTTTCTTTGTAACTTTTTTTTTTTTTTTTTCCTTTTTGGAGACACAGTCTCCCTCTGTTGCCCAGGCTGGAGTACGGTGGCATGATCTTGGCTCACTGCAACTTCTTCCTCCCAGGTTCAAGCAATTCTCCTGCCTCAGCCTCCTGAGTAGCTGGGATTACAGGTGTGCACCACCATGCCTAGGTAATTTTTGTATTTTTAGTGAAGATGGGGTTTCACCACGTTGGTCAGGCTTCTCTCAAACTGACCTCAGGTGGTCTGCCCGCCTCGGCCTCCCAAAGTGCTGGAATTACAGGCATGAGCCACCACGCTTCTTTGTAACTCTCAATAATACAAGATAAAACACTAGATAACATGTCAACTTTAGATAGTATTACAACTCCCCACTATTAACACCACCATTCTTCCTTCACAGCTTCTTCTCACCTCTCTTAAACACGAGAAGTCTTTTGTGTTTTGTCCAAAGGTTGACACAGTTAATAGCCAACTTCCAGACTAAGGAGTGTGCTAGAATTACATTTTCTCTTTTACAGAACCACTGAACCACCATGAAAACCACTAGAAAACCACTCAAAGGAAAATATAGAAAGCATCAGGATCAAATGGATTATCCTCCCTTATTAACAATTGCCCAAATGTCTTTGCTTCATATTTAGATCACAAACGGGCTGGGCAGAGTGGCTTACGCCTGTAATCCTAGCACTTTGGGAGGCCGAGGTAGCAGATCACTTGAGCCTGGGAGCTCAAGACCAGCCTGGAAAACATGGTGAAATCCTGGTTCTCCAAAAATAAAATACAAAAAATTAGCTGGGCATGGTGGCACACACCTGTAGTCCCAGGTACTCGGTAGGAGGATCTCTTGAGCCTGGGAATTCAAGGCTGCAGTAAGCCATGATAACACCACTGTACTTCAGCCTGGGTGACAGAGAGATGCCATCTCAAAAACAAAACAAAACAACAGCAACAACAGAAAGCAAACTTCCCCGTCTCTACTAAAAATACAAAAATTAGCTGGGCGTGGTGGCAGGTGCCTGTAATCCCGGCTACTCAGGAGGCTGAGGCAGGACAATCACTTGAACCCAGGAGGCAGAGGTTGCAGTGAGCCGACATCACACCATTGCACTCCAGCCTGGGTGACAAGAGTGAGACTGCGTTCAAAAAATAAAAAAGCAAACTTGTATAGCTTTGTTTTTCCTGGAGTTTTAAATTACCCTTTTGCCTCCTGAATATTTTATCTAATTTATCATATCAAGTTTTTCCATTTACAGAGATGCTCTCTCTTTTGCCCCTTGGTACCCTTGAAGAACATTTGGCCTTCTGCCTCCATTTAATCTAATTGTTCTTTAATTCTGCTGTACCACTGAGGACTTCCCTTTACTGCCCTCCAAAGTTAGAGCCACTCTTTTCTAGTATCTATGTCTTCGATATGGTTTGGCTGTGTCCCCACTCAAATCTCATCTTGAATTGTAGCTCTCTCAATTCCCATGTGTTGTGGGAGGGACCTTGTGGGAGGTAATTGAATCATGAGGGGTGAGTCTTTCCTGTGCTATTCTCGAGATAGTGAATAAGTCTCATGAGATCTGATGGTTTTGTAAAGGGGAGCTTCCCTGCACAAGCTCTCTTCTCTTGTCTGCCACCATGTAAGATGTGCCTTTCACTTCTGCCATGATCGTGAGGCCTCCTGCCACGTGGAACTATGAATCCCTTAAACCTCTTTCTTTTGTAAATTGCCCAGTCTCTGGTATGTCTTTTATTAGCAGTGTGAAAATGGACTAATACAGTAAATTGGTACCAGAAGAGTGGGGCACTGCTGAAAAGATACCCAAAAATGTGGAAGCAACTTTGGAACTGGGAAACAGGCAGAGGTTGGAACAGTTCGGAGGGCTCAGAAGAAGACAGGAAAATGTGGGAAAGTTTGAAACTCCCAAGATACTTGTTGAATGGCTTTGGCCAAAGTGCTGATAATATGGACAATGAAATTCAGGCTGAGGTCGTCTCAGATGGAGATGAGGAACTTGTGGGAACTACAGCAAAGGTGACTCTTGTTAAGGAAAGAGACTGGCAGCATTTTGTCCCTGCCCTAGAGATTTGTGGAACTTTGACTTGAGAGAGTTGATTTCGGGTATCTGGCAGAAGAAATTTCTAAGCAGCAAAGCATTCAAGAGGTGACTTGGGTGCTGTTAAAGGCATTCAGTTTTCAAAGGGAAACAGAGCATAAAACTTTAGAAAATTTGCAGCCTGGCAATGAGATAGAAAAGAAAATCCCATTTTCTAAAGAGAAATTCAAGCAGGCTGCAGAAATTCGTGGTGGCACACGCCTGTAGTTCCAGCTACTTTGGAAGCTGAGGCAAGAGGATCACTTGAACACAGGAGGCGGAGGTTGCAGTGAGCCAAGATTGCACCATTGCACTCCAGGGCAATAGAGAGGGTCTTCATCTCAAAAAAGAAAAAAATAATAAGGCATGTCAGAGACCTTTGCAGCAGCCCCTCCCATCACAGGCCTGGAGGTTTCATGGGCCAGTCCCAGGATCCCTCTAGTCTGTGAAGTCTAGGGACTTGGTACCCTGTGTCCCAGCCACTCCAGTCATGACTAAAAAGGGCCAAGGTACAGCTCAGGCTATGGCTTCAGAGGGTTCAAGCCCCAAGCATTGGCAGCTTCCACATGCTGTTGAGCCTGTGGGTGCACAGAAGTCAAGAACTGAGGAACCTCTGCCTAGATTTCAGAGGATGTATAGAAATGCCTGGATGTCCAGGTAGAAGTTTGCTGCAGGGGTGGGGCACTCAGTGAGAACCTCTGCTAGGGCAGTACAGAAGGGAAATGTCGGGTGGGCACCCCCACACAGAGTCCCCACTGGTGCATTGCCTAGAGGAGCTGTGAGAGGAAGAGGGCCACCATCCTCCAGACCCCAGAATGCACCATGTGCCTGGAAAAGCCACAGACACTCAACGCCATCCTGTGAAAGCAGCCAGGAGGGAGGCTGTACCCTGCAAAGCCATAGGGGCAGAGCTGCCCAAGACCATGGGAACCCACCTCTTGCATCAGCGTGACCTGGATGTGAGACATGGAGTCAGAGAAGATCATTTTGGAGCTTTAAGATATTACTGCCCTGCTAGATTTTGGACTTGCATAGGGCCTTAGCCCCTTTGTTTTGGCCAATTTCTTCCATTTGGAATGGCTGTATTTACCCCTATTTTATCTAGGAAGTAACTAACTTGCATTTGGTTTTACTGGCTCATAGGCAGAAGGGACTTGCCCTATTTCAGATGAGACTTTGCACTGTAGACTTTTCAGTTAATGCTGAATGAGCTAAGACTTTAGGGGACTGTTGGGAAGGCATGATTGGCTTTGAAATGTGAGGACATGTGATTGGGGAGAGGCTGGGGCAGAATGATATGATTTGGCTGTGTCCCCACTCAATTCTCATCTTGAATTGTAGCTCCCACAACTCCCACGTGTTGTGGGAGGGACCCAGTGGGAGGTAATTGAATTTTGGGGGTGGGTCTTTCCTGTGCTATTTTCATGATAGTGAGTAAGTCTCAAGAGATATCTGATGGTTGGCCCGGCGTGGTGGCTCACGCATGTAATCCCAGTACTCTGGGAGGCTGAGGCGGTGGATCACAAGGTCAGGTGTTCAAGACCATCCTGGTTAACACAGTGAGACCCCGTCTCTGCTAAAAATACAAAAAATTAGCCAGGCATGGTGGCGGGCACCTGTAATCCCAGCTACTCGGGAGGCTGAGGCAGGAGAATCAGTTGAACCTGGGAGGCAAAGGTTACAGTGAGCTGAGATCGCGCCACTGCACTCCAGCCCTGGCTACAATGCGAGATTCCGTCTCAAAAAAAAAAAAAATAGAAAGAAAGAAATGAATTGCCTGACTGGGCATGATGGCTCAGGCCTGTTATTCCAGCACTTTGGGAGGCCAAGGTAGGCAGATCACTTGAGGTCAGGAGTTCAAGACCAGCCTGACCAACATGGTGAAACCCTGTCTCTACAAAAAATACAAAAATTAGCCAGGCATGGTGGCAGGTGCCTGTAATCCCAGCTACTGGGGAGGCTGAGGCAGGAGAACTGCTTGAACCTGGAAGGCGGAGGTTGTAGTGAGCTGGGATTGTGTCACTGTACGCCAGTCTGGGCATGAGACTTCATGTCTCAAAAAAAAAAAAAAAAAAAAGAAAGAATCTCCTATGACACTGCTTATCAATCAGTACTTAGGGTTGGTTACTTTGTGCCAGCTAATTACACGCCTCTTCCAGCAGTGAGAGAGACTCTTGCCCCTCTCCACCTACAAGCAGGAACAAAGGAAGAAAGGGGGCTGGACCAAGTGATGGCATGTCAACACAAACACTGTTTGGGGGAATGTACATTATCTAGCACAGTTGGTGTTTTTGCAAGTGTGGAATGTGGAATGATCTCAGGTGTTACAAAAACAAGCCATGGAATTACACTGAATCAGAGACAAAAATATTCCTCTTTAAAGTAACTTTCAATTCTCCTAATTATAGAGAGAAAATTGTAGTTTGCTGGTGGGTAATTGTTGATACTTGTTGACTTCCTTTTTAACCCAAAACTAAGTTTTGACAAGAGGTTCAAGGGACCTTATTTAGCTAGAATTTTTTTTTTTTTTTTTTTTTTTTAAACGGAGTCTCCCTCCTTGTTGCCCAGGCTGGAGTGCAGTGGTGCGATCTCAGCTCACTGCAGCCTCCACCTCGCAGGTTCAAGCGATTCTCCTGTCTCAGCTTCTCTCAAGTAGCTGAGATTACAGGAGTGCGCCACCACATCCAGCTAATTTTGTATTTTTAGTAGAGACAGGGTTTCACCATGTTGGCCAGATTGGTCTCAAACTTCTGACCTCAGGTGATCCACCTGCCTTGGCCTCCCAAAGTGTTGGGATTACAGGGGTGAGCCACCATGCCCAGCCAAGACTGTAACTTTGAGAGAGGTTAATCTCTTTAAATGAGAAAAATCCCTGAAGGGGTTGGTGATTGAAGACTATCTCTGCCAATACCACTCCCAGCAGTTGGGGCAATAATCCTTCATTGAAGGGGATTTGAGTGGCATATCGCCACGTCTATGACAGTCACAAAGAAGAAACTCACCTGAGCTGGACAGCCTAGCTGTCTAGATGCAAGGAGATAGCCTTTGGCATTGTATTTATGAAAAATGAAAATTCAGTTGGAAATCCTAACTTCAAAAATTTAAAGTTCTATTCTAATTTCTAATGCATCACTAAATAATCTCACAAAAATATCACCAATATTTGGAGGATATTTCTCAGAAATAACAGTTTCAAACTTTGGGGTATGGAGAAGGGAGAGAAGGGTCACTCAAAAGTAGCCAGCTGACTGAGAGCTTGAAATTTTATAGTTTCTTCAAATTTGGACTTTGTAATTAAAAAAAAAAAAAGGTTGTTTCTGGCCAGGCACAGTGGCTCATGCCTGTAATCCTAGTGCTTTGGGTGGTCAAGGCGGGAGGATTCATTGAGGCCAGGAGTTCAAGACCAGCCTGGGCAACACAGTGAGACCCTGTCTCTACAAAAAATTAGAAAATTAGCCAGGCATGTTGGTGCGATCCTGTAGTCCCAACTATTCTGGAGGCTGAAGTGGAAGGATCTCTTGAGCCCCCGAGTTCAAGGCCGCAGTGAGCTATGATGACACCACTACACTCCAGCCTGGGAGACAGAGCAAGACCCTGTGTCAAAAATAAATAAATAATTGATTGTTTCCCTTCTACCTTTGATTCTGGCACTATGCTTGTCCACTTATTGAAATTCACTGATGGCTGGGTGTGGTGGCTCGTACCTGTAATCCCAGCACTATAGGAGGCTGAGGCAGGTAGATTGCTTGAGCTTAGGAGTTTGAGTGACCAGCCTGGGCAACATGGCGAAACTCCATCTCTAATAAAAATACAAAAAAATTAGCCAGGCATGATGGTGCATGCCTGTAGTCCCAGCTACTCGGGAGACTGAGGCACGAGAACCTGTTGAACTCAGGAGGCAGAGGTTGCAGTGAGCCGAGATCGCACCACTGCACTCCAGCCTGGGTAACAGAGCAAGACGACTCTGTTTCAAAAAAAAAAAAAAAAAGGAAAGAAAAAGAAATTCACTCATGGTTAATTATTTGGTCTTCTTGACAGCAGCAAAGGAGCAGTGAGGCATATGTTTCATATTTCTTGATGGGATCTTCTCTGGCCCCTAGCCTGCTGGCTTCTTGAAATGAAAGAAATACAGTGCCAACAAGGGCCCTGAGTGAATGCAGCCCAACCTGCACTCACCACGTACAGCTGCAGCCTCTGGAAAGGGCTGATCTCAGCTTGCACGTGGCCAGGAGGCAGAGCTGGGAGGTCAGCACAGAACCTGGCCCTCATCCTGTCCTAATTCTGTTTTGAATGGAACATGTGATCACTCTGGCATCCCAAGGAGAAGTAGCAGAGGGCACAGGACTTAGTGCCTCCAAAGCTGATAGCAGTCTTGAAGGACATCCCAGATGTGAAAATGCTCCATTAACTGCGATGCATCGGACAATCACCAGGCGAGATTTCTTTTTTTTTTTTTTGAGACGGAGTCTCGCTCTGTCGCCCAGGCTGGAGTGCAGTGGCGCAATCTCGGCTCACTGCAAGCTCTGCCTCCCGGGTTCATGCCATTCTCCTGCTTCAGCCTCTCCAAGTAGCTGGGACTACAGGCGCCTGCCACCACACCCAGCTAATTTTTTGTATTTTTAGTAGAGACGGGGTTTCACCGTGGTCTCGATCTCCTGACCTCGTGATCCGCCCGCCTCGGCCTCCCAAAGTGCTGGGATTACAAGCGTGAGCCACCGCGCCCGGCCACCAGGCGGGATTTCTGTTTGTGTTTCTTTTACAATGTGGTTGACCTTATAAAATAAATACTGTTTCCTTGGCAAAAGAATTTAAGTTCCCTCCAAGAGCTAGGGCACCCTGATGCACCGGAACATGCCTTCGGCTTGACTCACAAGTCAACACGAGATTTGGATTCTAATTCCCGATCTTCTGTCACCTTAATCTCACTTAATCTCTCCTCCAAAGCAAGAGAACTGGACTCCATGACTACTGAGTTCAGGCCCAGCTGGGTTAAACTGATGGGTTCTTTATTTTTTATTTTTTATTTTTTTTTTGAGGTGGAGTCTCGCTCTGTTGCCCAGGCTGGAGCGCAGTGGTGCGATGTTGACTCACTGCAAGCTCCGCCTCCCGGGTTCACGCCATTCTCCTGCCTTAGCCTCCTGAGTAGCTGGGACTACAGGCGCCCACCAACCTGCCCGGCTAATTTTTTGTATTTTTAGTAGAGACAGGGTTTCACCGTGTTAGCCAGGATGGTCTCGATCTCCTGACCTCATGATCCACCCGCCTCTGCCTCCCAAAGTGCTGGGATTACAGGCGTGAGCCACCACGAGCAGCCAAACTGATGGGTTCTAAAGGGAATTGGACACATTGAGGTGCAGAACAAACTGGTATGCAGAGAAAAGAACACTAATTAAAGTCACTGTCATCGGGACTCTGCCTCTCTATATTACTCTTTTTTTCTTCTCAGTTGGCTGTTCCCAAAACGGGCTCAAGCAGCTGCAGGCAGGCATTGTACTAATTTCATGGTGAGCAAAAGGAAAGATTATTTTCCCTCATGGTTCTAGAAGAAGTTGCAGAATTAAATCTCATTGTCTAAGATTAACTTGGTTGGGACACACGCAGTAGTGGATGTTTTGGCACTCCACTCAGATCCCTTTTATCAGCTGGTGCACCCCTTCCATTCCTTACCCTCTCCCCCACTCCCCGCAGCTATTTTGAGGCTGTGGCCAGCAGTTTAAACCTGTGACCTTGGTTTATGAGAGGTGTTTTACGTTGTCAAAAGCCTCCTAGCCTAGGGATGCTGGGGAAGTTACACTGTCTCAATATATAGACTAATAACTTATACATATGGAGTTTCTTAACAGGCTAACCTCCTTGCATCAAGGCAGAAACAACTCTGTAGTGCAATTTGTGTTCCAGAGGCAAGCTTTCCCTCCACATAGAAAACCAGACCAAGACTAGATTTTACCTGACATCAGGTCGTTATTTGGCTCCTTCTCCTTCTCTATCTTGCTCCCTTACAGGTTTCTCTAAGAGCATTCCCTGTCTTTCTTACATCTGAATCTTTGCCTCAGGCTCTGCTTCTAGGGAACCTCATCCAAGACACATTTCTGAACCAGTCATTGAAGGAGTGGCTAAGTGTTGTTCAGGGACAAGCCAGGTCATATGCCCATCTACACCTCATAAACCTGAATTCCTGAATGTTTCATGGAGGACTTTGATTTGTTTAGTACTATAACCCCAATATTCAAAGTAATTCATTTACTTGTATTACTAAAATAAATCAAGGAAAGAATGGACTGAGTGTGTGTGTGCTTGAATCCTTGAAATGGAAGAAATATAGTGCCAATAAGGGCCCTGAGTGAGTGCAGCCCAGCCTGAATTTACGACGTGCAGCCAAAACGGCTGCTCTCAGCTTGCATGTGGCCAGAAGGCAGAGCTGATAGGTCAGCACAGAAGCTGGCCCTCATCCTGTCTCAAATTTTTTTTTCTTTTTTTTCTTTTTTTTTTTTTTTTTTTGAGATGGAGTCTCATTCTGTTACCCAGGCTGAAGTGTAGTGGCATCATCTTGGCTCACTGCAACCTCAACCTCCACCTAAGGCAGTGATTCTCCTGCCTTAGCCTCCCTAGTTAGTAGCTGGGATTACAGGTGCCTGCCACCATGCCAAGCTAATTTTTGTATTTTTAGTGGAGACGGGGTTTCACCATGTTGGCCAGGTTGGTCTCGAACTTCTGACCTCAAGTGATCTGCCTGCCTGTGCTTCCCAATGTGCTGGGATTACAGTCATGATAAACTTCTTTTATTTATTTATTTTTGTGTGTGTGTGTGACAGAGTTTTACTCTGTTGGCCAGGCTGGAGTGTAGTGGCACGATCTTGGCTCACTGCAACCTCTGCCTCCCAGGTTCAAGCAATTCTCCTGCCTCAGCCTCCTGAATAACTGGGACTACAGACGCATGCCACCACACCTGGCTAATTTTTGTAGTTTTTTAGATACAAAAAAAGAGACGACGTTTCACTGTGTTGGCCAGACTGGTCTCGAATGCCTGATCTCAAGTGATCTGCCTGCCTCAGCCTCCCGAAGTGCTGGGAATTACAGGAGTGAGCCACTGCGCCCTGCCCAATTTTGTTTTGAATGGAACATGTGATCACTCTGATACTCAAAGGAGAAGTAGCAGAGAGCACAGGAACTGGTGCCCTCCAGAGCCTATGGGAGTCTTGAAGGATATTCCAAATGTGGGAAAAAAAAATTTTTTTCCCAAGAAAACTTATGCATGTGAAAGTGTGTGTGTGTGTGTGTGTGTGTGTGTGTGTGTGTGTATGTGTGTATGACTGTTACCAGAAGAAAGGGGATTGAATGTAGGAATGTGGAATGATAACTATGCACTACAACGATAAACAAGCGGAACTGAACGTAAAAACCAAAGCTTTCACTCTGCCAGAGACCAAATTTTTGTCAATGACCATATATGCCAAGCATTTGTGATTCCAAGCACTGCTTTCACTTTAGGATTTAAAAAATATTCTAGGAAGCGTGTTTGTTGCTTATTTGTTATCTGGTGAGTAATGGAATTACTTCAAGTAGATAATGAAAATCTGCTTTTTATTTAATATAAGAATTGCAGAGAGCAGAAACTAAAATCCTGTAAACAATTTCTTGCTGAGTCATTCACCCTTGCTCAAAACAAGCCTTCACTTTGCATTGAATTTTAATGTGATGTTTCTTCATCTTCCCCCACCTTCTGTACCATAGTCAGCTAGTCAGTAATTTCTCTTTGGCCAGAGTGATACTGTCCTCCCAGAATGGTCAGGCAGGCTGCTGAGACATTTTTAGGGATCTCCATACTTTTTCACTTCCAAAGATCCATTCGTGATCTTTCTCCCAAGGGTCCATGGGTGTAAGACCTCATTGCAACACAAACTACGCATCTGGAAAATAATTCATTTGTGTCCTCAAAATTTATTAATTGTAGTAACCATGCTGGTATAATTCCAGCACAAACTAAAGCGGTTTTTTAGTTACTTTTAAAAGCACTATCATGAGTTAAAGCGGGATTTCTATCAAGCTTTCTGAAATAATGAAAATGTTGGAAGTCATTGAATAATTTTATTCCAGGGAGATGATATATTTGCAAAGATAATTCTGGTATGGGTAGGAGAAAAGCCAAGTCAGGGAGATCTGCCAGAAGACTGTTTTGGTAGTCCAAAGAGGGAGAGCTTTGTTAATAAACAGAAGCATGAGAAATGCCCTTTGGAGTAAAATTGACTACCTCAGAGTGTCTGGCTTCGCTGTGCTAAATAAGGCAGGACCTGCTGTGCAGAGACCAAAACTAACAAGTCTCTCAGAACCACTGTACTCAGCATCTCCCCTGAACAGTCTGTGTAGCTGTCACCAGGTGGCACGTGGTAGGAATCTGGGTCATGCTGTGTAACCTTCCTGGTTAGGCCATGAAGAAGTGAGAGAAGTGCAGTCCATATGATTTGGTCCATAAATACAAAACTTCTCCTTGATATGAATTAACCAACTACTAACAGGGCCAAATTATAACATTCATGAGCTTTGGGCAGTTTTGAATCTGTGGGCCCTTCCCCCCATAATAAATATTAAAAATTATATTTTACAACTGCATTGGTATAAAGATGAATATAATCCATACTGGTTTCTTTTTTTTTTTTTATTGTGGTAAAATGTACATAACATTTCCCATTTTAACCATTTTTAACTGTACAGTTCAGTGGCTTTAAGTACACTAGATTCTTTTTTTATGTTTATTACTATTTATTTATTTTTATTTATTCTGATTTTAAAAGAAATTAAAATTAAAACATTTCTGCAGGCCCTTAAAAGTATCTCGGTCCCTAGATACTGTGCTAGCTGTACCTAATGGATGAGTTGGCCATGACTATTAGATGGCAAAAAAAAGGGCAAGAAAGAGCAAATTTGAAATGTACTCAAACTCATTTTACACACAAAATGACATTTTACACACAAAATGACATTCCAACTTGCTTTCCCTTTCTGCAAGGAGACATGGGAAGCAGTGTGTTTACTGGATGGAACACAGCACTATGGCATACTGAGATCAAGCATTATTTTTGTCCCATAGTAGGTATGTATCATACTCAGCACAATGTGGAGCTCAGACAGGCCCATGCGAGGAGCCCAAGGGGGTCAGTGTCAGCAGACTCAGAAAGGGCACCAGCTCCAGGCCAAGAGGTTGGGGCAGAGACTCCAGATGAAGGCCAGGACAGCTCCCAGGGGTCCAATAGGAATAATCCAAAGTTCAGTAGGGGACATAGTACCAATCATAGCCACAAACTAGAGAATGGAAACAAATAAACAAAGGAGGGAACTGAGGCAAGAAGACCAAATGCCAGTTAGGCTCACTTGAGCCTCTTCTATTTTATTTTAAATGTTTTGAGGAGACAGTCTTGCTATATTGCCCAGGCTGGTCTTGAACTCCTGGCCTCAAGTGATCTTCCCACCTTGGTCTCCCAAAGTGTTGGGATTACAGGCATGAGCCACCATGCCTGGCCTGAGTATCCTTATCCTTTTTTTTTTGACGTGAAGTCTCACTCTTGTTGCCCAGGCTAGCGTGCAATGGTGTGATCTCTGCTCACTGCAACCTCGGCCTCCCGGGTTCAAGCGATTCTCCTGCCTCAGCCTCCTGAGTAGCTGGGATTACAGGCACCTGCCACCATGCCCAGTTAATTTTTGTATTTTTAGTAGAGACGGAGTCTCACCATGTTGGCCAGGCTGGTCTCAAACTCCTGACCTCAGGCAATCTGCCTGCCTTGGCCTCCCAAAAGGCTGGGATTACAGGCATGAGCCACTGTAAACTGAGTCTCCTTGTTCTTACTGCAAGTGCTACTGTTGCCTGGAACTGTGTGCCCTTGGGCATTTCTTCTCTCCAAGCCTCAGTTTGCCTATCTATGCAATTAGAAATAGGACTAAGGACCCCTCAGATCCTATAAACCTTTTTGCCTGTTTCCAGCTTCTTAGTGGCCCCACCCTTTTTCCTGTTCTAGCACTAGATGATTGAAATTCAGAGATTAATGCTCAAGTTTTAGAGTAGAGGTTGCAAATTGATAGCTGCAAGGCCAAATCCAGCCACAGGAGAACATTGTTTGGCTTGCTCAACATCTTAAAATTTTGTCACGCCTGTGATCCCAGCACTTTGGGAGGCCAAGGTGGGCGCATCACAAGGTCAGGAGATCGAGACCATCCTGGCTAACACGGTGAAACCCCGTCTCCACTAAAAAAAAAAAAAAAAAAATTAGCTGGGTGTGGTGGCATGCGCCTGTACTCCCAGCTACTCAGGAGCTGAAGCAGGAGAATCGCTTGAGCCCGGGAGGCAGAGGTTGCAGTGAGCCGAGATTGCACCACTGCACTCCAGCCTGGGCGACAGTGAGATTCTGTCACAAGACAAAACAAAACAAACTTTGAATTAATTCCCAACATCCAAAAAATCAGGAGATGACTCATAAAAATCTGAATTTCTGCCTTCTCTTGAAAAGTTGTCAGCTCTCCCTTCCTTGGCTTTGTGTTCCCACATGACCTTTGCTGGAAGTGAGTAGAATCTATCCCTTCTAGATGAGGCACAAATTCCCCCAGGGTGCCACAATCTCCCCCAGCCTACTTCACTGTTGTCTTGTCCCTGTAGGCAGTTGGATGTGCTCCCTCTGCAGTCAAAGGTCAAAGTTTTTCTTACCTTACTCACCTCTCCAGGGCCCAGGTGTGTCTGGAATTGGTGGGTTCTTGGTCTCACTGACTTCAAGAATGAAGCCACAGACCCTCGCGGTGAGTGTTACAGCACTTAAGGTGGCGCGTCTGGAGTTTGTTCTTTCTGATGTTCGGATGTGTTCACAGTTTCTTCCTTCTGGTGGGTTCGTGGTCTCGCTGGCTCAGGAGTGAAGCTGCAGACCTTCGCGGTGAGCGTTACAGCTCATAAAAGCAGCGTGGACCCAAAGAGTGAGGAGTAGCAAGATTTATTGCAAAGAGTGAAAGAACAAAGCTTCTGCAGTGTGGAAGGGGACCCGAGTGGGTTGCCACTGCTGGCTCGGGCAGCCTGCTTTTATTCTCTTATCTGGCCCCACCCACGTCCTGCTGATTGGTAGAGCCCAGTGGCCTGTTTTGACAGGGCGCTGATTGGTGCGTTTACAATCCCTGAGCTAGACACAAAGGTTCTCCACGTCCCCACTAGATTAACTAGATACAGAGTGTCGACACAAAGGTTCTCCAAGGCCCACCAGAGTAGCTAGATAAAGAGTATCCATTGGTGCATTCACAAACCCTGAGCTAGACACAGGGTGCTGACTGGTGTGTTTGCAAACCTTGAGCTAGAGACAGAGTGCCAATTGGTGTACTTACAATCCCTGAGCTAGACATAAAGGTTCTGCACGTCTCCACCAGACTCAGGAGCCCAGCTGGCTTCACCCAGTGGATCCCACACCGGGGCTGCAGGTGGAGCTGCCTGCCAGTCCTGCGCCATATGCTCGCACTCCTCAGCCCTTGGGTGGTCAATGGGACTGGGCGCCGTGGAGCAGGGGGCAGCGCTCGTTGGGGAGGCTCGGGCCACACAGGAGCCCATGGAGGGGGTGGGAGGCTCAGGCATGGCAGGCTGCAGGTCCCGAGCCCTTCCCCGCAGGAAGGCAGCTAAGGCCTGGTGAGAAATCGAGCGCAGCCCCGGTGGGCTGGCACTGCTGGGGGACCCAGTACACCCTCCGCAGCCGCTGGCCCGGGTGCTAAGCCCCTCATTGCCCGGGGCCGGCAGGGCCAGCCAGCTGCTCCGAGTGTGGGGCCCGCCAAGCCCACGCCCACCCGGAACTCCAGCTGGCCCGCAAACGCTGCGCGCCGCTGGCGCCTCTCCCTCTACACTTCCCTGCAAGCTGAGGGAGTCAGCTCTGGCCTTGGCTAGCCCAGAAAGGGGATCCCACAGTGCAGCTGTGGGCTGAAGGGCTCCTCAAGTGCCGCTAAAGTGGGAGCCCAGGCAGAGGAGGCGCCGAGAGCAAGCAAGGGCTGTGAGGACTGCCAGCACGCTGTCACCTCTCACAGGTACTGTCCATTACTGAGGCTGCTTGAAGCTGAACTTCAGGCCTCCCAAGCCATCCCCTTGTGACTAGGTCTGAACAAAGCCTTTGAGCACTAAGTCATCCACAGCACATCTCCCCAGGGTGACCATGATCCAATGAGTAGTTTTCCATGTTACTCATCTGCCTCCTGATAGATGTACTACATCTGGAGATGTGGAATTCCTCTGCCAAGATGTACTTCTGCCCTTTGGGACATTGACTAGATAGTCCAGAGGTGCCTGCCTCCAAGGATCCAGTCATTTACAGGCTGAAAGGCTGAAGAGGGGACGCATCAGCTGGAAGTTCTTGCCAAGAATGAAGAACCAAGAGAGCATGGGAACTGGAAACCATGGAGATAGCACAGACTGTGTGCCCACCTGCCACTGCCACAGGAAACCCCCTATAAAATCCACCTCCTATGTCTCTTCATAAATGGGCTCTGTGGCTGGGAGCAGTGGCTCATGCCTATAATCTCAGCACCTTGGGAGGCCAAGGTGGGTGGATCATGAGGTCAGGAGTTCAAGACCAGCCTGGCCAAGATGAAAAAAAAAAAGATAAAGAAAAAGAGAAAGAAAGAAAAAAGGAAAAAGAAAGAAAGGAAAAGAAAAAGAAAAAGAAAGCAACGTGCAAAAAAAGAAAAAGAAGAAAAAAGAAATGGGCACTGTGTTTCCTCTATAAGACATCTCAAATACAACTGGTATAGAATAGAATGAGCTTTTAAAACAGTTCTACATGGTTTTGCTCACAGTAGGTTGAAACAATTCCACCAAAATGATATATAAATGGAATGAAGAATTGAAGAGCAGTGCCATTTTCTGGTTATTTTCCTGAGTCAGTTCTAATATTGCCCACTCTGCAATATCTTTTCCCCTTCCCCTCCCCTATCACTAAACACTGTCATTCGTACCAACGAAATATCCCTGGGATCTCTGCACTTCATTCCCAGGGCCTCTGCTTTGATTCAAGCAGGTTGGTCTGCCCACAGCTCCCCAGTGTCTCTGACCATCTCCTCGCAGCTGTCAGGGCGAAGGTTCTAAACACAAATCAGTGCATCTTACTTTCCAGCTTAAAATCTCTCAGAGGTTCTCACTATCTCCAAAGTAAAAGCTATGTTTCCTCACTTGATCCCAGAGTCCTGCTGACACCTGGCCCTGCTCCCTCTCCAGCCTCATCTTGTGTTCATACTCCCATCACATACAATTACCCATAGAGCCTCAAAAGGTCCCTTATGTTTTCTGCCTTCTCAGCTTTGGCTGTTGCTATTTCTCTGTACCTGGAATCCACTTTTCCCCCTTGTGAAACTCCCCTCAGCAAACTCCTACTCATCCTTCAAGACCCTATCCAAGTGATTCCAGATCAATTAAGCCTCCTCTGTCTACCCTGCAAGGGAATAGCATGGAGCAAAATGACTACATGCCAGTTCGTTGTAGGCTGAGTACCAAAAAGAGATGGGGCTCTGGCCATGGGTAGGGATCAAAGGAATAGATCGGAAGTTGCAAAGTCAGAACTTGCCCAGTCCTTATTCTGTCTCCAGAAGTGTTTTCTTTGTCAGGCATGGGTTTTAATTTTTTAATTTTGAGCAGCTGTTCTTCAGGTCTCAATTTACGTTACATTGTTGGTTCTGGAAGGCCTCTGGGTAAATGGGTGAAAGGGTTGTGGGAGGGGAACTGTTAAGAAGGGCTATATAGGGACATGCCGGTGGCTCACGCCTGTAATCCCAGCACTTTGGGAGGCCGAAGTGGGCAGATTATGAGGTCAGGCGTTTGAGACCAACAGATTACGAGATCAGGAGTTTGGGACCAGCCTGACTAACACGGAGAAACCCCGTCTCTACTGAAAATACAAAAAATTAGCCAGGCGTGGTTGCATGCGCCTATAATCCCAGCTACTCGGGAGGCTGAGGCAGGAGAATTGCATAAGCAGTCTTGCTCTGTCACCCAGTCATGATCTTGGCTCACTGCAAGCTCTGCCTCCTGGGCTCATGCCATTCTCCTGCCTCAGCCTCCCAAGTACCTGGAACTACAGGGGCCAGCCACCACGCCCGGCTAATGTTTTTATATTTTTAGTAGAGACGTGGTTTCACCGTGTTAGCCAGGATGGTCTCGATCTCCTGACCTCATGATCTGCCCGCCTCAGCCTCCCAAAGGACTTCTTATAAGTTCAGTTAGAGGCACCCATGAGAGTAGCCATGCTCAAAGCTAATGAGCCTCCTCAACAAGATCTGTCCCTTGCTGCCTGGGTATGTAGCTGGAAGGGCTAGGGCTGAGTGCTCACAAACTGGCAATCAGTGGCACAAGCCTGGCCACCATCAAGCCCTGTTCTACCTCTCTGTCATCTGTGTATCACAAGCTGAAATTGGTGTGCCACATTTACTTAACTGAGAAAGAGAGAAGGCAATTTGATTTTTATCCTGCTGGTAGAGTCCTGTATCCTTTTCTGTATCCAAATAAGTCAGAACCAAGGCAGAAGCTTGCACAAAGCTTCCCAGGGAGCTCAAATACTCTCATGCTGCTTCCCCCTCCCCTCATTGCTGGGCCCCTTCTGTTCTTGGCATGTGCTTCTGTCATAGCACGTGGCACACTAGTATACCAAATGTTTTCCATTCCAAAATGCTATAGATTGTAAGACATCTTTTAATCTATTAATTTAATAACAGATATCTCTGTCAGGGGAATCCATAACATTAAATGAACTCATCTACTCATGCATCTGACTTTGGAAGCTTTAAAATGTTTTTTAAAAGCATCTTTAAATTGAGGAACTAAGTCAATGATTTTTTACACCATTTCTCTTCAACAGACTGTGAATTTGGTGAAGTCAGGGACAGTATATTTTTGTCCCTCTCCTCCCCAACTCCCCACCCCCAGGCCATGCCTGTTGGTGTCCTGAATGAATGTTTCATCTGGAAATTTTTCTAGAAGCTCCCTTGGTTACTGTGGTAACCCAAAATTGGCTTCAAAGCCCTGTGTACCAAGGGAAGCCCTGCTGAGGATGGCTGCCTGCTGACCTGAACTCTGAACCAGGCTGCATATGCTGACCTCCCTTCCTGGGCAAACAGAAAAATGATTGAAATAAAACACTTTTGATAAAAACTGCAGAGATGACAGCTTCCTAATATAAAAAAATTATTTTAAATAATTCTGTTGACAATTTTCGAACTTTTTCACCAATGCAAAAAAATAAATAAATAAAATCTGACCTCTCAAAATCTTTTCTTGGTGAGCCCCTAGACAATTTGAACAAAGGACCCTTAGTGGAGAGTTAGAAAATCTATTCTCATGGTTCAGTAATTTGCTGAACTTCTGTTGAATCCATTTATTCTCTGAAAATACAAAGATTCCAGCTAAGAAATAATGCATATAAATACAATAATAGTGTCATTTCCCAGGTGCCTATTCATGCTCCAGGTACTTCACATAGAATTACTTGACAAACACTGATATATCATTTACTGTGTACTAAGCCCCTTTCTATGTTCTTTACACACATTAATTCATTTGATTCTTATAACAAGCCTGTGAAGCAGCTTATGTTGTTATTCACATCTTAGAGATCAGAAAATTGAGGCATAGAATTGAGGCACAGAGGTTAAGTAACTTGCTCAAGGTCACATAGCTAGTAAGATCTAGAGATCAAATTCAACCCCAGGGTGCCTGGCTCCAGAATCTGTGTTCCTCACCAAGTTGCTACACTGCCTCTTTTAATGTTTTCAATAATCCAATAAAATAGTGACATCTATTTTATTGAATTGTACCAATTGAACAGATTGGAGACTCAAGTTCAGTCAGGTAACATGTCTCCATAACTTCTCTGCTTCAGACCACATTCTGTCCTGGGAAAATTCTGGAAACACTCCTAAGGGTTATTAGAATCAACCTTCCAGCTGGGCACGATGGCTCACGCCTGTAATCCCAGCACTTTGGGAGGCTGAGGTGGGCAGATCACAAGGTCAAGAGATCGAGATCATCCTGGCCAACATGGTAAAACCCCGTCTCTACTAAAAATACAAAAATTAGCTGGGCGTAGTGGTGCGTGCCTGTAGCCCCAGCTACTCAGGAGGCTGAGGCAGGAGAATTGCTTGAACGCGGGAGGCGGAGGTTGCAGTGAGCTGAGATGGTGTCACTGGACTCCAGCCTGGCAACAGAGCAAGACTGTCTCAAAAAAAAAAAAAAAAATCAACCTTCCATCTCCCACTTCCCCAAATACATATACATACATTCACAGGAAGTGTATACTGTTTCTCTCAAAGTTAGTTTTAGGAGTCTAGGAGCCCCAAATGCAGAGACAAATTATTTTTAAGTGATGCTCTAAGGCATGCACTGGCAGGAATTGAATATGCAAACATAGTGAGTTCAATTAATTAGAAGAGAGTGTTTCTTTTAAGACCACAAAATAACTGCTGTTTGAAGTGTGAGCTCGTAATCGGGAATACTGTAACTTAAATGCCTAAAGCATTTGAACTATATTAGCCTAAGAAAGTGCTCTTGGGATATGGAAGAGTATTGTCTTCCACAGGCCTGTCAGTTGGGAGAAGATATAATACCCTAAAGCTGGTTCCACTCCCCTACGTGTAATTTTGAGTAGCTTGAACATACAATGGTAGGGTAACCAACCATCCTGATTGACCTGGGACTATCCAGGTTTTAGCACAGAAAGTCCCTCATACTAATGAAATCTCTTAGTCCTGGAAAAACTGGGATGGTTAGTTACCCTCAATCGAGAACCAGTTATGTTCCAGCAAGGTGGTTTATGCCTGTAATCCCAGCACTTTGGGAGGCTGAAATGGGTGGATCACCTGAAGTCAGGAGTTCGAGACCAGGCTGGCCAACCTGGTGAGACCCTGTCTCTACTAAAAACACAAAAAAATCAGTCGAGTGTGGTGGTGCACGCCTGTAACCCCGGCTACTTGGGAGGCTGAGGCAGGAGAATCGCTTGAACCCGGGATGCAGAGGCTGCAGTGAGCCGAGATCGTGCCACTGCACTCCAGCCTGGGCAACAGAGTGAGACTCGGTCTCAAAACAAACGAACAAACAAACAAACAAACAAACAAAACAGTTATGAGTGACAATTTCTGGGAGAAATTCCCTTTTGGCTGGAGAAGAGGAACTGAGGGTAGTGAGAGGTAAAGTTCATGCCAGGCAGAGAGAGCAGCTTGAGCAAAGGCCGAGAGGTGTGAAATGTTAGGGGGCTTTTGGGAAGTTGCAAGGCTCCCTCATGGCTCTAGTTTAGAGTTGAGGAGGGATGTAGAGTAGAAAGTGAGGGGAAAGGGAGGTGACTGGCCAGATATTAAACTAATGGAATTTGAAATTCCTGGATAGAGCTTTATGAGCCTAGTTCAACATTAAGGAGCTGTCACCAGGACCAAGAGCTCTTTTCTGATGATGATGGTCTTTTTGAGTCTTGGTTAAATTAAAAACAAAAGAAAACAAAATGAAAAATGGGCTTGGGGCTGGGGGCAGTGGCTCATACTTATAACCCCAGCACTTCGGGAGGCCAAGGCAGGCAGATTGCTTGAGCTCAGGAGTTTGAGACCAGCCTAAGCAACATGGGAAACCCTGTCTCTACAAAAAATACAAAAATTAGCCAGGTCTGGTGGTGCATTCCTGTAGTCCCAGCTACTCAGGAGGCTGAGGCAGGAGAATCACTTTAACCTGGGAGGTGGAGGTTGCAGTGAGCTGAGATCACACTGCTGCACTCCAGCATGGGTGACAGAATGAGACTCTGTCTCAAAAAAAGAAAACAGAAAAAGTAAAACAACAAAAAAAGGGCTTGGCTTATAGAATCTTAAATCAGTGGTCATCAAACATTTTGACTCTCATATTCTCTAAAATAATTTGAAAATTATGTATCTCTTTGTATATTTTTAAGTTGACATTTAACATTTTTATCATAAGTTTAATCATTGCAAACTATATAGTTTCTGACACTTTAAAAATATAGACATTTTAAAATAAGTCATTTTATAACTTTTAAATAAATCCAGTGGAATCTAAATAACAAAGCAATTCAATATTTGATATCCTCCCCATCAACATTATTATCATTATTATTATTTTCTGGAGACAGAGTCTTGCTCTGTGGCCCAGGCTGGAGTGCAATGGTGTGATCTCAGGTCACTGCAACCTCCGCCTCCTGGGTTCAAGTGATTCTCCTGCCTCAGCCTTCCAAGTAGCTGAGATTACAGGTGCCCACCACCATGTCGGCTTTTTTTTTTTGTATTTTTAGTAGAGATGGGTTTTCACCATGTTGGCCAGGCTGGTCTCGAACTACTGACCTCAGATGATCCACCCGCCTCAGCCTCCCAAAGTGCTGGGATTAAAGGCGTGAGCCGCCATGCCCGGTTAACACTCTTTTTTTTTTTTTTTTTTGAGACAGAGTCTTGTTGTGTCACCCAGGCTGAAGTGCAGTGGTAAAATCTTGGCTCACTGCAACTTCCACCTCCCAGGTTCAAGTGACTCTCCTGCCTCAGCCTCCCAAGTAGCTGGGATTACAGGAATATGCCACCATGCCTGGCTAATTTTTGTATTTTTAGTAGAGATGGGATTTCACCATGTTGGCCAGCCTGGTCTTGAACTCCTGACCTCAGGTGATCAGTCCACCTAGGCCTCCCAAAGCGCTGGGATTACAGGCGTGAGCCGTCACACCTAGCCCCAAACCAACATCCATTTAAAAAATACATGAACAGTCCATCTCAGTGGCTCATGCCTATAATCCTAGCACTTTGGGAGGCTAAGGCAGGCAGATCATGAGGTCAAGAGATCGAGATCATCCTGGCCTACATGGTGAAACCTCGTCTCTACTAAAAATACAAAAATTAGCTGGGTGTGGTGGTGTGCACCTATAGTCCCAGCTATTCAGGAGGCTGAGGCGGGAGAATCTCTTGAACCCGGGAGGCGGAGGTTGCACTGAGCCGAGATGGCACCACTGCACTCCAGCCTGGCAACAGTGTGAGACTCTGTCTCAAAAACAAAACAAAACAAAACATGAACAACCTCTTTTTCAGCAGAAAATTTTACATTGGCCTTTTTTTCTCCTTGAACTTATATTTCCATTCCAGTTTCTCCACAGATTTTTTTTTTTTTTTTGAGGCAGAATTTCACACCTGTTGCCCAGGCTGAAGTGCAATGGCACAATCTTGGCTCACTGCAACCTCCGCCTCCCGGATTCAAGTGATTCTCCTGCCTCGGCCTCCCAAGTGGCTGGGATTGCAGGCACACACCACCATGCCCGGCTAATTTTTGTATTTTTAGCAGAGATGGGGTTTCACCACATTGGCCAGGCTGGTCTTGAACTCCTGACCTCATGATCTGCCCGCCTCAGCCTCCCAAAGTGCTAAGATTACAGGCATGAGCCACTGCACCCAGACCACAGAATTTTTTATACTTGAAAGTCTTTTATTGATCACACCATCATACTTCTTGGCAACAAAAATTATGTATGTAAATTAAAATGGAATTAATTAGAAATAAGTTTATTAATGAGATGGAAGGCTATTTTTATTTTATTTTATTTATTTATTATTTTTGAGACGGAGTCTCACTCTGTCACCCAGGCTGGAGTGCAGTGGCGCGATCTCGGCTCACTGCAAGCTCCGCCTCCCGGGTTCATGCCATTCTCCTACCTCAGCCTCCCGAATAACTGGGACTACAGGTGTCCACCACCACGCCTGGCTAATTTTTTTGTAGTTTTGTAGAGATGAGGTTTCACCATGTTAGCCAGGATGGTCTCAATCTCCTGACCTTGTGATCCGCCCACCTTGGCCTCCCAAAGTGCTGGGATTACAGGCGTGAGCCACGGTGCCTGGCCAAGGAAAGGCTATTTTAAAAAATTGTTTCATGAATGCATGGGTGAAATTTTTTTATTGCTGAAATGAGATAGCATTTAGAATCATTCGTATTTCTTTTTTGTTTATGTGTGTATATGTATACACATAACATATATATGGCTCTGATAAATCTTTATATAAATAAGATGATGGGAATAGAAGAATGGAAGACATTTTGTTATAATCAAATGTCACTCAAGCTTCAAACTCCTCCTAAGTTATATGCCAAAAAAAGATATATTATAAAAAATTATTTTTGTTGAACTATCAGCTGACAACTTGATTAGATCCTCCCCTGATTTTGTTGACATTAAAGAATAGGAAACACCAGGCTTATAAATAATCTTGTTATCCAGTGATTCACTTTCTCAGCACTAAGACCAAAATATCATACCTCCCCCAACACACACACACACACGCATGCATGCACATGCACGCACACACACACACCAAACACACCACAGACACACACCACCCACACACCCTTTCACTCTTTCTTGGTGCACTAGAGTGAGATTCAGGATGGGTGGGAAGTGTGTGCTTTCTTTAGTACAGAGGGGGAAGGATAACTGTAAAAACGGTAGATAGGAAATGAGAAACTGAGAGATAAAAATCAGTACCAAACATTTAGAAAAAAAGAAACAAGAAAGTTGAGGATCTGAAATTTCATTTTCTTTTCTTCAATTCTTTCTTTCTTTCTTTTTTTTTGAGATGGAGTCTTGCTCTGTCACCAGGGTGGAGTGCAGTGGCGTGATCTCAGCTCGCTGCAGCCTCCGCCTCCCAGGTTCAAGCGATTCTCCTGCCTCAGCCTCCATAATAGCTGGGACTACAGGCATACACCACCATACCGGGCTGATTTTTGTATTTTTAGTAGAGATGGGGTTTCACCATGTTGGCTTAGAACTTCTGACCTTCAATGATCTGTCTGCCTCGGCCTCCCAAAGTCCTGGGATTACAGGCGTGAGCAGCTGCACCTGGCCTGAAATTTGGTTTTCTTAGAACCATCTTGCATTTGAATCCTTTGCAAAGTCTTCACATGCTTCTAAGGCTACACACATTCCTCAGGTGGAGGACCATTGTCTTAGAAGATATTATTGCTGTCCTGTGTGGGAGCAAGAATGGGAATGTCTACCTCTCAGGTCCAGAATAAACTTTCTAAACAAGAATTTTCTAAGAAAAGGAAATCTCCTTCTTGTATCTTGCCATGTTGGCCTTGCCTTAACCTTGAAATGCTTGTCTTGGGGGTACTCTTTCTACACCTTGAGTTTTTCTCTCTGTATATGATCCTTATTCAGCTCCATTTCTTAGCCTTGGGTCCTTCCTTGGTGGCTGTCCTCATAGATGAAAAATACTAGGGGATTTCTTTTCTATCTCTGTCCTGATTCACAGGGATTGACTCCAGGAAAAGATTCCAAGAGAGTCATTATCTTTGGTGGAGGAGGGACAGATTCTTGTTTTGGACCTACAGAAAAGGATATGAGAGATCCGTAAGTCTGATCCAATAAGTCTTCAAGCTGGGTGCACGACACAAATTTCCCCAATTCTGACTATCCACACACCTCTAAACGCTCCCTTCACACCAACTCTCCCAGAGACCTGGAAATGTTTTAAATAGCAGAGAATCTATTTGGCAGAAGGGTGGAAAAATGTATTGAAAGAGTCAAGACTAAAAGCAGTGAGACCATTTAGGAGAACTTTGTGACCACTTAAAAGACCTTTATGGCCTGTGCAAGAGATAATGATAGCCTAAACTCAGGCAGGAGCAGTGGGGATGCAAGAAATGGGTTAACTTGGGAGATGTTAAAGAAGTAGAAAGGACTTACTCAACTTAATGACTGATTGGATGAAGGTGATGACAGAGGGTATGGTTTAGGATGAGTTCCATTTTTCTGATATGGGCAACTAGATAAATTGTAGTACTGATATGGTTTGGATCTGTGTCCCCATCCAAACCTCATGGTGAATTGTAATCCCCAATGTTGAAAGTGGGAGGTGACTGGATCATGGGGGCAGTTTCTTATGGTTTAACATCATCCCCCTTGGTGCTGTCATGGCAATAGTGAGTTGTCGTGAGATCTGGTTGTTTAAAAGTGTGTGACACCCCTCCCGTCTTGCTTCTGCTCCAGCCATGTAAGAGAAGCCTGCATCCCCTTCGCCTTCTGCCATGATTGTTAAGTTTTCTGAGGCTTTCCCAGAAGCCAAGGAGGTAGCCAGCATCATGTCTCCTGTACAGCCTGCAGAACCGTGAGCCAATTAAACCTCTTTTCTTTATAAATTACCCAGCCTTAGGTATTCCTTTATAGTAGTGTGAGAATGGACTAATACAAGTCCCATTCACCCATTAGGCACAAAGAAAAAATGAATTTGAGGAGAAGATGGCAAGTTCAATTTTTGCATGATTAATTTGAGGGAGCTGCTGGATAGACAGGAATACTTATAAAGTAGGTGGTTCAATACATGGGTCTGGAGCCCAGGAAAGGGCTCTGAGTTAAAGATACAAATTTAGGAATCAGTAGTGTATAGGTGTAAATTCAAGCCATAAGAGAGGATTAAATTACCCAGAGAGAGAGTATAGAAAGGGATGAGAAGAGTGCTAAGTGCAGAATGCTTAGAAAAACAAACACAAGTCTGGGTAAGGTAGAGACACCAGCCAAAGAGGTGTTGAAAACAGAAGAGAGGGAGGAGGGCTTCCAGGAACACGTACATTGTCCTAGAGTCATATGTCTCAAAATATGAGTGGATTTTTCTTTCTTTTTCTCTCTCTCTCTCTCTCTTTTTTTTTTTTTTGAGACGGAGTCTCACTCTGTCCCCCAGGCTGGAGTGCAGCGGCGTGATCTTGGCTCACTGCAACCTCCGCCTCCCTGGTTTGAGTGATTCTCCTGCCTCAGCCTCCCAATAGCTGGGATTACAGAGGCCCGCCACCACGGCCAGCTAATTTTTGTATTTTTGGTAGAGACAGGGTTTCACCATGTTGGCCAGGTTGGTCTGGAACTCCTGACCTCAAGTGATCCACCCTCCTCAGCCTCCCAAAGTGTTGGAATTACAGGTGTGAGCCACCACGCCCAGTAATTTTGTTTTTTAGTAGAGAGGGTTCACCATTTGGTCAGGTGTTTCGAATCCTGACCTCGTGGTCGCCCACCTCAGCCTCCAAAGTCACCACGCCCAGCTGAGTGTATCTTTCCTAGATAAATGCAAATAAAATTAAAACTTTTTTCAATCCTATTGCCCCATTAGTGACTCCCCCGTTTCTTTCTTTTGTCTACATGCTAAACTTCTTGAAAGAGTTGTTTTCCATTTCTATCTCCAATTCCTCATCTCCAACTCTTCTCTTAGAATCCAGTCATGTAGTTTCTGCCTTTTCTATTCTACTGACCTTGACCTCTCAAGGATCTTCAGAATATATTATCAATGGCTTTTTCTCATCCCAGACTTTTGGAGATGATGCAAAGAAGCACCAGCAGGGGTGTAGGGAAATGAGAAAGAAAAGAGAAGGGAGATAATAAATGGTGTATTTTCAAGTCAGTTACCACTGTGAGTAACTGGAGCTTAATTCTGCTGGGGAACTCTCAGAGTCTGTGTACGCATAGGCTCAGAGTTATTATAAGGGGTAAGGAATCTGGCGTATATACATACCAACTCTAGTCAGTCCTTGATTGAGGGTTGCTGCATTGGGGTGAGGATGAGGAAGCATTAATTCCCCTGTACTTCTGGCTTGACAGTGCTGAGGCAGAATAGGATCCAGTGACTAAAGGTCCTAAGACATTAGGAGTCAGGAGTCCTGCCCTGTGCAATAAGACCTGAGAAGTTATGGACAGGACACTAAATGGGTCTGCCAGATCCCTTCTTGGTCTCCCCAACATATTTTACTCTGCCATACACTCTTTCTTGAAGTATTCTCTTTCTTTGATTCCTGTCCTGGCACCCTAACCTGGTTCCTATTCCCATCTTTGCCCTCTCTTCACCTTGAATAGTTACTTTTTTCTTTCTTCTACCTCTTAAACAGGAGCAAACTGGAAGGTGGAACTCCAGTTGTCAGTCCTCTGTTCTTTGTTTCTTTACAGACTCACTTGATTATTTTTCTAACTTCACTACCTCAACTCTCGCTTTTATGCAGATTACTCCCAGTGTGTTGTATATAATTATGTTCAATGACTTAACTGTGAAGATCAAGATTTATTTGAAGGTCTTCAGGAAAAAAAAAGACTTTGGCTATCTTTTATAACTCAACAGACTGAAAAATCTATAAATGTCTGCTGGGAGTCATTCAAGAATTACACTTCCAGCTGACAGTGTGAGAAGCAGTCTCAATATATGACTCAGCTTGCAATCAATAGAGCATTATGCTTCAAGGAAATGGGAAAGTCTCACACCGATTTAGAATTTGTCACTAAATTTAGTCTGACTCTGTCCAGAAAGAAGTGCAGCTCCCTACTGTCAAAAGCTGAGCTCTTGGGATTTTTTTGCCTATTTCCTGGGCAGAGCTATAATTAACAATGTTTCCTCTCAAGAAAAGCAGCATGACGTGTGTCCTTAAATCAAGCCTGTGTGAGTGAGTGAGTGTATGTGTGTGTGTCTGTGTGTGTGAGAGAGAGAGAGAGAGACAAGGAGGAGATGATCATGTGGTGATTAGGGAAAGGTAGAGTGAAGGAATTGGAGCCTAAGGGAAGAATAAAAGGCTTCATCCATCCCACTGGTTTCTAGGAAGTAGCGTGGAAGTGACAGAATTTTAGATTTTTAGACTGTGCTCAATCTTTTTTCATCATCATTTACAAATTTCTTTGGGCCTCTGTCTGATACCTAAGAAGGGAACACTGAAAATTTTACTGGAAGCTCTGGGCACGTGGGAGGAGTTTGGTAAGAAATCCAAGAATTCTGATTCCTGATTTTTTAATGTGGCCAATTTTAAACATTTTTGGGGTTTTGTTTGTTTTCTTTCTAGATCTTGGAGGTCTGTTTGTCCCCAGGGTTCTGAAATTTCATGTAGCCATACCCTGGTGTGGGCAGACTTTAGAGTGCTATGCTGGCATTCCATAGGCCCTTTCAATCTGCAGACTCTAGGATATTGTCCTGAATTATTTTGAGGATTATTTCCTTCCCTCTGTTTTCTCTCTTCTCTTTTTCTAGACTCTGTATTTGGATGCTGGACTTCCTGACAGGTCTTCTAATTTTCTTATCTTTTCTGTCCTTTATTCCATCATTTTGTCCTTTTGTCCTATGTTATGGGAGACTGTCTTTCAACCCATTTACTGTGTATTTGTTTTTTTAATTTTTACTATCTAACTTTAAATTTTCTAGCCTTTCTTCATGTTCTCTGGGTATTCCTTTTCATAAACACACCATTTTCCTCTTTCATTCATGTAATATTCATCTCTCTGAAGATTTTTGGTGATTTATTTTCTTTCTTTCTGTTTTTTTTTTTTTTTTTTTTTTGAGACAGGGTCTTGAACTACTGGGCTCAAGTAATCTCCTCAGCCTCTGAAGTACCTGGGATTATAGGTGTGCACTACCACACCTGGCTAATTAAAAAACAAACAAACAAAAAAAAACTTTTTGTAGAGATGGAGTCTTGCTATGTTGCTTATGCAGCTCTCAAACTTTTTACCCCATTCAACACTCCTGCCTTGGCCTTCCAAAGTGGTGGGATCACAGACACGAGCCACTGTGCCTGGACTAATTCATGCTTTCTATTTGTCATCTTAATTTAGGTTTTGTCCTGAGACAAAACCTTGGATGATCCACCCTAGTTAGGACCCTTTTCTAGGAAACACAGGTGGTGAGGGAAAGATCTGGGTCCCTGGAGGTGCCTCTGAAGAAGGGAATTCTGTGAACCTAGAAAATTTAATCTTTCCCCCAGACCAAAGAGAGTGGGGATTCCTGCAGTTCAGTCCACACTGCCTCCTGGGGCTGTGTATCTGCTGAGGTTCGCTGGAGATTCTGTAGGGGAGGGTCAGGATTGACAAAGATTATTTGCTGGCCAAACTTTAGCCAATCTCCTAACACTTCTCTTAGGCCCATTTGTACACTCCTTTGAAAAATCCAGTTTTAGCAAAGAACCCTGCTAAGTTGGTTTAGCAAGACCCTCCCACACTTGATATGTGATCACCCTCAAGATCTGATCAGGTTCCACATCCTCCACCATCCCCTAGGTGACGTCTGATCACCCTGGCCTATCTTCAGCAAGAATCCTGTTAGGTTGGTTTAGCCAGAATATCCCTATTTCCCCTGATGTTTACTCGTTTTATTTACTTATTTATTTTGATTTTCTTTTTCTTTCTTTCTTTTTTTTTTTTTTTAGACAGAGTCTCGTTCTGCTGCCCAGGCTGGAGTGCAGTGGCGTGATCTTGGCTCACTGCAACCTCCACCTCCTGGGTTCAGGTGATTCTCCTGCCTAAGTCTCCTGAGCAGCTGGGATTACAGCACACCACCACACCTGGCTAATTTTTGTATTTTTAGTAGAGACAGGGTTTCTCCATGTTGGTCAGGCTGGTCTCAAACTACCAACCTCAGGTGATCCGCCTGCCTTGGCCTCCCAAACTGCTGGGATTACAGCCGTGAGCCACAGAGCCCGGCCTCATTCATGAACTTTTAAAAACGAAATCAATTTATTAGAGTATCTTAGAAGGTTGGAAATGAAAAAAGCTTAGAAAACATCAAGTTTAACTCTGCCATTTTAGAGCTGAGGAACTTGTAGATCCAGAGGGGTTAATGGGTTTGCTCAAGGTCACACAGCTACTGAGCAGCAAAGCTAATAGAACTCAAGCCTTCCATCCCCCCTTAGGAGCCTGTGCCTAACACCACCTGCTGTGTGGGCAGGCTGCCAGTCTGCATGTCCACATCTCCTTAAAGATCATTAATGTGGTTCATAAACCACCTTACAGCTGAAGCAGATTTCACTCTAATTTTATCACATTTGTTATTATTACATATAACATTAAATACCCACAGTGAGCAGTCACATCTTGAGTTTTAAAATGAAAGAGTCTTTCTGGATTAATGGAGAGAGAAGTTACTCTGCATTTAGGAAATTTGGTGGCAGGCTGATTGTTCTTTGCCATTAGGCCCCCAACACTTCCACTGGGCCTAGCTCTGGTGATTCCTCACAGCAGATTCCCTCCCCACTGCCTTGACTTTTGTTTGTATTTTCATAGTTAAATCTGAGCAGAGGACTCCTAGGTAGTGGATTTTAGTGTATCAAGTGTAACTACTGGATATTATTTAAACATTTTTTTTCGAGAGCACAGATCACAGAGTCAGAAAGGATCTTGATGGGGAAGTACCAACCATAGGAAAGAGTTGCTAAGATTAAGTTGTTTCTGTTTTGCATTTATTTTTTATTTTTAAAATTTTTTTATTTTAATTTTTTTTAGTATTCTGTTCAATAAATGCTTGTTGAGCAATAAGTCAAATCAGATTTGGTAGATATCAGAGAGGGTGAATATTTAGTGTTTTGGGCCACTCAACACAAATTTCCCCTTTTCTTGGAACTGGTATCTAATATTTATTCCCAGGGTCCAAGTACCTCGGGGAAATCTGGTTCTACTCCTCTACTGCTTTAGAAATGGGATATTGATATGGGATATGATGTTATCTTAAGCTAGTAAACACCACCCTTATAACCACAGTGATTGGAAGAGAAAGTCCAACCACACTCAGCTCTGGACTTTAGTTCATCACTGGGAGTGGAGAAGTGCTCGTTTTCCTTTCATGTGAACAAAGAAGCCTGTGGGTCCAGAAACCTTTGATAGTCATCTTGGAACGACAGGGAGAGAAGCCTGCCAAGAATGAAACCAACAATGAAGAAGTAGAATTAGAAACACAGAGAAACTGGGTCTTGATCTCGTCATTTTAGGAGCTAAATGAAGCCTAGCCTGGAGCTCTGGACTGTTCAATTACATGAACACTTATATTCCCTTGTTGCTCGAAACAGCCTGTTTTACTTAATTTAAAAGAATATATCAAGGTCAGGCTCATGCCTGTAATACCTTTGGGAGGCCGAGGTGGGCAGATCACTTGAAGCCAGGAGTTCAAGATCACCCTGGCCAACATGGTGAAACATACAAAATACAAAAAATACAAAAAATTACCCGGGTGTGGTGGCAGATGCTGTAATCCTAGCTACTCAGGAGGCAGAGTCAGGAGAATCATTTGAACCTGGAAGATGGAGGTTGCAGTGACCCGAGATAATGCCACTGCACTCCGGCCTATGTGACAGAACATGACTGTCTCAAAAAAAAATTTTTTTTACATGTTCTTCTCTTTTCCATTTCTGTGTATATGACCTTCTCTATAGTCAGCCACAAGTATCTACCAACCACTGGGGATGGGAGTGGAGATTAGTACTCCTAAAAAAATGGAATTAATTTAGGAAAAAAAGAGTCAAAGTTCAGCTTTTTACTTGAGTACAGAAAGGGTAAAAAGGGGAGATAGTGGAGTAAGCAGCCTTGTATCATGATTTTAACCTTTAGGCAGAAATTCCATTAGAGCTATTAAATTGACTGTGAAGAAAGCTGAAAGTAGACGGTCTTGGATTCCACTCCCTGTTTGGAAATAAGATAGGAGAAAGTCTCACAGGGTGGCTCTGCACCAATACAGGATGGTTAAAGCAGAGTGGAAGAGCAACATGGCACAGACAAACAGAGTGAGGCCTGAGTTGACAGTCCTGATCCTATTCAGGCTTTAGCATGGTATGGAAGGGATCCAGAGGTTGCTGCATGCACTGTTATGTACTTAGAAAGTAGTTGATGGTGCTAGCTAGTCTAGCAGAAGGTTATCATGGTGGCAACAAAGTGACCTTGTAGCCAAACCTGCAGGCAAATTACCTGGGTTGCGAATTCTCTAGGAGTCACAGCCAGACATCGAGGGATCAACAGTGCCAGTGTCAACCAAGTAGGGACAGAGATAATCTGCCCTGTTGCATTGGCTTGAGTTTCCCTAGCAATGATTCCTCATGTGATTTAAAATGTTTTAATTGTACTCATATTTTTCTCTGAGAGTACTGTGTACTATGGGTGGTGACACACTTGACATTTGTATTTGCATTTTTCAGCCCCCAATTTTTTTTTTTTTAAAGACAAGGTCTTGGTCTGTGGTCCAGTCTGGAATGCACTGGCATGATCCTAGCTCACTGCATCCTTGAACTCCTGTGCTCAAGTGATCCTCCCACCTCCACCTCCTGAGTAGCTAGGACTACAGGTGTGTGCCATCACACCTGACTGTTTTTAACTGCTTTGTTTTTTGTAGTGATCAGGTCTTGCTATGTTGCTCAGGCCAGTCTTGAATTTCTGGTCTCAAGTGATCCGCCTGCCTCAGCCTCCCAAAGTGCTGGGATTACAGGTGTGAACCACCACACCTGGCCCAAGTTAATTTTTTTTTATTGTGGCAAAATATGCATAACATAAAATTTACCATTTTCACCATTTAAAAGTTTGTAAACTTCATTTTATTATTTAATTTGTAAGACTAATAAAAATACCGTGAAAAGCAATTAGAATCATATAGATAGTATTGTGGTGTTTTTTGTTTTGTTTTGTTTTGTTTTTTTGAGATGGTGTCTCACTCTGTTGCCCAGGCTGGAGTGCAATGGCATGGTCTCGGCTCATTGCAACATCTGCCTGCTGGTTCAAGTGATTCTTCTGCATCAGCCTCCCAAGTAGCTGGGACTATAGGTGCGTGCCACCACACCTGGCTAATTTTTGTATTTCTAGTAGAGACAGGGTTTCACTATGTTGGCAAGGGAGATTCAAACTCCTGACCTCGTGATCCACCTGCCTTGGCCTCCCAAAGTGCTGGGATTATAGGCGTGAGCCACAGCTCCCGGCCTGTAATGGTTTTTTCTATGTAGACTTTGAAATTCTTTGATTATTGTATTATAAACCATTAATCTTAGTAATTAAGGAAACATCCAGAGAATTTTCTTTCACTAAACGTTTAAAGGAATTTCTTTTCTTTTAATTTAGATCGTAGTTAAAGGAGATGGAGAAAGAGTAGGTCCTTTTTTTTTTTTTTTTTTTGAGACAGTTTCGCTCTTGTCACCCAGGCTGGAGTGTAATGGCGTGATCTAAGCTCACTGCAACCTCTGCCTCCTGGGTCAAGCAATTACCCAGCCTCAGCCTTCTGAGTAGCTGAGACTACAGGCGCCCACCACCATGGCTGGCTAATTTTTGTATTTTTAGTAGAGATGGGGTTTCACCATGTTGGCCAGGCCGGCCTCAAACTCCTGACCTCAGGTGATTCTCCTGCCTTGGCCTCCTAAAGTGCTAGGATTACAGGCATGAGCCACCGCACATAGTGAGCAGGTCCTTTTTAGATTTCTGATTGAAACTGCAGTGTAGACCCTTTCGTTTTCTTTTCATAATCTTTAAATTTCTCATACTGAGCGACAAAGAATTGATTCTTCCAGTCTTCAGAAATATCCTTTCTTATGAAGGCAGACAGAATGGTCCATCTGATCATTTTCCATAGTGGTATAATTTCCACTAGGATTCTGCTTTATCACATCAGAAGAGCTATACTAGAGGATTTTTCCCACAGTTTCTTCTGGCATGTCTTTCTCTATTTAACAGCTTCTAAATTCCACACTTTGAATTCTCTTTCATGTCTTCATAAAGATAGGTAAAAGAGGCCGGGCGCAGTGCTCACGCCTGTAATCCCAGCACTCTGGGAGGCCGAGGCAGGCCAATCACGGGGTCAGGAGATCGAGACCATCCTGGCTAACACAGTGAAACCCCGTCTCTACTAAAAATACAAAAAATTAGCCGGGCGAGGTGGCGGGCGCCTGTAGTCCCAGCTACTCGGGAGGCTGAGGCAGGAGAACGGTGTGAACCCCGGGGGGCGGAGCCTGCAGTGAGCCAAGATCGCGCCATTGCACTCCAGCCTGGGCGACAGCGAGACTCTGTCTAAAAAAAAAAAAAATTGGTAAAAGATACAAAACCCTTTTCCTCTTCTCCCAGAAGTTTCTGGTATAGTCCTACCAGAAACCGAAACACACCTTTACAGCCATGAATTTATCCAGGAACTCCTCCCAGGTTCCAGGCTCTTGGTGCATTTTTGCCAACTGGTAGAAATAATAAGACACAGCCACATCTTTGGCATTCCATGCCGTGTAGGTTATCCTGCAGTCATTCTTCTGAAATAAAGAAGAGAGAAGTTGAATGCGTAGGTATGTTTTCACCAGTCAAGGAGATTGCATGCTTTTATTTTATTTTATTTATTTTTATTTTTATTTTTTTCGAGACGGAGTCTTGCTCTGTCGCCCAGGCTGGAGTGCAGTGGCGCTATCTCGGCTTACTGCTAGCTCCGCCTCCCAGGTTCATGCCATTCTCCTGCCTCAACCTCCTGAGTAGCTGGGACTACAGGTGCCCACCACCATGCTCAGCTAATTTTTTTGTATTTTTTTAATAGAGACGGGGGTTTCACCATGTTAGCCAGGATGGTCTCGATCTCCTGACCTCATGCCCGACTGGAGATTGCATGTTTTTCAACTGCTCAACACCACTTGTGAGTTTGGGAATTATAAATTCCATGAAAGGCACTTAGTTTGTATATTGCAGCCCATTTAAATTTCTCTGCATCCCCATTGTTACAGATCAAATCCAGTGTTTCACAGATCCAGTTGTGGGATAGGTGGAGGTCGGAAGGTCATTTGGTTGTGCCTCAAGCAACCCCACCTGGGACCACTCCTTAGCAATGCTCCAGAGGAGGAGAATATGCTGAATATCCACTCATTCCCTCCTGAAGCTATTCTGCTTCTTGTCAATTTGAGATTTTTCTGAAGTGCAATTTTTTATCTTCCTTTGTTTTCAAGCTTTTTCAACTCCACCGCTGCCTTACCTCATTCAAATTGATTGATTAATTGATTGCCTGAGATGGAGTCTCACTCTGTCATCCAGGCTGTAGTGCAATGGCGTGATCTTGGCTCACCACAACCTCAGCCTCCCAGGCTCAAGTGATTCTCTCACGCCCGGCCTCATTCAAATATTTTTTACTTAAAAAGATTACAGGGTGGGCTCAGTGGCTCATGCCTGTAATCTCAGGACTTTGGGAGGCCAAGGCAGGTGGATCACTTGAGGCCGGAAGTTCGAGACCAGCCTGGCCAATATGGTGAAACCCCATCTCCACTAAAAATACAAAAAATTAGCTGGGCATGGTGGCACAGGCCTGTACTCCCAGCTACTCAAAGAACCTCTTGAACCTGGAGGTAGAGGTTTCAGTGAGCTGAGATCAAGCCACTGCACTCTAGCCTGGGTTACAGAGTGTCTCTGTCTCAAAAAGAAAAAAAAAAAAAAAGGAAAGGAAAGGAAAAAGATTATGGTTATGGTTCAAACTCTTTGGCAAAAGACAAAGACAAAATTATAGGCTGTGCACGGTGGCTCACGCCTGTAATCCCAGCATTTTTGGAGGCCGAGGCAGGCAGATCACCTGAGGTCAGGAGTTTGAGACCAGCCTGACCAATGTGGTGAAACCCTGTCTCTACTAAAAATACAAAAATTAGCCAGGCGTAGTGGCAGGTGCTTGTAACCCCAGCTACTTGGGAGGCTGAGGCACAAGAATGACTTGAACCCAGGAGGTAGAGGCTGCAGTGAGCCGAGATTGCACCACTGCACTCCAGCCTGGGCAATAGAGTGAGACTCTTTCTCAAAAAAAAAAAAGTTATAATAAATTTAGCTTAAAGACTTCAATTGGCTTTATTTATGATTCTAGAATCAAGACAACACTTTATTCCTTAAAATAGAATAAGTGTTCCCCCATTGTAGTCATTTTTAAGTGAACAGTTCTATGGCATTAAACATATTCACATTGTTGTTCAACCATCACCACCACCCATCTGCAGAACTCTTCTGTCTTTCCCAATGGACACTTTGTACCATTAAACACTAAGTCCCCATTCTCCACCGCAGCCTCAGTACCACCATTCTACTTTCTGTCTGTATGAATTTGACTACTCTAAGTACCTCATATAAGTGGAATCATAAAGTATTTGTATTTGTCCTTTTGGCTTATTTCACTTAGCATAATATTATTAAGGTTCATGCATGTAATAGCATGGTCAGAATGTCCTTCCTTTTCAAGGCTGCATTATATTTTCACTGTCTGTGTATACCATACTTTTTAAATTTATTCATCCATTGACAAACACTTGAGTTACTTCCACATTTTAGCTATTGTGATTAATACTGCTATGAACATGGGTGTACAAATATCTGTTCAAGTCTCTCATTTCACTTCTTTTATGTATCATAAATAAAATGACTGGATCAGGCTAGGCACAGTGGCTCACGCCTGTAATCCCAGCACTTTGGGAGGCCGAGGTGGGCAGATCATCTGAGGTCAGGCATTCGATACCAGGCTGGCCAACATGGTGAAACTCCGTCTCTACAAAAATTAGCTGGCATGGTGGCACACACCTGTAGTCCTAACTACTCTGGAGGCTGAGGTGGGAAGATCGCTTGAACCTGGGAGGCGGAGGTTGTAGTGAGCTAAGATCATGCCACTGCACTCCAGCCTGGATGACAGAGTGAGACTCTGTCTCAAATTTAAAATAAAAGAAAAAAGAAAAAAAGAAAAAGAAGTAAAAGTACTGGATCATATGGCAAATCTGTTTTTAATTTTTTGAGGAATCATTATATCAGTTTCCCCAGTGGCTATGATGCAGAATTTTTTGCTCCTTAGTTCAGCTAAAATCCAGGGTATTGTCTCATGACCAGGAAAAATTAGGCATGCAGACGCATTGAAGGGTGAGGAGGGCAGATTTATTGGGTGAAAGGAAAACTCTCAGCAAAGAAAGAGGGGGTCCTGTGAACATGCTTTCACCTCACAGATTAAATACCAGGCCACCACACATGAGCTGAAGAGGCCAGGCTCTTCCCCCTGCATAAGGTGTGAATTCCTGGTGGCTCCACCCCATTCTCTCAGTGCACAGGCATTGCAGGCATGTCCAGGGAAGACTCTGGGCCAGTTCCCTCATCTGCACAAAAGCATATGATGTTTGGGACGGTGAGCGATTATCTGGGAACCCTCCCTTATCTGCCTCCTGTATCTATCAGCTATAGCATTTTATAATTCCCACCAGCAATGCGACAATGCCAATTTTTCCATATATCCTTGCCAACACTTGTTATTTTTTGGTGTTTTGATAATACTTTTCCTCATGAATATGAAGGGGTATCTCATTGTGGTTTTTAATTTGCATTTCTCCAATAATTAGTGATGTTGAGCATCTTTTCATCTTTTCATGTGCTTCTAGGCCATTTGTATATCTTCTTTTTTTTTTTTTTTGAGACAGAGCCTCACTCTGTCACCCAGGCTGAAGTGCAGTGGTGCGATCTCGGCTCACTGCAACTTCTGCCTCCTGGGTTCAAGGGATTCTCCTGCCTCAGTCTCCTGAGTAGCTGAGACTACAGGCGCATACCACCACGCCCGGCTAATTTTTTGTATTTTTAGTAGAGATGGGGTTTCATTGTGTTAGTCAGGATGGTCTTGATCTCCTGACCTCGTGATCTGCCCGCCTCAGCCTCCCAAAGTGCTGGGATTACAGGCATGAGCCACCTGCTACCTTGCCTGGCCAGATTTTTTTTTTTTTGGAGACAGAGTCTTGCTCTGTCACCCAGGCTGGAGTGCAGTAGCATGATCTCGGCTCACTGTAACCTCTACTTCCTGGGTTCAAGTGACTCTCCTGCCTCAGCCTCCCAAGTAGCTGGGATTACAGGCACCTGCCACCACGGCTGGCTAATTTTTGTATTTTTACTAGAGACAGTGTTTCACCACGTTGGCCAGGCTGATCTCAAACTCCTGACCTCAAGAGATCCATCCACCTCGGCCTCCCAAAGTGTTGGGATTACAGGCGTGAGCCACCACATTCAGCCCATTTGTATATCTTCTTTAGGGAAATGTCTATGCAAATCCTTTGCCTGCCCTTCCCCCCGGCTTTTTTTTTTTTTTTTTTTTTTTTTGAGACTGGGTCTCACTCTGTTGCCCAGGCTGGAGTGTACTGGCTCTATCTTGTCTCACTGCAACCTCCTGCTCCTGGATTCAAGTGATCCTCCCACCTCGGCCTCCCAAGTAGCTGGGAACTACAGGGACACCCAGCTAATTTTTGTATTTTGCGGGGGTAGAGATGAGGTCTCACTATGTTGCCTAGGCTGGTCTCAAATTCCTGGGCTCAAATGATCTGCCTACCTCAGCCTCTCCAAGTACTGGGATTATAGGCATGAGCCATCGTGCCTGGCCCTTTGCCTATTTTTAAAAGGGATTGATTTTTGTTGTTGCTGCTGTTGAGCTGTAGGAGTTGAGGTATTTATGTATGCTGGATATCAATCTCTTATTAGATATATGATTTGCAAATATTTTCTTCCATTTCATGGGTTGCCTTCTAATCTGTTGGTAGTGTTTTTTGATGCACAAAAGACATTTAATTTTGATAAAGTCCAACTGATCTATTTTTTATCTTATTGCCTGTGCTTTTTTGTGTTACGTCTAAGAAATCATTGCCAAATCCAATGTAATGAAGGTTTTCTTCTATGTTTTCTTTTTTTTTGAGATGGAGTTTCACTCTTGTTGCCCAGGCTAGAGTGCAATGGCGCCATCTTGGCTCACTGCAACCTCTGCCTCCCAGATTCCAGTGATTCTCTTGCCTCAGCCTCCCAAGTAGCTGGGATTACAGGCATGTGCCACCATGCCCAGCTAATTTTATATTTTTAGTAGAGACAGGGTTTCACCATGTCGGTCAGGCTGGTCTCGAACTCCTGGCCTCAGATGATCCGCCCGCTTAGGCCTCCCAAAGTGCTGGGATTATAGGTGTGAGCCACTGCGCCCAGCCTATCCTGTTTTCTTCTAAGAGTTTTAAAGTTTATGCTCTTATATTCAGGTCTTTGATCCATTTTGAAACTCCACACAGTCAATAATCCGCATACAACTTTTGACTCCCCCCAAACTTCACTATCAATAGCCTACTGTTGACTCAAAGTCTTACTGATAACAGAAAGAGTTGATTATCACACATTTTGTATGTTACATGTATTTGGTATGTATTCTTACAATAAAGTCAGCTAGAGAAAAGAAAATGTTAGTAAGAAAGGTGATCCGCCCACCTCGGCCTCCCCAAGTGCTGGGATCACAGGCGTGAACCACCGCGCCTGGCCACAGTTATGATTTAATACTGCATCTTTGTGTTTGTTTACATTTCTCTTGACTGCTAATGGTGCCACATACAGTCTGTGTTTGTGTAAGTTTTGATAAGTTTTTTTTTTTTTTTTGAGATGGAATTTTGTTGTTTCACCCAGGCTGCAGTGCAGTGGTGTGATCTCGGCTCACTGCAACCTCTGCCTTTCAGTTTCAAGAGATTCTCCTGCCACAGCCTCCCGAGTAGCTGGGATTACAGCCACCTGCCACCACGCCTGGCTAATTTTTATATTTTTAGTAGAGACGGGGTTTCACCATGTTGGCTAGGCTGGTCTCGAATTCCTGACCTTGTGGTCTGCCCGCCTTGGTCTCCCAAAGGGCTGGATTACAGGTGTGAGCCACTGCGCCCGGCCCAGTTTTGATCAATTTTAACTTTTTTTTTTTTTTTTGAGACAGAGTCTCACTCTGTCACACAGGCTGGAGTGCAGTGGCGCAATCTGGGCTCACTGCAACCTCCACCTCCTAGGTTCAAGTGATTCTCCTGCCTCAGCCTCCTGAGTAGCTGGGATTACAGACATGCACCATCAAGCCCAGCTAATTTTTGTATTTTTAGTAGAGATAGAGTTTCACCATGTTGGCCAGGCTGGTCTCTAGTGATCCACCCGCCTCAGCCTCCCAAAGTGCTGGGATTACAGGTGTGAGCCACCGCAACTGGCCTGATAAATTTTAATGTTTTATAATAGATTTGTGTATATTTTATGATAGTAAATGATAGAATGGACAAGTATCTACATATATTTTATGCATTCATGATGTACCTTTTTCTTAATTTTTTTCTATATTTCTAGGCTATATGGTTTGTAAATTTTTTCAAATGGTCACAAATCTCCAAAAACTTTTCTAACATATTTACTGAAAAACAAAGGCCACATGTAAATGGATCTGTCTACTTCAAACTGATGTTGTTCAAGAGTCAACTGTATTGAGCTTTGTATCTGATTGTGAGAGTGAAGTCGATGATGTTGATAAGAGGAAATACGTGTCTCCAGAATGGTAACGAGGAACTCTGGTAACTTATTCAGGGCTTTGAGGATTCTAGTTCTTTGCTGGGATCAGAAAAGGGGCCACGTAAATAAAAATTATGAGTATATGAAAAGTCAGACTAAAATACATTCTAAGAATATTTTCTGGTATCTCTTTGTATAGGAACAGCAAGACATTTCACTTTATTTTTTATTTTATTTTATTTTTATTTTTATTTTTTTTTGAGACAGAGACTTGCTGCAATGCCCAGGCTGGAATGCAATGGTGTGATCTCAGCTCACTGCAGCCTCTGCTTCCCGGGTTCAAGTGACTCTCCTGCCTCAGACTCCCGAATAGCTGGGATTACAGGCGCGCACCACCATGCCCGGCTAATTTTTGTATTTTTACTACAGATGTGGTTTCACCGTATTGGCTAGGCTCGTCTCGAACTCCTGACCTCAAGTGATCTGCCCACCTTGGTCTCCCAAAGTTCTGGGATTACAGGCGTGAACCACTGTGCCGGCTGACATTTCACCTTATTTTTTAAGTTAAACAGTTCAGCTGCCTTGCTGTCATTTTCAAAAGAAACACTAGTTTGGTGTCCACAAAAAATACTGGAAAGCAATATACATCTTAACCAAAGTTGTTTTGGGAGGTACCTGTAGTGGATATTTTCTTTTTTCACCTGCTCATCACTATTGGTTTGTTCTGGTAAAAAGAATCATGATTTTCTTTTGGAGGATTAGCTCTCCCCTATTCTCTGTCTCTAGATTTTTTTTTTTTTTTTTTGAGATGGAGTTTTGCTTTTGTTGCCCAGGCTGGAGTGCAATGGCATGATCTGGGCTCACCGCAACCTCCGCCTCCTGGGTTCAAGCGATTCTCATGCCTCTGCCTCCTGAGTAGCTAGGATTACAGGTATGTGGCACCACATCTGGCTAATTTTTTTTTTTTTTTTTTTTGAGACGGAATCTCGCTCTGTCACCCAGGCTGGAGTGCAGTGGTGTGATCTCGGCTCACTGCAAGCTCCACCTTCTGGGTTCACACCATTCTCCTGCCTCAGCCTCCCGAGTAGCTGGGACTACAGGCGCCCGCCACCATGCCTGGCTAATTTTTTTTGGATTTTTTAGTAGAGACGGGGTTTCACCATGTTAGCCAGGATGGTCTCGATCTCTTGACCTCATGATCCGCCCGCCTCGGCCTCCCAAAGTGCTAGGATTACAGGTGTGAGCCACCGCACCCAGCCATAATTTTGTATTTTTAATAGAGATGGGGTTTCTCCATGTTGGTCAGGCTGGTCTCGAACTCCTGCTCAGGTGATCCACCTGCTTTGGCCTCCCAAAGTGCTAGGATTACAGGCATGAGCTACTGCGCCTGGCCCTGTCTCTAGATTAAAGTATATGAATTTGCCAATGAGACATAAGCTCAATATTTTATTGGAACTACTGGGAAATAAGTGCTCTGCTTCTTTTGGAATGGTTAGCTATAAAGATGATGTAAGTTGAACACTGGGGAAAGGTAGGGAGGTGGCCAGAAATCACTATGTGAAAACAAACTCTTTGATGTCAACAAAGAGGAAAGGAGAGATCACGTCCTGATGTCAATGTTTGCATTCGTGAATCTAGTCATATCTGAAGTTACCTATCTATGGATTTTTCAGTTATTAAGCCAAATATACTCCTTTTCTTAAATCAGTCTGAGTTTAAGTTTTTGACACTTGTAAGGAAAAGCCCTATGTATCAGAGCACAACATAATTCCATTTATTAAACATCACAAAATTGTCTAAAAATCCTCTTCCATATCTTTCTATACCTTGGTGTCACTCAGAATGTCAGCTGTGCTAAATCCCTAGTCTCACTCTCTCAAAACTCCCAGAAACCATCTCTCCTAAAGTCAGCTCATTCCAGGTCTTTTTTTCTTACTCCCTTACTCAAACTTTTCTGGTCGCCTTCCTTATCCCCACCGCATCCCACCTTCTCCAAAACAAAAAATCTAACTGAGCCTTGCAGATCAGCCTAGCCTTCTGAGGCTCCTTTTGCTTCTTTACCTCTATTCCTTATTGAGATCAGCACAATTAATGCATGTCTGAACAACAAATGATCCTTTCTCTTTGGAAGGGTGAAAGTTCGGAAATATTTACATGTTAAATGTTCTGTTCTGGTCTCATTTGTATTCAGTACAAATAGTGTGTTTGCTTGGACATTAATTTTATTTGCAAATAGCTACAGCTAGGGGTCCCTTTGGGTAAGTCTTGCTAAGATACTGCATTGGTGGGTTTTTTGTTTGTTTGTTCATTTTGTTTTTGTTTTGTTTTTTAAGGGGATGGGGAAGGAATCAAAGTAGTCAAATCAGTTTGGTTGTTTTTACAAGCCCGAGAAATGGTCAAATTTTGGATTCAGACCAAGCACACCATAGTGTGCTAGAGGCAATTTAATGACTTCCTACCCTCTTGCCTTTTTCCCCTTCTTTGAGAACATTCTTGGATTTTCTACAGAAACAGCCAGAGGCTCTCAATTGACAATTGCCTCACTCAGCAGTTTCTTGTTAAGCACATTTATCAGACACTGTTTCCAGGACTCTCTTAAGTGTCCTAAGAATATTGACTCATTCAAAAGCAGCCCAGCTGTAGTTGGGAGAGCACCAGCACTTGCTCTATAAAGATCTAGATTGTCTCTCTACCTCAAGAGGAATCCAAAATCCTATGCTGGACTCTCAAATGATCCCCAGCCCTTTGGTGATCACACTGTTTATGAGCAGTCTGAATTCCATTCTTGGGTCTACCTAAACTGGCACCCTCGGGCTATGGGGCCCAGTGGGGAGACCACCTAGCATGCTGGCTGCCTGGAGCCCAGGGAACTGTCAAGATGGCTCTGGAAGACTTCTCACCTTTTAAAAGCCCCGTATTTCTTTTACATATATTTTTGTCCTCATGAATTTTGCCAACCGCAATGGACTAAAATCTATTATAGCGTCCTGGAAAGGTGGGGAGAAGATGGGATAGTTGAGGAGAGTTTAATGAAGGGACTATTTAAAAAGGTGTGGATGGGGTTAAAGGAAACCTCTGGGCGTCATTACCCACCCCAGGCCTGAAGGGGCAAGGGTAGTTAGTGGTAACCAGAACCTGGAGAAAACTGCAGAAGAGGGCCACAGGATGGGAGTAATGGCTTTCAGATGAAGAACATAGCCACTGCTAACACGGTGGCCCGCTGGGGATGCAGGGGAGGTCCTGAATCACATCCTGCCTTCTGATCTGCAGGTGCCTCCCACTTGCCTAAACCAATTGAAAGCCAGATAACAGCTGACGTAGCCCATAAAGGTCAGTCCTGAGTCACAGAGCAGAGTCGAGAGTGGTTCTGAAGGGACAGAGGAAAAACCAGCAACCACCTCCTGTTTTTTTTCCCACAGCCAGCACCTTGGTTCAGCCCTCACCCTTTCTTGCCAGTCCCAGGGTTATAGCCTTCCTGCCTGTCCCCTGGACCTATCAAATCCAGTGCTTTTAATGACCAGTCTGTTTCCAAGAGGCTATATTCATTCCACTTGGGACTGGGGCATATGCACCTGGATAGAAGAACCAGCTGTGCAGTGTCAAGACCCTTCCGTCAGAGACCTTATCAGTAAAATGGCGGGTGGACTCGGGGATGCCCGAAGACTTTTCCGGACCACGATTTTCCGATGCTGGACACATATTTAAACATGAAGGAATAGACTTGCGACTTTTAAGCGCAAACAATGGGTGGAAACGGACAGAAACTGCCTCCGTGCCCACTTGCAGCGGACTACATAGCCCTGGCAGACAGGCAGTTGCTTCAAACAAGCGCCCTCCAAGGGCGTAAGCTAGAGGGGCGGGGGCGGGTGCTTTCCCGTGGACCCTCCCACCTCGCGGGTAGAGGAAGTCCTTCAGTTCAGGCACAACCCTGAGCGCCCCCCGCAGTCTCCAACTACGGCGCCAGTCAGGTTGTGGGGTGGGGGCGGCGGAGAGCGCAGGCGCAGAGTCCGCGCCGGCGGCGCCCCTCTGCCTCCGCACTACCCCGGGCAGCGCCCGCCTCGATTTTGCCAGGCGAGTGCACACCCGCGTCAGTCGCCTCCGGGGGCACCTTCCTCGCCGCGACACGCAGGTAACCGGGCCCCGGGAGCCGGTCGGCGGCGGGGGACTGGGACCTTGATCCTACCTGCTCGGCCGCCCGACAGGGGAATGAGAGCGGACCCCGAAGTCCACACACCCGCGTTTAGCCACCACACCTAAGGGGCAGAACAGTCTTTTTGGGTAAGGGCCGGGCTGGGGGCGACGCGCCCCACCCACTTTGCAGACTTCGGGGTGCTCTGCACGACGCCTGAAAGGCCGCGGGGCCGCATTTCTCTGCGCTGCCCTCCTGGAGAACCGGGTCACGGGGACGGGAGGGCCAGCATCGGCTACGGCCCGGTTTCCCGTTTCTTTCCGCTGTCGCGTGTCTGGGCCCTCCTGCAGCGTCCATGATGAAGGCCAGGGGCTGTTGCTTTCCTCTCGCCCAGTAGCCCACCCAAGCAAGGGGTGAGTCACTGTGGCGTCATATGGGATCAATTTCAAATACAAGTTTTAAAAAATGCTGGATGATTTTAGAAATATGGCCAATAATTTGTATTTTCCCTTACTTTCTTGTCTCATGTCCATGACTCTTGAACGCCAGTCTGTGGGCGCTGAGATTTTCGTGGTACATCGACGGTTTGTGGAAGTCTTTTCCCAAGGGAAGACGAGGGCAAAGGTTAGTGAGGAAGGGCCTGGTCACGGCCGAGAGTGGCGGAGGAGGCTCAGGGCAAGACCGCACAGCCTCCAGCAGCCACGGGGAGGAAAAGGCGAATCTTTCCTCACAGTACTCTGGGCTCTGTAGAATTTCTACGCCACGTGCGCCCATTTGGCCTCATTTGAGAGGAGGAGAGGGAAGAAGGGTAGCGCGGGCCGTCAGGAAGGAGACTCGTGTTGCGGCGAATGAAGGCTCAGCGCGGACCTGCATCTAGGGCTAGGTTTTCACCCGGCTCCGCGAGGAGCGGGCGGAAAGCTCGTGTCCGAGTGACGATCGAGGGCCCGGAGATAGTAACGCCCCGGGTCCAGAGGGCTGGTGGTAGCTTCGGAGGAGCGATCTTCCTCCGCGGGAAAGGACTTGGATCAGGCTTGCCTATGTCCGTGGTGCTGAAGTGCCTCGCGCGCCCTCGTCGACTGACTTCCTGGGCCGCGGCCTGCGTTGCCCTTCTCCTCTGCACCTTTGTCAAAAATAGCCCATCTCCACGGCTGATGGCCAGAGTGGCGCAGGCCCAACACTGAAACTCTTTTCAGACAAGTTGAGGCTGGTTTCCTGAGCATAACATAAAAGCAAATGTGGCTTGCCTTGGAGGTACAGATAAGCATATGAATAACAGATTTTATTACCTATGAGAAAGTACACACCATGAGCATAAACAGGAATTCTCACATATATTTATGAAAGATACAGGTATGTGCATTTACACACCTAACACACATGCAAATACACCCATCTCTTTTGAAAACCATTAGACACTACAAGCCACACATTTTTGTAGAGCTTTTGTAATCCATCTTTATTTTTTGACACTTCTAGTAAATGTGAACTCTGCAGAACCATTTATTTTCATAATCATCTGTTCCAAAGGCACAGAGCCTGTGGATTGAAGTGTTTGGTATTTGGCTGAGCAATTAAGTATTTACGCTCATTTAAATTCCAGAACAACGTCTAGGAAGATGTAAAATTGATACCAAAAAAATTCCTTAAAGCTTAAGGAAAATGAATTAATGTAAATTTTAATAAGAACAACATATAAATAATCTTATAGAAATTTATAATCTGAACATATGACTAAAATGTATCATAATGGAGACAATTTTAAATATATTAGTGGTATGTGGTTTTTGTGAAGTTCTTAAAGTTTACATTTGTATTTTTCAAAAACATTGGTATTGTTTTTTCCTTAAAAAATATATGCTCATTATAAGAATTTTAGGTAATAGAGAAATGCATAAACATAGAAAACCATTGTAAACAGATTTTCATTTAGATGAACATACATACATTTTAAATGGCCCAATCCTCTATTGGTTGCATTTTTGCTATATAATTTATAATTAATGTCTTTCAAGCCAATACATATAAAACTAGGTCATCATTATTAAGGGTTGCATAATATTGATCTGTGTTGAATAGAATGTAAGTTATTTAAACAATCCCATAATAATGAACATTTATGTCCAATTTTTTTGACTTTAAAAAAATTATTGTGGAAAGAATATGTAACATGAGATCTGTCCTCTGAACAAAAAAAAATTTTTTTTTGAGACATTGTCTCCCTTGTTGCCCAGACTGGAGTGCAGTGGCGTGCTCTCCGCTCACTGCAACCTCTGCCTCACAGGTTCAAGGGATTCTCCTGCCTCAGCCTCTTGAGTAGATGGCCACCGCACCCAGCTAGTTTTTATATTTTTAGTAGAGACAGGGTTTTACCATGTTGGCCAGGCTGGTCTTGAACTCCTGTCCTCAGGTTATCTGCCTGCCTCGGCCTCCCAAAGTGCCAGGATTAACAGGCGTGTGCCACTGCACCCGGGCCTGTCTTCTTAACAAAATTTTAAGTGTATAATACATTATTGTTGATATATATTTTTGATAGGTGCAATCTGTATAGCAGATCTTTAGAGCTTGTGCATCTTGCTTAACTGAGACTTTATGCCTGTTGATTAGTAACTCCTGATTTTGCCCTGCCCGCCAGTCCCTGGAAACCACCATTCTACTCCTTGATTCTATGACTTTGACTACTTCATTTTTATTTTTATTTATTTTAAGTTTTAATTTTTGTTGGTACATAGGTATATATGTATTTATGGGGTTCATGAGATGTTTTGATATAGGGATGCAACATGTTTAATAATCACATCATGGTAAATGGGGTATCCATCCCCTCGAGCATTTATCCTTTGTTTTTATAAACAATCCAACTATATTCTTCTAATGATTTTAAAATGTACAACTAAATTATTCGTGACTATAGTCATCCTGTTGTGCTATCAAATACTAGGTGTTATTCATTCTTTCTACTTTTTGTATCCATTAACCATCCCGAGTTTTCCCCACAACCCAAACCCTCTCCCACTACCCTTCCCAGCTCTGGTAACCACCATCCTTCTACTCTTTTTTCTTTTTTTGAGATTGAGTCTTGCTCTTGTTGCCCAGGCTGGAAGCTGGAGTGTAGTGGCATGATCTCAGCTCACTGCAACCTCTGCCTTCTGGGTTCAAGTGATTCTCCTGCCTTAGCCTCCCAAGTAGCTAGGATTACAGGTGCCCACCACCACACCCGGCTAATTTTTGTATTTTTAGTAGAGATGGGGTTTCACCATGTTGGCCAAGCTGGTCTCGAACTCCTGACCTCAGGTGATCTGGCTTCCTTGGCCTCCCAAAGTGCTGGGATTACAGGCGCGAGCCACCGTGCCCAGCCTACTCTCTATCTCCAGGAGTTCAATTTTTTTGATTTTTAGATCCCACAGATAAGTGAAAACACGTGAAGTTTGTCTCTCTGTGCCTGGCTTATTTCACTTAACATGATGACCTTCAGTTCCATCCATGTTGTTGCACATAACAGGATCTCATTCTTTTTTATGCCTAAATAGTACTCCATTGTATGTAAATATCTGTTGATGGACGCTTAAGTTGCTTCCAAATCTTGGCTATTGTGAACAGTGCTGCAACAAACATGGGAATGCAGATAACTCTTCGATATACTGATTCCCTTTCTTTTGGTTATATACCCAGCAGTGGGATTGCTGGATTGTATGGTAGCTCTATTTTTAGTTTTTTGAGGCACCTCCAAACTGTTCTTCATAGTAGTTGCACTAATTAATATTCTCACCAACAATGTGTGAGAGTTCCCTTTCTCCACATCCTTGTCAGCTTTTGTTATTGCCTGGCTTTTGGATAAAAGCCATTTTAACTGGAGTGAGATGATATCTCATTGTAGTTTTGATTTGCATTTTTCTGATGATCAATGATGTTGAGCACCTTTTCATATACCTGTTTGCTATTTGTATGTCTTCTTTTGAGAAATGTCTTTTCACATCTTTTGCCCATTTAAAAATTGGATTATTAGATTTATTCTGATAGTTATTTGCCATTCCTTATATATTCTGGTTATTAATCCCTTGTCAGATGGGTAGTTTGCAAATATTTTCTCCCATTCTGTGGGTTGTCTTTTCACTTTGTTGACTGTTTCCTTTGCTGTGCAGAAGCTTTTAAACTTGATGTGACGCCATTTATTCATTTTTGCTTTGGTTGCCTATGCTGGTGGGGCATTACTCAAGAAATTTTTGCCCAGAACAATGTCCTGGAGAAAATTTCCCCAAGTTTTCTTGAAGTAGTTTTATAGTTTGAAGACTTACATTTGAGTCTTTATTCCATTTTTATTTGATTTTTCTTTTTCTTTTTTTTTTTTTTTTTTTGAGATGGAATCTCCCTCTGTCACTCAGGCTGGAGTGCAGTGAGTGCAGTGGCTTGATCTCTGCTCACTGCAACTGCCGCCTCCCAGGTTCAAACGATTCTCCTGCCTCAGCCTCCTGAGTAGCTGGGATTACAGGTGTGCACCACCACACCTGGCTAATTTTTTTTTTTTTTTTTTTTTTGTATTTTTAGTAGAGACAGGGTTTCAGCATGTTGGTTAGGCTGGTCTCGAACTCCTGACCTTGTGATCCACCCGCCTCAGCCTCCCAAAGTGCTGGGATTACAGGCTGATTTGATTTTTCTATGTGGTGAGTGATAGGGGTCTAGTTTCATTATTCTGCATATGGATATTGTTTTCCCAATATCATTTATTGAAGAGACTGTCCTTTCTCCAGTGTATGTTCCTGGCACCTTTGTGGAAAATGAGTTTACTGCAGCTGTATGGATTTGCTTCTGGGTTCTCTATTCTGTTTCATGGGTCTATGTATCTGTTTTTATGCCAGTACTGTGCTGTTTTGGTTACTATAGCTCTGTAGTATAATTTGAAGTCAGGTAATGTGATTCCTCCAGTTTTTTTCTTTTTGTTCAGGATAACTTTGGCTATTCTGGGTCTTTTGTGGTTCCATATAAATTTTAGGATTTTTTTTTTCTATTTCTGTGAAGAATGTCATTGCTATTTTAACAGGAATTTCATTGAATCTATAGATTGCTTTGGGTAGTATAGACAGTTTAACAATATTGATTCTTCCAATCCATGAACATGAAATATTTTTCCATTTTTTGGTGTCCTCTTAAATTTCTTTCACAAATGTTTTACAGTTTTCTTTGTAGAGATCTTTCACGTCTTTGGTTAAGTTAATGCTTAGGTATTTAATTTGATTTGTGGCTATTGTAAATGGGTTACTTTTTTGATTTCCCTTTCAGATTGTTCACTGTTGGCATATAGAAATGCTGCTGACTTTTGTATGTTGATTTTGTGTCCTGCAACTTTACTGAATTTGTTTATCTGTAAACAATAGTTTACTAATAAATTCTAAAGTTCTAACAGTTTTTTGGCGGAGTCTTTAGGTTTTTCCAAATATAAGATCATATCATTTGCAAACAAGGACAATTTGTCATCTGCTTTTCCAGTTTGGATGTCCTTTATTTCTTGCTTTTTAAAAAAAGATAATACTTTAAGTTCTAGGGTACATATGCACAGTGTGCAGGTTTGTTACATAGGTATACATGTGCCATGTTTGTTTGCTGCACCCATCAACTCGTCATTTACATTAGATATTTCTCCTAATGTTATCCCTCCCCCAGCCCCTGACTCCCCACCTACCGGCCCTGGTGTGTGATGTTCCTCATCCTGTGTCCATGTGTTCTCGTTGTTCAACTCCCACCTATGAGTGAAAACATGCGGTGTTTGGTTTTCTGACCTGGTGATAGTTTGCTTAGAATGATGATTTCCAGCTTCATCTATGTCCCTGCAAAGGTGGATGTCCTTTATTTCTTTATGTTATCTGATTGCTGTAGCTAGGACTTCCAGTACTGTCTTGAATAACAGTGGTGAAAGTGGCTGTCCTTTTTCTAGATCTTGAAGGAAAGGCTTTCAGTTTTTCCCCATTCAATATGATACTAGCTGTGGGTCTATCGTATATGACTTTTTTTTTTTTTTTTTTTTTTGAGACAGAGTCTTGCTCTGTTGTTCTGGCTGGAGTGCAGTGGTGCCATCTTGGCTCACTGTAACCTCTGCCTCCTAGGTTCAAGCAATTCTCATGCTTCAGCCTCCCAGGCAGCTGGGACTACAGGCGTGCACCACCATGCCAGGCTAATTTTTTGTATTTTTAGTAGAGGCAAGGTTTTGCCGTGTTGGCCAGGCTGGTCTCAAACTCCTGGCCTCAAGTGACCCGCCCCCTCAGCCTCCCAAAGTGCTGGGATTACAGGCATGAGCCACCATGCCCAGCCATATATGACTTTTATTATGTTGGGATATGTTACTTCTGTGCCCAGTTTTTTGAGGATTTTTATCATGAAGGGATGTTGAATTTTATCAAGTGCTTTCTCAGCATTAATTGAAATGATTATATGGTTTTTGTTCTTTATTCTGTTGATATAATTTATCACATTGATTGATTCACACATACTGAACCATCTTTGCATCCCTGGGATAAATCCCACTTGGTCATGATGAATGACTGTTTTAATGTATTGTTGAATTTGCTTTACTAGTATTTTGTTGAGGATTTTTGCATCAGTATTCATTAGAGATATTGGCCTGTAGTTTTCTTTCTTTGATGTGTCTTTGTCTAGTTTTGGTATCAGAGTAATACTGGCCTCATAGAGTGAGTTCAGAAGTATTCTCTCCTCCTCTATTTTTGGGAACAGTTTGAGTAGGATTAGTATTAATGCTTCCTTAAATGTTTGGTAGAATTCAGCCATCAGGTCCTGGGCTTTTCTTTTCTTTATGTTTTTTTTTTTTTTTTTTTGAGATGGAGTCTTGCTCTGTCCCCCAGGCTGGAGTGCAGTGGTGCGATCTCGGCTCACTGCCAGCTCCGCCTCCCGGGTTCACGCCATTCTCCTGCCTCAGCCTCCCGAGTAGCTGGGACTACAGGTGCCCGCCAACACGCCCGGCTAATTTTTTGTATTTTTAGTAGAGACGGGGTTTCACCGTGTTAGCCAGGATGGTCTCGATCTTCTGACCTCATGATCCGCCTGTCTTGGCCTCCCAAAGTGCTGGGATTACAGGCGTAAGCCACTGTGAGGTCCTGGGCTTTTCTTTATGGGGAGGAAAAGAACTTTAGAATTCAGTAAAGTTTCAGGATACAAAATCAACATACAAAAATCAGTAGCATTTTATTATGATTTTCATCTTGTTAACTTGTTATTGGTCTGACTAGGTTTCAAATTTCTTCATGGATCAATCTTGGTGTGTTATATGTGTCTAGGAATTTATCCATTTCCTTTGGGTTTTCCAATTTATTGGCATATAGTTGCTCATAGTAGCCACAAATGATCCTTTGAATTTCTGTGGTATCAGCTGTAATGTCTCCTTTTTCATCTCTAATTTTATTTTATTATTTATTTATTTTTTTGAGATATGGTCTGTCACCCAGACTGGAGTGCAGTGGTGCAATCTTGATGCACTGCAACCTCTGTCTCCCCTGGCTCAAGCAATCCTCCCACCTCAGCCTCCCAAGTAGCTGGGACCACAGGCATGCACCACCACACCTGGCTAATTTTTTATATTTTTGGTAGAGATGAGGTTTCACCATGTTGCCCAGGCTGATCTCAAATTCCTGAGCTCAAGTGCCTGCCTCACCCTCCCAAAGTGTTAGGATTATAGGCATGAGCTACCTTGTCCAGCTGCCTCTGATTTTATTTATTTGGATCTTCTCTCTTTTTCTTAGTCTGACTAAAAGTTTGTCAACTTTGTGTATCTTTAAAAAAAAACCCAACTCTTTGTTTCAGTGACCTTTTGTATTTTCATTTCAATTTCATTTATTTCTGCTCTAATCTTTATTATTTATTTTCTTCTACAAAGTTTTTTTTTTTTTTTCTTTTAAACAGAGTCTTGCTCTGTCATGCAGGCCGGAGCACAGGGGCATGATTATAGCTCACTACAGCCTCAACCTCCTGGTGCCCAAGTGATCTTCCTACCTCAGACTCCCGAGTAGCTGGGACTACAGGTGTGCACCACCACACCCAGCTAAGTTTTGTATTTTTTATAGGGATGAGGTTTTGCCATGTCGCCCAGGCTGGTCTCAAATTCCTGGGCTCAAGCAATCTGCGGGGCTCAGCCTCTCAAATTGCTGGCCTCTTCTACTAATTTTGGGTTTGGTTTGCTCTTGCTTTTCTAATTCTTTAAGATGTGTTATTAGGTTACGTATTTGAAGTTTTTCCTCCTTTTTTGATGTAGGCACTTACAGCCGTAAGTTTCTGTCTTTGTATTGCTTTCACTGTATCTCATAGCTTTTGGTGTATTGTGTTTCCATTATCATTTGTTTCACGAAATTTCTCAATTTCCTTAGTTTCTTCATTGACCTATTGGTCATTCAGGAGCATATTGCTTAATTTCCATGTGTTTGTATAGTTTCCAAAATTCTTCTTGTTATTGATTTCTAGTTTACTTGTGGTCAGAGAAGATACTTGGTGTCATTTCAGGGTTTTTTTTTTTTTTTTTTTTTTTTTTTTGAGACAGGGTCTTGCTCTGTCTCCCAGTCTGAAGTGCAGTGGCATGATCTCGTCTCACTGCAACTTCCACCTCCTGGGTTCAAGCCATTTTCCTGCCTCAGCCTCCCGAGTAGCTGGGACTACAGGTGCACGCCACCATACCCAGCTAATTTTTGCATTTTCAGTAGAGATGGGGTTTCGCCATGTTTGCCAGGCTGATCTCAAACTCCTGACCTCAGGTTATCTGCCCACCTCAGCCCCCCAAAGGGTTGGGATTACAGGCGTGAGCCACCGCACCCGGCCTTTTTAATATTTTAAGACTTGTTTTGTGACTTAACATGTGTTCTATCCTTGAGAATGATCCATGTGATGAGAAGAATATGTATTCTGCAGCAGTTGGATGAAATGTTCTGTAAATATCTATTAGGTCCATTTGTTCTATATTGCAGATTAAGTCCAATGTTTCTTTGTTGATTTCTGTCTGGACAATCTGTCCAATGCTGAAAGTGGGGTGTTGAAGTCTCCAGCTATTATTGTATTGAGGTCTCTCTCTTTTGCTGTAATGTTTAATTTATATATCTGGGTGCTTCAGCACTGGGTGCATATTTATTTATAGTTGTAGCCTCTTGAAGAATTGACCCTTTTATTATTATATAATGACCTTCTTTGTCCCTTCTTACAGTTTTTGTCTTGAAATCTATTTTGTCTGATATTAGTATAGCTACTCTTGTCCTTTTTTGGTTTTCATTGGCATGGAATATCTTTTTCCATCCCTTCATTTTCGGTCTATTTGTATCTTTATAGGTGAAGTGTGTTTCTTGTAGGAAACAGATTCACTGGGTCTTGCTTTTTAATCCATTCAGTCAGTCTGTCTTTTGATTGGAGAATTTAGTCTGTTTACATTCAATGTTATCAATAAGTAAGGACTTCTGCCATTTTGTTATTTGTTTTCTGGTTGTTTTGTGGTCTTCTCTTCCTTTTTACCTTCCTTCTTGTCTTTTAGTGAAGATGATTTTCTCTTGTGGCATGATTTAATTTCTTGCTTTGTGTGTGTGTATCTGTTGTATGTTTTTTGACTTGAGGTTACCATGAGGCTTGCAAATACTGTCTTATAACCCATTATTTTAAACTGATGACAACAAAGATTGCATAAACATGCAAAAAACTAATAAAAACTCTACACTTTAACTTTATCGCTCTGCTTTTTAACTTTTTGTTGTTTCTCTTTACATCTATTGTACTGTCTACGTCTTGAAAAGTTATTTTTGATTGATTTATCATTTAGTCTTTCTACATAAGAGCAGTTTACACACCACAATTACAGTGTTATAATAGTCTATATTTTTCTGTGTGCTTACTATTACCAGTGAGTTTTGTACCTTTAGATGACTTTTTTTTTTTTTTTTTTTTTTTAAGATAGAGTCTTGTTCTGTCACCAGGCTGGAGTGCAGTGGCGCCATCTTGGCTCACTGCAACCTCTGCCTCCCGGGTTCAAGCGATTCTCCTGCCTCAGTCTCCTGAGTAGCTGGGACTTCAGGTGGCTGCCACTGTGCCCGGCTAATTTTTGTCTTTTTAGTAGAGACGGGGTTTCACTATATTGGCTAGGCTGGTCTGGAACTCCTGACCTTGTGATCCGCCCGCCTCAGCCTCCCAAAGTGCTGGGATTACAGGTGTGAGCCACCACGCCTGGCCTCTTTTATATTATTTTTTATTGCTGATTAATGTTCTTTTCTTTCAGATTGAAGAACTCCCTCTAGCATTTCTTGTAGAAAAGGTCTGGTGTTGATGAAATCCCTCAACTTTTATTTGTCTGGGAAACTATTTCTCCTTCATGCTTGAAGGATATTTTCACCAGCTATACTACTCTAGGGTAAATTTTTTTTCCCCCTTGGCACTTTAAATATGTCTTGCCACTATCTCCTGGCTTGTAAGGTTTCCACTGAAAAGTCTACTGGCAGACATATGGGAGCTCCATTATATGTTATTTGTTTCTTTTCTCTTGCTGCTTTCAGGATCCTTTCTTTATCCTTGATCTTTGGGAGTTTGATTATTAAGTGCCTTGAAGTAGTCTTCTTTGGGTTAAACCTGCTTGGTGTTCTATAGCCTTCTTGTACTTGAATGTTGATCTCTTTCTCTAGGTTTGGGAAGTTCTCATATTATTTCTTTGAATAAACTTTCTACATCTATCTTTTTCTCTACCTCCTCTTTAGGGCCAATAACTTTGAGATTTGCCCTTTTGAGGCTGTTTCTAGATTTTTTAGACATACATTATTTCTTGTTTTTTTTTTTTTTTTGAGATGGAGTCTCGCTCTGTCACCAGGCTGGGGTGCAGTGGCGTGATCTCGGCTCACTGCAACCTGTGCCTCCCGGGTTCAAGTGATTCTCCTGCCTCAGCCTCCCGAATAGCTGGGATTACAGGCATACACCACCATGCCCAGCTAGTTTTTGTATTTTTTTTTTTTTTTTTTTTGAGACAGAGTCTCGCTCTATCGCCCGAGCTGGAGTGCAGTGGTGCGATCTCGGCTCACTGCAAGCTCCACCTCCCAGGTTCACACCATTCTCCTGCCTCAGCCTCCTGAGTAGCTGGGACTACAGGCAGCCGCCACCCTGCCCAGCTAATGTTTTTGTATTTTTAGTAGAGACAGGGTTTCACCGTGTTAGCCAGGATGGTCTCAATCTCCTGACCTCATGATCTGCCTGCCTTGGCCTCCCGAAGTGCTGGGATTACAGGCATGAGCCACCGCGCCTGGCCTACTTTTTGTATTTTTAGTAGAGATGGGGTTTCACCATGTTGGCCAGGATGGTCTCGATCTCATGACCTGGGGATACGCCCACCTCAGCCTCCCAAAGTGCTGGGATTACAGGCATGAGTCACTGTACACGGCCCACATCATTTCTTTTTATTCTTTTTTCTTTTTGCTCTTCTGACAGTGTATTTTCAAATAGCCTGTGTTTAATCTCAGTAATTTTTTTCTTCTGCTTTATCAATTCTGCTATTAAGAGACTCTCATGCATTCTTCAGTATGTCAATTGCATTTTTCAACTCAACACTATTTCATAGTTATATGTGAACTCAATCCACATACCTGCCATATTTACTAAATTTTGTTTAATCATTTTCTGACTGCATAAAAATCACTTGCTTTGTATCTCTCTTTTATTTAAGACCCCAAAGTATCAGCAACTTTACTGAACTCCTTTACTTTAGGAACTCAATGAAGGAAAGGAGAAACAGGTGATTTCATTTCCCATTTATTTTGCCTCTGGTTTCTGTGTAACTCTGGCTGGCCACTGTTGTAAATGGGAGTGAAGACCCTGAAAAATGAATGAGGCTGCTGAGGAGGGTGGTGGACAACAGCCAGATACTCACATTGCTTTTTGGATTCCCTTACTTTACAGTTAGGAGATACAAGATAGAGTTAGGTTGCAGAATTGTGACAACCAAAGCTCTGCACTACAACTAATTAGATCCAGAATTAGAGGTGCTTGGTTAAGACGGTGACTTTCTTCAAAGCATATCAGCTAAGCCAGAGGACTCATTCATTTTCCCAGCATTTGTTGAGTCTGAGCTAGAAGTTGGAGATGTTAAGAAGAAAGATAAAGACATAATGCCTTTTCTTAGAGTGGTAACACTCTATCAGGGGATACTGGTACATAGGCACCTCACAATGATACAGTATGTCAAGGATGATGACAGAGCCCTGTAGAAAGTGTTCTAGAATCCAGAGAATGAACAGATTGTTCAGTGAGAGGTTTTTCAAGTAGGTCACCAGGAAAATTGTAGGCATGTGGGTGGGAATTTGCCAGAGATTGCTTTGTTGGGCATTAAGTAGCTGATAATCTCAAGTTGTAAACAAATGGCCTGGAAGGTGACAGCCTGGGTTTGAAGCCTGACTGCACTATTTAGGACCTTGGTAAGCTTGGGCAAGTCACCAAAGCTTGCTGAGCTTCATTTAAGTTTTTTGAAAAAAGGAGTAATATTAGTACCTACCTTGTTGGACTTGTGGGTTTAAGTGAGATAATACATGTAAAGTGCTTGAGTCTAGTCTTTTTTTTTTTTTGGCCTATTTAAAAAATTGCATGTAAATCACTCTGCACAAATAATTATTCCTGTTGTTAGAGCTCTCAAAGGTTAAAAAACTGTAAACTCTTTGTGTCTTCTGCATTTGTGTGATCATTCTTCATTTTTTTTTTTTTTTTGAGACAGAGTCTAGCTCATCGCCCAGGCTGGGGTACAGTGGCACGATCTCGGCTCACTGCAAGCTCCGCCTCCCAGGTTCATGCCATTCTCCTGCCTCAGCCTCCCGAGTAGCTGGGACTACAGGTGCCTGCCACCATGCCCGGCTAATTTTTTTATATTTTTAGTAGTGATGGGGTTTCACAGTGTTAGCCAGGATGGTCTCGATCTCCTGACCTTGTGATCCACCTGCCTTGGCCTCCCAAAGTGCTGGGATTACAGGTGTGAGCCACCACGCCCAGCTCATTCTTCTAATCTAGAAGTTTCTCTTTTAGTGTAGTTTAAATCTCAAACTGCTCCTTTTTACCAATTCTTAGGCTATCCTAAAACAAGTTAGTTCTAGGCTGAAATTGTCATTACTTTTGCTTTGTTCTCCCGTAAGATTCTGATGTTAAAGCAAATCTATAGTTAATTGTATAATTTCCTTCCTTTAATGTGCATAGTACTTGTTGTGTCTGTTTTGTGAAACTTATTACCATATATCTTTTCTTACCCATTAACTTTTAAGTTCCTTAAGAGAAAGCCTATGTCTTCTTGGTCTTGTCTCTCATAATGTCTTAGCATGGTGCCTTCCACATCATAGGCACTCATAAATACTGACTGAATGAAGGAATAATCATGAATGCATGAGATTGCCAGATAGCTGATGTGATCTCAGACTGCCTTCATAGAAACAAAATCCCCCTGAACAGGACAAAGTATAGAAACTGAGGAGAGTGGTTAAGATGGTGGGAGGACTGAGGCCAGGTGTGGTGGCTCACACCTGTAATCTCAGCACATTGGGAGGCCGAGGCAGGTGGATTACGAGGTCAGGAGATTGAGACCATCCTGGCTAACATGGTGAAACCCTGTCCCTACTAAAAATACAAAAAAATTACCCAGGCATGGTGGCAGGCGCCTGTAGTCCCAGCTACTCGGGAGGCTGAGGCAGGAGAATGGCATGAACCGGGGAGGCGGAGCTTGCAGTGAGCTGAGATTGCACCACTGCACTCCAGCCTGGGTGACAAGAGCGAGACTCTGTCTCAAAAAAAAAAAAAAAAAAAAAACCAGAATAAAACATAAGATGGTGAGAGGACTGAAAACCATGATTATACATGGAATAATTGAAAACCCAGGGGATATTCAGTTTGGAGAAGAGGAAACCTACAGTGGGAGAACTTAGATGAGGAGGGTAGGGAACAGTAGTTCATGTTATCAACATGTTGTTATGTGGAGGAGGGAATCAATTTGTGACCTCAGAAGACATGTATAGTAGCAGCCTCGGGAAATTACATGGAGAAAGATTTTGACTCATTGTTAAAAAGTAACTTTCTAACAATCAGGAATGACTTCCAACTGGCTGTTCTGAGAAGGAGTGTTTCCAGTCATTGTAGGTGGTCAATCAGAAACTGTACTATTTGATGGGGATGCTGGAGAGCAGTGATCCCCAACCTTTGGGCACCAGGGACTGATTTCATGGAAGACAGTTTTTCCATGGAAGGAGTCGGCGGGGTGGGGGGTGTGTTCACGAATGGTTTCAGAATGAAGCAATTCCACTTCAGATCATCAGGCTTTAGAGTCTCATAAGGAACATGCAACCTAGATTCCTCACATGCACAGTTCACAATAGGGCTTGTGCTCCTATGAGAATATAATGTCGCCGTTGTTCTGACAGGAAGTGGAGCTCAGGCGGTAATGCTCGCTTGCTCTCCACTCACCTCTTGTTGTGTGGCCTAGTTCCTAAGAGGCCACGGACCAGTACTAGTTCATGCACTGCGGGTTGGGCACCCCTGCTGTAGAGAGAGGATATACTTACTCTTAAAGGAATTGGAGTAGATGATCTCCAAAGTCTTTTAAACTCTCATGGTCTTTAATTCTATGTATTGTAATATATATTAATGTATACATTTAATAAAGGTTAATCATATACAATGCTATTGTATATGGTATTGTATAGTAACTGTATACAATAGCACTGTATATGATTTGCCTTTATTAAATATGTTAATATATGTATATATTTATGTATTGCATATCCTCATTATCACTAGATTGCTTAAATTAATGAAAGGTAAAAATGGCTTTTTAAAAATTTGATCTTGGATTATTTAAAAAATATTACTAACATGTCTTGCTTGGGGACACTAGTGTATAAAACATTATATGAACAGTGTTTAAATTGCAGTAAACAAATTTACATTGTTGTTAGCATGTCAAATGCAAGTAAATACTATTTTAATTTCTTTGTTAAATCTAAAAGGAGAAAAGTGAGCCAGAGTCAACTCGTCCCAATTCAGATGAATTGTGTGTTTATTATTTATTTATTTTTGAGATGGAGTTTCACTCTTGTGGCTGAGGCTGCAGTGCAATGGTGTGATCTTGGCTCACTGCAACCTCTGCCTCCCGGGTTCAAGCGATTCTCGTGCCTCAGCCTCTTGAGTAGCTGGGATTATAGGCACCTGCCACCACACCCAGCTAAGTTTTGTATTTTTAGTAGAGGAGGAGTTTCATCATGTTGGCCAGGCTGGTCTTGAACTCCTGACCTCAGGTGATCCACCTGCCTTGGCCTCCCAAAGTTCTGGGATTACAGGTATGAGCCACTGCACCTGGCCAAATTGTGTGTTTAAAATTCAGGACTTCATCCTCACCACCACCACTGTCTCACTATCACCATCATTGCTAACATATATATAGCATTTATTATGTGTCTAGCTCTGTTATAAACATACCACACATATTAACTCATGTACTTTTCCCCAAAATCCAACGAATTAAATACTGGTATTGCCATTTTCTTAACTTTTTATTTTGAAATAATTTCAAACTTACATAAAAGTTGCAAATATAGTACAACAAACTCCTGGGTAAAAGATAATTCTCTTACTATTCTTCACCCAAGTTCTCCAAATGTAAACATTTTACATTTGTTTTGCCATTCATTTTCTTTTTCTGAACCAATTGAAGGTAAGTTGCAGAGGTGATATCCAATTATCCCTAACTACTTAAGTGTTTTCCTTTAAGACAAGGACCCTCTCCTGCATAACCACAGTGTTATCACCAAAATCAGAAATTTAACATTGATATAATTTCACTATCTAATCCACACACCACAGTCAAAATTTGTCATTTGTCCTAACAATTTCCTTTTTGAAAAAATATTTCTTACTTTTGGTCTAGAATCAAAGTCAGGATTATGAATTACATTTAGTTGTTATGTCTCTTTAATCTTTAATTTGTGACATTTCCTCAATCCTTCCTTATCTTTAGTGACCTTGACATTTTTGAGTTCAGGCCTTTTTCTTTTTTTCTGTAGAGTTTCTCATTTTAGGTTTGTCTGATGTTTCTTCATGATTAGATTCAGGTGATAAATTTTTTTTGGCAGGAATGTGCTAGAAGTGAAATTGTATTCTTCCAAATGTATCATATTAAAAGGCACATAATATTGACTTGTTTTTTTGCTGGTGATGTTAACTTTGATGGCTTAAGGTGATAATTTCTCCACTGTTAAGTTATTCTCTTTCCCTTTGAATTAATAAGTATTTTGTAGGACACTTTGAGGCTATGTAAACATCTGGTTTCTTAACAAACTTTCACTTGCTTATTTTATGATTCTTGCATAAATTGTTACTAGGATGATTGCCAAATTGTAGTTTTTCCAATTACAACATTTGTTTTCCATTTACTAGTTGGGATTTTATTGTACAGAAGTTTTTTCCTCTCCCTTCTTATTGGCTTATTTCCATCAGTGTGGACTTGTGGATTTCTATTTTATCCAATAGATTATAAGCCATTACTATCACTATTGGTTTTGATGCTGAAAATGCTCCAGTTCCAGCCATTGGGATACCCTTCAAGCCAGCTCCTGTGTGCTTTTGGCATCTCTGTATCATTCTGAGAGTACTTTTTTGGGGTGCAAGACATTTCAGGCTCTTGTATTTTTTCTGCCACAATCATTGCAGTTATTTCATTAGCTGTTTCTCCACTGAGCTCTGGTTCCTTTTACTTGAGAATGGATTTTTAGAACCAAGATCTGGATGCTAGGTGTGGTCATTGCTACTGGAGTGTTATTGTTTTTAGGCCATTTTAGCAGACGGAGCTAGGAAATTCACACACACACACACACACACACACACACACACACCCCATATCTATTTATATATTTCTGTCCATTTATATTAAAACTCATGAATTTACTCCAATATCTCTAGCTCTACTCCAGCACTACAGGGTTCATTCTAGTCTTCACCCTTATTCTATTTGTAACTTCCTTCTCTCTTGGTAAAAAAATCTGGCTTCCATTATCCTCGATATATTTAACTATTTACTCATTCTTCTTTTATGTAACCAATCTCCTGACCTCACAGGCCACCTCCTTGGCCCCAATTCTTCCTCAGACTCAGGCCTGCTTATCCCATCAGTCTCTTCCCAACATAAATTAAAGAACTAGAAAGTTGTGGAGCAGAAATTCAAACCTCGGTGCTGTAATTACTTGATAGAGAGCTCTTTATTAGGTCTTCAACACCAATGGAGTTGATTTGTGAAACAGCTTCTGTGAAAATGTTCATGGAAAAAAGGCCCTTGGGCTAATGAGATGAAGATTTATCCAGGCAGAGTGTCATCCCCAGAGATGTGCCTTCCATAAGAAACTTGGGAGCATCAAGCCAAATGCTACTACCTGCCAAGAACCACAGCAAGGGGATTCTCCAAAATTGGTGAGGTTCAGGGACCAGACAGCCAGCACCACCAGTGCCATAAATATCACACTGTGTTTTATCTTATCAAGAGTACATTTCATTAAGATGTAAACATATTACTTTGCTATATTTCCATAGAGGGAAATACTGCTTTTATTACAGATTCTTAGATTGAAATTCTAGGAGATGGATGATGGTGTCTTCTCTTTTAGTGCTGACTTCATTTCCTGGTCCAGAAGATTAGAAATCTGTTCATGTTTTAGAGAACAGCATGAGGTCCATCTGTTCAGGTCAGAATTTTCCAAATTAACATAAAGATTTATGGGGTGGTAACTTATGTAAGAAAAGCCAAAGGTAATTATATTCTTTGCTGCCATTTGGAACCTACATTGTTTTTGGTTAGTAATGAAAATATACTAGTATATATCTACACACACACAACACACACACATACACACACAGAAATTCTTTCAAACACTATGATAAAGTCATCCTCTTCAGTTTGTATAATATTTCACCTCTGTTTTGGTTTAGGCACCAGACACCATCCATTCAAATTTTCTCTGTAATGTGGTCTGTTTATGTACAGTTTTCCTTCCAACAGAAGGCACAGAAATAAAAGAGCTACAATTGGCTTCTTGGGTGACTATTTTAGTGTGATTGAAATACAGAGTAATGATTTTTTTCCTCTAATGAAAATAGCTTGATTTTTTTTCTGATTTCAAAGGAAATATATACTTATATGAAAAACAGAAAAGAGAGAAAATACCATATAATTGAATTTCCGCCATTTGCAAGGATAAATAGAATCACATCATGAATATTCATTGACATCTTTCTTTTTACTCAGCAATATGACATGAGGGTTTTCTTATGTAAATATATATACATATAAATTACCCTTTTAGATGGCTGCATATTACATTAATGATTTTCTTTAACCAGCATCTGATTAATGAGAAGTTTATTTCCAATTTTTCATTGTATAAAGAAAGCCATGATGAATATTCTTGCATACACATCTTTAAATACTTTACTGGTGACGATCTTAGGATATATCCCTGAAAACAGCATTGCTGGGTCAAAGAGTTCACATATTTTAAATTTCGACACCACATGTTCCTAGTAAAATTAACTCTTTTTTTTTTTTTTTTTTTGAGGCAAGGTCTTGCTCTGTCACCCAGGCAGGAGTGCAGTGGTACAATCTTGGCTCACTGCAACCTCTGCTACCTGGCTCAAGCAATCCTCCAGCCTCAGCCTCCCATGTATACAGCTGGGACTACAGGCGGGAGTCACCATGCCCAGCTCATTTTTGTATTTTTTTTGTAGAGATGGGTTTTTGCCATGTTGCCTAGGCTGGTCTCAAATCTGAGCTCAAAGTGATCTGCCTCCCAAAGTGTTAGGATTACAGGCGTGAGCCACTGTGCCTGGCCATAAAATTAACTCGATGAGGTGAATTACAGTATGTATATTCTTTATATATAATGTCCCTGTCAATGACAGAACTTGGTAAAGTCTCTTTTCAGCTTTGCAGTAGCGTATATATATATATATATATATATATACACACATATAATGCACACACAACGTGTGTGTGTGTGTGCTTGTGCATGCATGATCTCCTACAGACATTAAAGGAGTGTAGTGATTTTAATAAATCTAGGTGTGCTACTTAACCAATCAGGTGTTGTTAGGTTTATTCAAAATTTGACATACGGTTTGGTCTGAAACGATGGCATCTGGTAACCATTTCTTATCTTAACGTTGATTTTAATGAAATATGGTATATGGGAAGAGGTGACTGAATTGTAATTTTAGTGAGTGGTATCTATAGTGTGAAGAATCAATGATGTCAATAGTATGAAGAATCAGTTATGATTAAGCCAAACCAAATTTGTAAAATTTTGAACCGATTCATTTGGTATATTTTTAAGTTTTGGCCTCAAGAAGGAGTTCAGGCTTGGCTTTTTTGTGGATAAATAGTAGCAAAAACAGGACAAATGTGAGCATGTGGTGCATGTAGTGTTTGAAGGATTTGATAGTAGCTTCTGTTGATCCTGGGGTGTTCTTTTTTTGTTCAGGAACTGATGCATATCCTGGGCAGTTGGAAGCCTTCTTTAAACTCAGCTGGGCTGCTCTGATGATCTCTCAAGAGTTAGGTAAATTACAAACAACCAAGAAGTACAACTTTAACATGCATATTGGAACAGCCCAGTAATTTTACATTTAATTAGCATCTAACCTAATTGGGTATTTAACCATTTAAATAGAAACATAAAAAATCATGGAAATAGAAAAGGATCATTTTATTCCTGCTTCTCCCCCTTCTAGTGATGGCTCCTTCCTACCCTTAACAGCTTCACCCAGCACAGCTGAATTTAAAGCTGCTGACTCACAGGAAGGTGATTCTGCTTTTTTTTTTTTTTTTTTTTTTAACAGAAGGAAAGTTAAGTGGTAGATGATAAATATGTGTTCATTGAGGATGGCATATTTTATGCAAATTGATAAATCCACTGATTCAAAGATTAGAAAGGCTCTTTCCTGGAAAGGGAAGTGTCGATTATAAATGCTGAAGACTTGCATACTTGCATTCTAGGAAGTTCTTAGCTGCCAGCCGACACATTCATCACCAAGTGCCAGAATGGATTTTAAAATGTCACAACACAAATTGCTCTGCTCAAAATCAGGCACCATCATAGTCACACAAGCCAAACCAACCTGCTTGTTTAAAAGTGCCACATAAAAGTTTTTTTTTTCAACCTCAGTTAACCTTTTCCTTTCCTGGTATGCCTGGTTCATTACAGTCTCCTAAAGTCATGAACCATGACTGAGTAGAGAGAGGCCAGGCTTCTCCCTTTGACTTTGCCTATACGGCAACTAACTGGTCCAGGTGCTTTCAAACTGATGGTAAGACTAAATGTTTAGTCCAGCTCTAACCAGACTGTTAACTCTCACCCCTACCTTTTCCCCCGTACCTTCTGCTCTTATTTATTTCTTTTGTTTTTCTCAATCTTTTCCCTCCCAGACCCAGCTGTTGACTTCTAGAAGCTACTGCATAGCTGATAAGCCCCTGACTATTCCTTCCCTAATTTTCTGCTTTAGAACTGTCAGTGGAGTGTCCAGTTCAAACCTGGGCTAGCCCTCCTGTTTGATGCTTCTCTTAGTAGCCCCTACCTCAATACCATCAGATCTGTCTTCTTACCTCCCCTCATCTCCAAGTCCCTTAGCTGTAATTTCCACCCCCTTCTATAACCCAGACTGACACAGCCCGGCAAAATCCTCAGGTCTGTCTACCATTCTCCTATAGCCTAGTTCAGCCCAAAATTTCTTAGTCCCCTTAAATCACATTCTACCTTGCTCCTCCCAACATGGCCCACTCAGGAATCCAGTATCCATTACTTTTCCTAGTCCAACTAAGCAGCCTTCATCCCCAATCTGATTGGTTGGGGGGATTGCCACATCTTCAGCTTCAGTGTATCTTCCCTCTTGGGAAGCTTCTGCTTTTTAACCCAAAATAAGGGTTCTCTTGTACCCAGGTAGCCCTCTTTTAAGCTGATTTTGGCTAGCATGCCAAGGAGCTTATCATTCAGCCTAGTGTGCCCAGATTTTTTTCTAGCCTGAAATGAGTGAGCTGTCATCCAGTTCTGGCACTCTTGTGCTTCCGTCAGTACTGTAGGGAGTCATCCTCAAAGAGGATTATCGCCACTGACCTGTCACCAGAAAGGCACAGTGATGATGATAAATTTGGACTGATTCATCCATATTCTTCCCCTGGTTATTGCCCTTTTCTTTCTTCCTCCTCCTCTTCCTCCCTTCCCTCCCTCCCTCTCTCTCTCCCTTCCTTCTCCTCCTCTTTTTCTCTCTTTTCCTTCCTTCCTTCCTTCCTTCCTTCCTTCCTTCCTTCCTTCCTTCCTTCCTTCCTTCTTTCCTTCCTCCCTCCCTCCCTCCCTCCGTCTCTCTTCTTTCTTTCTTTCTCTCCCTCTTTTTCTTTTCTTTCGACAGAGTCTCGCTCTGTCATCCAGGCTGGAAGTGCAGTGGTGTGATCTCGGCTCACTGCAACCTCTGCCTCCCTGGTTCAAGCGATTCTCCTGCCTCAGCCTCCCTGGTAGCTGGGCCTATAGGCGTATTCCACCACGCCTGGCTAATTTTTTATTTTTAGTAGAAATGGGGTTTCACCATGTTGGTCAGGCTGGTCTCGAACTCCTGACCTCAGGTGATCTGCCCGTCTGAGCCTCCCAAAGTGCTGGGATTACAGACATGAGCCACTGTGCCTGGCCCTTTTTTTTTTTTTTTTTTTTTTGAGATAGGGTCTCACTCTGTTGCCCAGGCTGGAGTATAGTGGTGCGATTTTGTTTTTTTTTTTTTAAGGGACGGTTTCGCCATTTTGCCCTTGAACTCCTGAGCTCAAAGTGATCTGCCAGCTTCAGCCTCCCAAAGTGCTGGGATTGCAGGCATGAACCACCATGCCCCACCCCTACCCTGGTTCTTCTAAGCAAGAGGATGCATTTGCAAGATGGTTGGCAGGGTCAGGAGTGCAGTCAGTGGCTATGGAAACAAAAGTTAGTTGTTGCTATGGTAATACAGAGCTGCACCCTATCTAAAGGATGGACACAACACCAAAACTAGATTCCGGAATGTAACAAACTTATCATTCATCAGACTCTCAAAGTAAATTTTTTTCTCAAGAACAACAAGCTCATGGATAGAATGAAGGACTTCATATCCTACTAATTTTTGAGTCAGATATCAGTTCCCTACTGGCCAATAATGTGAATATAAATATCAGAGTCCAGCCGGGCACGCTGGCTCAGGCGGCCGAGGTGGGTGAATCACCTGAGGTCGGGAGTTCGAGACCAGCCTGACTAACATGGAGAAACCCTGTCTCTACTAAAAATATAAAAAAGTTAGCCGGGCGTGGTGGCGTGTGCCTGTAATCTCAGCTACTCAGGAGGCTGAGGCAGGAGAATCGCTTGAACCCAGGAGGCGGAGGTTGCGGTGAGCCGGCATGGTGCCATTGCACTCCAGCCTGGGCAACAAGAGTGAAACTCCGTCTCAAAAAAAAAAAAAAAAAAAACAGAGTCCATTCCCAAGGATCCCCAAAATAACATTTTTAGCATAAATACCTAAGAGTCACCCTCAGACAGTCATGTCCACAAATTGTGTGGAAAAACCCCAGTTTATATTCAATTCGAAGTCTAAAATTATATCCTTTTTACTCTGAAAAATCTAAAACGTGCAAGAGAATCACTTCTGACTAGTATAAACAAAAAGTAATAAGCAATCATTTTAATACAGGATTTAATAAGTTCTCTTAATATTTCTGATATTCAGATGACTACTTTGAAGTATTTTGAAATAAAGATACTTTCCATATTTCATAAAGCTACTTTTAATATATTAACATTTATTGCTCTTGAGTTCAAAGTATATCTTATTCTAGCCACCAAAACATTTAGAAAATAAAAAAAGGTAAAAACTAATTTTTTTATCTCTTATATTTCAGACACTTAATACCCTTACCCCATTCACTGAATCCAATTTCATTGCTATTTCCTTGTTTTGTCCTTTTGAGTGGTTTGGGATCTGCTTCAAATGACAAAGAGATGTGAGTAATAGGGTTCAACGTCTTTCTTATTTTCAGGTTTAAAGCTCTTCAATGATGTAGCTCAAAATGAAAGTTCTTTCAATCCAACAATTTTGCAGAGATGCTAATCCCTCTCCCAGGTGAATCCTTGCCAGGCCTTTCTGACAATCCTGGGATACCCTGGGGCCAGTATAGAGTTCAAGGGCAGACCAGACTGGGGGAGGGGTTCCTGAGGGACCTGGAACCAGCGTCACCAGCACAGTCAGAATTGCAACCTAGTGGCAAAGATAACTGTGAGAACAATCTCAAAGGTGGGGCCAGGACAGAAATGGTAGAATAAACAGCAGAGCTTGTGATGGTTATTATAGGATGGGACAAAGCTCAAGGAGCAGTTGTAGAATGCAGTTCAGGACCAAGTCATTATTTTTATTTAATCAACTTTTACTAAATGTGCTCCGGGTGCCAGCAATGCAAATATGAATGAGACCTCTCTTGCCATCATGGAATTCACAAAGGAGACTGTGACTTGGCATGCTCCCTTTAGATGGTGCCCGGATTTGTTGGAGGAGTGGACATGGCAGCTTAAATGAGCCATCTTGGGCTGTGCACAACCCAGAAATTTCGAGGTGTGCCAGTGTGTCTGTCTAGTATCATTGTAGGAGGATGTAGAGTCATTCTATGATTGTTTCTGACATCTCTGTGGCTCTGAGTCTTCTTAGAAGGAGCACTTTAAAAATCAGAGTTCTGGGCCAGGCATGGTGGCTCACGCCTGTAATCCCAGCACTTTGGGAGGCCAAGGTAGGCGGATCACGAGGTCAGGAGATCAAGACCATCCTGGCTAACACGGTGAAACCCCGTCTCTACGAAAAATACAAAAAATTAGCCGGGTGTGGTGGCGGGTGCCTGTAGTCCCAGCTACTTGGGAGGCTGAGGCAGGAGAATGGCGTGAACCCGGGAGGCGGAGCTTGCACTGAGCCGAGATTGCACCACTGCACTCCAGGCTGGGCGACAGTGTGAGACTCCGTCTCAAAAAAAAAAAAAAATCAGGGTTCTGGCAGAGTGTGGTAGCTCAGGTGTGTAATCCCAGCACTTAGGGAGGCTGAGGTGGGCAGTTCATTTGAGGCCAGGAGTTCGAGACCAGCTTGGCCAATGTGGCAAAACCCCGTCTCTACTAAAAAAAATACAAAAATTAGCCGGGTGTGGTGGCACACACCTATAATCCCAGCTACGTGGGAGGTTCAGGCAGGAGAATCCCTTGAGCCCAGGAGGTGGAGGTTGCAATGAGCTGAGATTGCTCCATTGCACTCCAGCCTGGGCAACAGAGTGAGACCCTGTTTCAAAAAGGCTGGGCGCAGTAGCTCAAGGCTGTAATCCCAGCACTTTGGGAGGCCAAGGCAGGAGAATCACCTGAGGTCACAAGTTCGAGACCAGCCTGGCCAACATGGCGAAACCCTATCTCTACTTAAAAATACAAAAATTAGCTGGGCATGGTGATGCGCCCCTGTAGTCCCAGCTACTGAGGAAGCTGAGGCAGGAGAATCCCTTGAACCCAGGAGGTGGAGGTTGTGGTGAGCTGAGATTGCCCCACTGCACTCTAACCTGGGTCGCAGAGTGGGACTCTGTCTCAAAACAAAACAAAAAAATCAGAGTTCCGAGTGAATTTTACTACTTACCCTTTGCCCTTAGCCTAGCTGAGCCTAGATGAAGGTTTGAGTAGAAGTGATTGGGAGGTGGACAGGCTGTGCAAGTTATAAGAAAACAAATTTGCTGGCCGGGCACGGAGAGAATCAAGGAGAATTGCTTGAACCTGGGAGGCGGAGGTTGCAGTGAGCCGAGATTTCACCACTGCACTCCAGCCTGGCAACAGAGTGAGACTCCATCTCAAAAAAAAGAAAAAACAGCTGGGTGCGGTGGCTCACGTCGGTAATCCCAGCACTTTGGGAGGCTGAGGCGGGCGGATCATGAGGTAAGGAGATCGAGACCATCCTGGCTAACACAGTGAAACCCTGTCTCGACTGAAAATACAAATTAGCCCGGTGTGGCGGCACGTGCCTGTAGTCCCAGCTATTAGAAAGGCTGAGGCAGGAGAATTGCTTGAACCTGGGAGGCAGAGGTTGCAGTGAGCTGAGATTGCGCCACTGTACTCCAGCCTGGGAGACACAGCGAGACTCCGTCTCAAAAAAAAAAAAAAAAAAAAAATTTGTTGACTGGGCATGGTGGCTCACACATGTAATCCCAGCACTTTGGGAGGCCCAGGCTGACCGATTGCATGAGGCCGCGAGTTTGAGACCAGCCTGGCCAACATGGCAAAAATCCTGTCTCTACAAAAAATACAAAAATTAGCTGGACATGGTGGCTAACACCTGTATTCCCAGCTACTCCTGAGGCTGAGGCACGAATTGCTTGAACCTGGGAGGTGGAAGTTGCAGTGAGCGCAGATTGGGCCACTGCACTCCAGCCTGGGCGACAGCAAGACTCTCTGTCTCAAAAAAAAAAAAAAAAAAGAAAAAAACAAGACAAAACATTCCTTCATGTACATTCAATGGAAAAACTTCAAAATTGTTATGTTTATTTTCACATATGTGGCATTTCCTGTGATTGTTATGACTCTAACCCTGCATAAGGGTAGTTTTGTCATCCCATTTGCCTTTCAGCTTTCAGAGAGCTGAAGTTAATGTGTTCAAAGCCCTTGTTGGCTCCATATTAACTAGCCATTAAAAGTGATACTATGTAATTTTTAATGACATGGAAAATGTTTACAATGTATTGTAAAATGGGGAAGTTATAAAATAGGATATAATGTTTGATACCATTTTTGCAAGAAAAATCTTTCTGGAAGGGTCTGTAGTTGTCTCTGAATGGTAGGATTATGAGTGATTTTTATTTTCTTTGCTTTCCCACATTTCTAAATGTTCTATAATGAACACATATTGCTTTTGTAATAGGAATAAACAAAGTGTTATTTATTTAGAGATCTGATGGTGGTAAATAAGCTCTTGGGTGAGAAGTTTATTCTGAGCAAGCTCAGATATGGAACCACTGGGAAGTTCCTGATGTGGAATTACTGTGGATTTGCTGGTGATGGGACTTACTTGACTAGGCCAAAATGTGAGGCATGCACTGGGAAACTAGCAGGAAACTAACACTTGAAACTCAGCCTGAAGTTGCTGAAAGACATGTATTTCCAGCACCCTTTAGAATTGATTGAGAATAGTTTAATTCTCTAGTGGTTTAAAGCAGATACAAATTACTTAAGGAACAGCTACAGTTATGCCCTAAAAATTTAATTTTTTTTTTTTTTTTGAGACGAGTCTCGCTCTGTCGCCAGGCTGGAGTCAGTGGCGTGATCTCGGCTCACTGCAATCTCCGCCTCCCAGTTTCAGGCAATTCTCCTGCCTCAGCCTTCCAAGTAGCTGGGACTACAGGCGTGTGCCATCATGTCCAGCTAATTTTTATATTTTTAGTAGAGATGGGGTTTCACCATGTTGGCCAGGATGGTCCTGATCTATTGACCTTGTGATCTGCCCACCTCGGCCTCCCAAAGTGCTGGGATCACTGGTGTGAGCCACCACACCCGGCTGTAAAAAAAAAAAAAAAAATTTTATGGTTACTTTTATATGTCCACTTGCCTGGTCAAACATTATTCTGGATGTTTCTGTGAAAGTGTTTTTGGATGAGATTTACATTTGAAAAGGTGGACTTTGGAGAAAGCAAATTGCCTTCCATGATGTGGGTGGGCATCGTCCAATCAGTTGAAAGCCTGAATAGCACAAAAGACTGACCTCCCCCAAGCAAGAGGGAATTCTTTAGCCGACAGACTTTGGACTTAAACTGCAATATTGGCACTTCTCTGGACTAGCCCGCTACCCACTCTGCAAATTTTGGACATGCCGACGTGCCAGCCTCCATAATTGTGTATTACTTTTCTCAACCATAGGAATGAGGTGGTCTCAGGCCTCATATTCTGGGATCTAGCTTGGGAAATAGTTCCTCTTTTGGATAAAAATAGTCATTTTAAGCTCATCACACTGAATGTGCCCATTGTTCAAGCAGACACCAAACTGTGCATACTTTTAATCCATTTGTATCCACTATTTTTGGTGGAAACATTTGCAGCTAAGCAGGCTAGACTTCTGGTTCTATTTCATATTCCCTCTACTTAGCTGAGTTGCTCTGCACTGCTGAAGTAGACACCTCTGCCTTAGTGGGCACTTTCCCCATGTGAATCCTTATCAGAGGAACTGGAGCCATGATACTGGTTTAGAGCACTTGTCTCTGAGGAAGGAGGAAAAGTTGAGTTGGCACTTTGATCAGAACGACTTAGAGCAGATTGTAGAAAGTTACAGTGGCTAAACTACATAGTGGTCTTGCATTGGGAGAGATATCAAAACACTAGAAGTATGAAGTCATTAAAAAGACAAACCGATTGTGAAGACAGTTATGTCAAAAGATCCCAAAAATTATCATCCAAAACACTTTATCTTAAGACAGACAATAATTATTACTCTAGTTGGTGGCCAAGCCAGAACTCAAAATTTCTAAGTCTTAAATTTCTTATCTCTAAAATAAAATTTCCGGCTGGGCATGGTGGCTCACTCCTGTAATCCCAGTACTTTGGGAGGCTAAGGCAAGTGAATCACCTGAGGTCAGGAGTTTGAGACAAGCCTAGCCAACGTGGTGAAACCCCATTTCTACTAAAAATACAAAAATTAACTGGGCGTGGTGGTGCATGCCTGTAATCCCAGCTACTCTGGAGGCTAAGGCAGGAGAATCACTTGAACCTGGGAGGTGGAGGTTGCAGTGAGCTAGGATCATGCCACTACATTCTAGCCTGGGCGACAGAGTGAGACTGTCTAAAAATAAATAAATAAATAAATAAATAAATAAATAAATAAATAAATAAAATTTCCTAGTTTCCTGGGGCCAAGTGAATACTGTTGGTTCCTGCCAAGGAGAGCTGCCTACTAGGCAAGAAGACCAAACAGCAAAAATCTGTGGACTCCTAAGTCCCAAAATGTAAGGGTCTCCCACATCAGGGATTTGTGTACTGAGGAGGCCCTCCAGAATTTACCTGAGATAACCTACATTTGGATACTTGCAACCAAGAGAATACTGGTGGCCTGTTAGAGTTAGCAGAAGACAACAAGCAAGGAGAGAATTCTAACATATATCAGAGTTAAGAGTTAATTTGAAACACAGAACCAGTAGGGGATTTATTATAAAGAATTGGCTTCATTGCACTCCAGCCTGGGCAACAAGAGTGAAACTCCATCTCAAAAAGAAAGAAAAAATTGGCTTATGTTCTTGTGGGGGCTGGATAAGCAAGTCTGAAGTCTGCAGGCAGTCATTCAGGAAGGGGAGATTTAAGGGCCAGTTGGGGCCGGGAACAGTGGCTCATGCCTGTAATCCCAGCACTTTGGAAGGCCGAGGCAGATGGATCACTTGAGGTCAGGAGTTCGAGACCAGCCTGGCCAACATGGTGAAACCCCACCTCTACTAAAATACAAAAATTAACTGGATTTGGTGGTGGCTGTGGCGGGTGCCTGTAATCCCAAGTACTCAGGAGGCTGAGGCAGGAGAATTTGCTTGAACCTGGGAGGCAGAGGTTGCAGTGAGCCAGGATTGCATCACTACACTCCAGCCTGGGCGACAGAGCAAGACTCTGTCTCAAAACAAACAAAAACAAAACAAAAGAGAAAGAACAGGTTAGAACCCCATGAGCACAGGATAATGCTTGTTGTCCACAGGCAGTAAAGAAAAAATCATGAACAGGCTAGAACCCCAAGGGCATAAGCTGTTTGGAATCTCTGAATTTAAGAAAGGCCTAAGCCCTCACCTTTAAAGGACTCCCCTTATTAAGTCAGTCCTACCCAGGATAAAGTCAACAGATTAAGGGCTATTTATTTATCAACACATTTACAGCAAACAAAAGGGACTTTTATCACATCTGCAAAATCTCTTCACAACAGCAACTTAGATAGATTAGTAAATAATGATTAAATATTATTTAATCAGTAAACAATGATTAAATAAATTGGAAAATGTAGTTCAGCATAGCCAAGTTTATACACCAAAAAGCCATCATAGGCTGGGTGTGGTGGCTCATGCTTATAATCCCAGCACTTTGGGAGGCTGAGGTTGGTGGATCACTTGAGCCCAGGAGTTTGAGATCAGCCTGGGCAACATGGCGAAAACCCATCTCTACAAAAAATACAAAAATTAGGTGGGCGTGATGGCAGGCATCTGAAGCCTCAGCTACTTAGGAGGCTGAGGTGGGAGGATCACTTGAGCCAGCCATATTCACTGGGTGACAAAGTGAATCTGGGGTGACAAAAAGCCATCATAGTCATAAAAAAGAATGAAATTATGTCCTTTGCGGCAACATGGATAGAGCTAGATTAGAGGCTATTATCCTAAGTAAAATAACTCAGAAACATAAAATCAAATACTGCATGTTCTTATTATTAAGCTCTTATTAGTGGGAGCAAAACAATTACACATAAAGATGGAAATAATAGACACTGGAGACTCTGAAACGGGGTAGAGTGGGTGGGAAGAGAGGGTTAAAAAATTACCTATTGGGTACAATGCTCACTATTTGGGTGATGGATACACCAGAATCCTAAACCTTACCATTACATGATATGTATATGTAACGGACCAGGCGCGGTGGCCTGTAATCCCAGCACTTTGGGAGGCCGAGGCAGGCGGATCACCTGAGGTAGGGAGTTCAAGACCAGCCTGACCAACATGGAGAAACCCTGTCTCTACTAAAAATACAAAATTAGCTAGGCGTGGTGGCACATGCCTGTAATCCCAGCTACTCGGGAGGCTGAGGCAGGAGAATCGCTTGAACCCGGTAGGTGGAGGTTGTAGTGAGCCAAGATCCTGCCATTACATTCCAGCCTGGGCAACAAGAGTGAAACTCCATCTCAAAAAAAAAAATTATATACACACACGCACACACACACACACACACACATACACGTAATGAATCTGCACATGTACTCCCTGAACCTAAAAAAAATTATGTAATAATTATAATAGTACCTAATATTTATTGCGTGCTAAATACACCACAAGTTATGCCATTTAATTTATATATATTTTATCATTATACTTTGTAATAATCATAGGTAATAAGTATTATTATCTTTTATACATGTAGAAACTGAAGTTTATGAAAACGAAATCATGTACCCAAAGTCATGATTAATAAGTAAAGTTGAACCCAACTTTTTTTTTTTTTTTTACTTTAAATCCTGTGCTTTTATTTATTTTTATTTTTTATTTTTGAGACAAGTTCTCTGTCTCCCAGGCTGAAGTGCAGTGGTGCGATCTTGGCTCACTGCAAACTCCGCCTCCTGGGTTCAAGTGATTCTGGTGTCTTAGCCTCCCAAGTAGCTGGGACTACAGGCATGTGCCACCACGCCCAATTTTCTATATTTTTAGTAGAGACGAGATTTCACCATGTTGGCCAGGCTGGTCTCAAAACCCCTGACCTCAAGTGATCCGCCCGCCTCAGCCTCCCAAAATGCTGGAATTACAGGCATGAGCCACTGCACCTGGCCCATTGTTAGTTTTTAAAAATACAGGATTTAGGCTGGGCATGGTGGCTCATGCCTGTGATCCCAGCACTTTGGGAGGCCGAGGCGGGCGGATCACTTGAGGTCAGGGGTTTGAGACCAGCCTGACCAACATGGTGAAACCCCGTCTCTACCAAAAAAATACAAAAATTAGCCAGGCGTAGTGGCACATGCCTATAATCCCAGCTACTGTGGAGGCTGAGGCAGGAGAATCTCTTGAAGCCGGGAGGTGGAGGTTGCAGTGAGCTGAGATCGTGCCACTGCACTCCAGCCTGGGGGACACAGCGAGACTCCGTCTCAAAAATAAATAAATAAAAACAAACAAAAGCTAACCATGGAAAATGATATTGATGGATCCAAGTGATACAGTTTGTTCCACCATATTGAGAGACTGGATCCTTCTAAATTCTTCGTACTGCTCATGACCAGTTGCCATACACCGCAGAATATCAATTGCCTACAAGGTAAATTTCACATCGGTCGACTTACCCTTCCTATCACTCCTGATAATGCACTCATGGTTTGTGGGTTGTTTTAGTAGTATGTGGTGAACTATAAACTGTTACAATGGGAGGAGTTTTTTTTATTTTAAACCTCTTAAAAGTTGATGTATATATATCCTTACCACTAAGCATATCTTTCAATTAGGCATGTGGCAATTCCTTTCTTGATGTTTTTAGGGAAAATGAGCCAAATAATATTTTAAAAAATGTATAAGCCAAGCTAGTTTCTGTCCTTTCTTCTATTAAACTCAGGATCACACAAGTAGGCATGAGTGTGCACAAATATTTATGCCTTGCATTGTTCTGAGAATTAGTAAAAGAATATCTTGAAAGCATGATATAACTTTGTATTTGTATCCAAAAATATAACATACAAAGTTGTTGAATTAAAAAAAAAAAATGCAGCTGGGCGTGGTGGCTCACACCTGTAATCCCAGCATTTTGAGAGGCTGAGGCGTGCTTATTGCTTGAACCCAGGAATTTGAGACCACTGTGGGCAATATGGCAAAACCCTGTCTCTACAGAAAGTGTAAAAAACAGCCAGGAGGGGTGGTGTACAAGTGTCTTAGCTGAGGCTGAGGTGGGAGGATTGCTTGAGCCCTGGAGGTCGAAGCTGCAGTGAGCAGTGATCACGCCACTGCATTCCAGCCTGGGCAACGGAGACCCTGTCTCAAAATAATTACTATTTGACATATCAAATTTGGGCACAGTGACTAGAAACAAAATCCCACTGAGATGAGACAGCTAGGTTACAAAATTATTAGATTACAAAATATTAGGTTAGAAGTACTACTGCAGATGTTTAAACAAGGAAGAAAAACATACAAGTGGCTAGAGGTCAGGAAAGGCCTGTCTCTAAAAGATAGAATTTGTATTGGGCCTTTAAAGATGAACAGTGTTGGCTGGGCGCAGTGGCTCACGCCTGTAATCCCAGCACTTTGGGAGGCCAAGGTGGGCAGATCACAAGGTCAGGAGATCGAGACCATCCTGGCTAACACAGTGAAACCCTGTCTCCACTAAAAATACAAAAAATCAGCCGGGCGTGGTGGCGGGAGCCTGCAGTCCCAGCTACTCGGGAGGCTGAGGCAGGAGAATGGCGTGAACCCGGGAGGTGGAGCTTGCAGTGAGCCGAGATTGTGCAATTCCCACTCGGAGAGGCTGAGGCAGGAGAAGGCTGAACGGGACCCGGACTTGCATGACCGAGATTGCCCACTGCACTCACATGGTCAAAAAAAAAAAAAAAAAAAGATGAACAGTGTTTACAAAGTTGGAGCAGAAGGGAAACTGGTGAGAATAAAAGCTTAGGGTACATATGGAGAATGAGGATAGGGAAGACACTGGACTGACTGCTCAGAGCAAAGTAGGCGTGTTGAAGAGCTAAGTACTGATAGGAGCTAGATTAGCCAGGGTATTGAGAACCTGGCAGAGGAGTTTAAATTTGATAAGGTAGAGATTAGGAAATCACTGTAGGTTCTTGAATGGGGAAAGCTTGAGAAAAGTTTTTGTTTTTGTTTTGAGTCTTTTAAAGGCAGATAAATGTGACAGTGGGATAATACAGATAAATTTTAGAGAGGGACTGGGATTCAAGGGAGGCTAGTTAGGGTGCTGTTGCAATATTCTAGATAGGAATTCACAATAACCCAAACCACAATTATAAAAGTTACATAGAATTGGAGGAGAAAGGGAAAAACTGAGGAATATTTCAAAGACAAAAACAGTAAGATTAGTGACCAAATGCCAGTAAGATGGCAGAAAAGATAATTGACAGTATTCCCTAATTTCTAGCTTGGGGAACTGGAAAAATTGTGGTATCACAAACATAAATGAGGACGTTAGGAAAAAAATCTATTTGGGAGAACAAGATGAATTATTCAGTTTGGGATTGTTGAAGCTATGATTTGACATGTCCTGGCAAAAGCTGGAAATAAAGAACAGTCAGATGAGCCTGATAGTGGTGTGCAGGAAGAGGGACTGCAAATGGGACATCCAGGCTAGGAAAAAGAAGGGTTTGGAGGCACAGGTGATATTTTTTTCATGACTTCTTCCAGCTGAAGGTGGTGCCTTTTAGAAAAGAAAGGAGTAAATAGGAATAGAACAGTTAGCTCCCCAGATGGTGTCAAAGAACAAAATGAGATTTTATTTCTGGGCCATTGTTTAAGATCCTGGAACCGGCCAGGCGCGGTGGCTCACGCTTGTAATCCCAGCACTTTGGGAGGCCGAGGCGGGCGGATCACGAGGTCAGGAGATCGAGACCACAGTGAAACCCCGTCTCTACTAAAAATACAAAAAATTAGCCGGGCGTGGTGGCGGGCGCCTGTAGTCCCAGCTACTCGGAGAGGCTGAGGCAGGAGAATGGCGTGAACCCGGAAGGCGGAGCTTGCAGTGAGCCGAGATCGCGCCACTGCACTCCAGCCTGGGCGACAGAGCGAGACGCTGTCTCAAAAAAAAAAAAAAAAAAAAAAGATCCTGGAACCGATGAGTTTTTGGCAACAAATCGGGGAGTCACGAGGATGAAAAAAAAATATTTTTTTTCTTTTCTTTTCTTTTTTTTTTTTTTTTTTTTTTGAGATGGAGTCTTGCTCTGTTGCCGACGCTGGAGTGCAGTGGCACAATCTCGGCTCACTGCAACCTCCGTCTCGTGGGTTCAAGCAATTCTCCTACCTCAGCCTCCTGAGTAGCTGGGATTACAGGTGCCTGCCACCACACCCAGCTAATTTTTGCATTTTCAGTAGAGACAGGGTTTTACCATGTTGGCCAGGCAGGTCTTGAACTCCTGACCTCAGGTGATCCGCCTACGTCGGCCTCCCAAAGTGCTGGGATTACAGGCATGGGCCAGTGTGCCTGGCCTCTTTTTTGTTTTTTAAGCGGGAGGAGAGGATCATTGGGAAGGAAATAGGAAATTGTTGGAAGGAAAGAAAGAACCAAGTGAAAAAATAAAGGTCTAAAAGAAATAATAATATTGTAGAAGATACCCAGTGTTTCATAAAGTTGTTATAGGTGAAAGGAAGCCAAATTTATTGCTAACATTTATTGAGAGTTTACTATATGCCAGCACTGTGGCAAATTGTTTATATGCATTATTTTATTTAATTCTTGCAGTAAGTTCAACTTTTTTTCCCACTTGACATTATATAGTGGACATCATTTTTGTTTTGTTTTGTTTTGTTTCATTTTTGTTTTGTTTTGAGACAGAGTCTCACTCTGTCACCCAGGCTGGAGTGCAGTAGCACAATCTTGGCTCACTGCAACCTCTGCTTCTTGGATTCAAGTGATTCTCATGCCTCAGCCTCCCGAGTAGCTGGAATTACAGACACATACCACCAGGCCTGGCTAAATTTTGTATTTTTAGTAGAGATGGCATTTCACCACGTTGGCCAGGCTGGCCAACTCCTCTCAAACTTCTGGCCGGGCGTGGTGGCTCACGCTTGTAATCCCAGCACTTTGGGAGGCCGAGGCGGGCGGATCACGAGGTCAGGAGATCGAGACCATGGTGAAACCCCGTCTCTACTAAAAATACAAAAAATTAGCCGGGCGTGGTGGCGGGCGCCTGTAGTCCCAGCTACTCGGAGAGGCTGAGGCAGGAGAATGGCGTGAACCCGGGAGGCGGAGCTTGCAGTGAGCGGAGATCGCGCCACCGCACTCCAGCCTGGGTGAAAGAGCGAGACTCCGTCTCAAAAAAAAAAAAAAAAAAAACTTCTGGCCTCAAGTGGTCCGCCCACCTCAGCCTCCCAAAATGCTGGGACTACAGGTGTGAGCCACCGTGCCTACATTGTCATTTTTAATAGATAGATAGCATAGTATTCCATTGTATGAACATTCATTGCAGTAAGCTACAATGAACTGTCCTGTATGTACATTTTCCCCACATTTCTTGGTATATTCTTTTTCTTAAGTAACAGATAAACATTTTAATTCTATTTTGTTGGATAATATCACAATTCAAAAATAAAAATGTAAAAAAATAAATAACAAAAAGGTTTTCTTCCATTCTTGTTCCTCCTGTCACCTGAACCACCATTAGTTTTCTTGGAATCTTCATATAATTTCTTTGTTATGTAAGCAAATATAAATATGTATTCTTACTCCCCCGCTTTTTAATTCAGAATGTAAAAAGCATCTTGTGATCATCTCTTTAGCATAAAATCTTAAAAGTGGTATTGCTGAGGGCAGTTAAAATCTTAATACATATGGTCCACCTGCTCATGAGAGAGGTTGTACAATTTAACCTTTCTACCAACAATGCATGAGTGTTACTAAATTCATATTATTTATGTTCTAATTTCAGTGTAGTTTTATATCTCAAAACTTATGAGGAGTCCAGAATAAATGTTTAAAAATCACCAAAATTTATAAGGTGAATTCTGGTATTATACAGAATTGATTATACAAAATACTTTGGACTTAACTAATAATTTATAACAGGCAAATGGACCCAATGAGAAGGAAAGGTTTGACCCAAGTTGTTATTTATCTTTCTGTGTTTTGCTTGTTGGATAGGTGGAGAAACAGGTTGGAGTGAAAAGATGGAAAAATCCGTTTGTGGTATAAAGATAGAAAATAGAGCTGAATGAAATAAGTAAGCAAAGAGAAATGGGGACAGACTTCAGATGAGAGTGAGAAAAGGGTAAACAATTCCAGTAGGTACCATACATCTGATAAGGCATATTGCCAGATCATCTCTAATTTCTTTTTTTTCTGGACTACTGTTAACAGCCTCTACTTTCTATCATTGAATTGATGCATATGATTATAATAGAAATTAAATTTTCAATGAAATGAATGTCTTTTTGTCATTTTTTTCTTTAAATAGAATTGATTATCTGAAGAAATGGATACTTCTCCCTCCAAAAAATATCCAGTTAAAAAACGGGTGAAAATACATCCCAACACAGTGATGGTGAAATATACTTCTCATTATCCCCAGCCTGGCGATGATGGATATGAAGAAATCAATGAAGACTATGGAAATTTTATGGAAGAAAATCCAAAGAAAGGTCTGCTGAGTGAAATGAAAAAAAAAGGAAGAGCTTTCTTTGGAACCATGGATACCCTACCTCCACCAACAGAAGACCCAATGATCAATGAGATTGGACAATTCCAAAGCTTTGCAGAAAAAAACATTTTTCAATCCCGAAAAATGTGGATAGTGCTGTTTGGATCTGCTTTGGCTCATGGATGTGTAGCTCTTATCACTAGGCTTGTTTCTGATCGGTCTAAAGTTCCATCTCTAGAACTGATTTTTATCCGTTCTGTTTTGCAGGTCTTATCTGTGTTAGTTGTGTGTTACTATCAGGAGGCCCCCTTTGGACCCAGTGGATACAGATTACGACTCTTCTTTTATGGTGTATGCAATGTCATTTCTATCACTTGTGCTTATACATCATTTTCAATAGTTCCTCCCAGCAATGGGACCACTATGTGGAGAGCCACAACTACAGTCTTCAGTGCCATTTTGGCTTTTTTACTCGTAGATGAGAAAATGGCTTATGTTGACATGGCTACAGTTGTTTGCAGCATCTTAGGTGTTTGTCTTGTCATGATCCCAAACATTGTTGATGAAGACAATTCTTTGTTAAATGCCTGGAAAGAAGCCTTTGGGTACACCATGACTGTGATGGCTGGACTGACCACTGCTCTCTCAATGATAGTATATAGATCCATCAAGGAGAAGATCAGCATGTGGACTGCACTGTTTACCTTCGGTTGGACAGGGACAATTTGGGGAATATCTACTATGTTCATTCTTCAAGAACCCATCATCCCATTAGATGGAGAAACCTGGAGTTATCTCATTGCTATATGTGTCTGTTCTACTGCAGCATTCTTAGGAGTTTATTATGCCTTGGACAAATTCCATCCAGCTTTGGTTAGTACAGTACAACATTTGGAGATTGTGGTAGCTATGGTCTTGCAGCTTCTTGTGCTGCACATATTTCCTAGCATCTATGATGTTTTTGGAGGGGTAATCATTATGATTAGTGTTTTTGTCCTTGCTGGCTATAAAGTTTACTGGAAGAATTTAAGAAGGCAGGACTACCAGGAAATACTAGACTCTCCCATTAAATGAATACCTGATTATTATTATCTCATTAATGTTCAGTTATTAATATGTATACTGCCATTTTAATGTTTACCTATGAATGTCTTTTGTGTTATATAATTGACAAGAGTGCTATATAATATATACAAATGCAGAAAATTTATTCTAGTCTAATATATTCAAATACAAATATTAAATATATGAAATACGTTGTGAATCTGGTATCTTTATTGGTATTTATGGGTGTCTTTCCAGGTAAATTGTAGTAGAAGGAGAATGTTAACTGCTATTACTAAATAATAGAAGACTCAAAGAAATGACCCCTTTCAGATGGAACTGAAGTTCAAAAATTAGAAATCTTCTACAAATGTTCAACAAAACTCCTTCATTTGTGAAAAATACACTATAAGGTGAAATGTTGAACACCAAACCCTGTTTTGTCATCTACTTGCATTAGAAAACTAGAAGTCATAGGGCTGGGTAAAGGAGCCTGAGTTAAGGCAAGAAAAGAGGAAACAAGGGAAAATAAGTGTTTTTTTTTTTTTTTTTTTTTGAGACGGAGTCTCGCTCTGTCGCCCAGGCTGGAGCGCAGTGGCGCGATCTCGGCTCACTGCAAGCTCCGCCTCCTGGGTTCACGCCATTCTCCTGCCTCAGCCTCTCCGAGTAGCTGGGACTACAGGCGCCCGCCACCACGCCCAGCTAATTTTTTGTATTTTTAGTAGAGATGGGGTTTCACCGTGGTCTCGATCTCCTGACCTCGTGATCTGCCCGCCTCGGCCTCTCAAAGTGCTGGGATTACAAGCGTGAGCCACCGCGCCCGGCACATAAGTGGTTTCTTAATGACAATGGGTGGTTGTCCAAAGTTAGAACAGAAAATTGGTCTTCTCCTTATTATGACCACATTAGGCGATACATAGGAAATAGAAATAGGGAGAAGTGTGGATTCTTGCCAGTCCTACCTAGTCCATGCCATTTTGTCCCTGATGTTTGGAGACTTAACTTTAGGGTAGGGTCTACTTATCCTCAGTTATGTAGGTCTTTTCCAAGGCTGCCCTTGTTTATGATTTTGTGGCTAGTGTATGTGTGAGCTGCAGTAAATGTACTCCTTACTCCTGAAAAAGGCACCAACAGTAATCATAATATAGCAGAAAATTGACATGGTATCCTGAGATTCTTTTCAAAAAGGTCTAAAAGTCTATAAAAGCATATATGATGGCATTAAGTCTAATTTTGGCCATTCTTACCAATTTAGCACAAATAAATGATATGGCACTTGTTATTAAACTATTGTCTCAGGTCCACATTCCCCCTTCTAATACATTTCTCTGTAATGCTGTGGCTCAAACCCTGCAAACTACATTTTTTCTATATCAGCTGGTGTCTCACTAGGTTCCATCAATAAAGGGCATTAGAGGGAGACTGGGAGGCAGAAGGGAAGAAGGGACTTCCTCCTTTCCATTTGTTTACAGTTTCTGTCACTGTTATCCCAGCAACAAGCAAGAGCCCTTTGCTCCAGCAGCAGCAATTGATTTCAGCCTTGAGCCTCTTTTGACATCCTCCCCACCCACAACTAGCCTCATCATATCCTTCCCTGAAGTAGTAGGTTCAGCCAGACAGCATCCTCTCAGGGGTCTGAGCAATACTCAGCCAGGTCATTTGTCTGAATTTCTGAGACCTGATAATTCACATTGATTCCCCATTTTCACTAGATCTATCATTGACAGCTGCTCCCTGCAGTTATCACCTCTGGGTAACCTCAGTGTTCCCTTTTTGTTTTTTCAGTCAATGAAAACTCAATACTAAATCCTCTCTGTAGTAATATCATCTAATTTCTGATTTCCTGAGTAACATATCTCTAAACCTTCCCCAAAGGAAACTACAGCCATCAGCAGGGTACCGTGCTTTGGGAAAATGTCAACATTTAGATTTTTTCAGGGATTACTAGACAGTGGCTCTCAATAGAAATTATACAAACTGAAAAAAGAATGAACAGAGCCTGAATGACCTGTACTAAGTACTGAGAAGTCTAGCATGAGTGTAATTGTCCCAGAAGAAGAGGAGAAACAGAATGGGACAGAAAAAAAAATTTGAAGAAATACTGGACAAAAGTCTTCCAAATTTGATTAAAAAAAAAAAAAAAGAAAGAAACCAGCAACCCACAGATCCAGGGAATGAAATGAACCCCAAGCAGGATAAATACAAAACCAAAACCAAAACAAACATCACAGTGTAATGAAACATCAGTGTAACTTTTGATAAATATAATGAAAATCTTATAAGCATTCATAGAAAAAGACACCTAGAAACATCAGTGTAACTTTTGATAAATATAAACAAAATCTTAAAAGCATTCATAGAAAAAAACATAAGACATACAAGAAAACAATGATAAGAATTACAACTAGTTTCTCACAGATAAAATGGAGGCTGGAAAACGAGAATGACATCTTTAAAGTGCTGAAAACGAAAACAAAAACAAAAATCCTTTGAATGGCTTCTCATTGCCTATAGGATAAACTCTAAGGTGCTTGACTTCCATAACCTGGTTATTGATTATATTTCTAGCTATCTTCTGCTCTAGCAATATTCTACTATCGTTTAATACCTTTTTATTATGCAGGCTCCTCTATGTGGACAGCTTTTTTCTAGTTAATTGCCTGACTAACCTGGCCACACAACTCCTTTCCCCTGTGGCTTAATGTCCTCCTTGCACTGGACTGTCTATAACAATTTCTAACTATAAGCTATCAGGTTTCTGGGAAAGGTCTTGACATGGAGGCTCATTTTTCCCTTTCTTGTGTTCCCAAATTCTTTTATTTGGGATTAATAAAGTAAGCCACCTGCATGTTTTTAATCGTAGACAGATTAGCTGCCCATATCTGAAGCTCCACGTGTAGTCCCTAGGTAAGTTTTGTTTTTGTTTTGAGATACGGTGTGATCATAGCTCATTGCAGTGTCAAATTCCTGGGCTCAAGCCATCCTCCCACCTCAGCCTCCAGAGTGGCTGGGACTACAGGCACATGCCACTATGCCCAGCTGATTAAAAACAATTTTGTTTTGTAGAGACAGGGTCTAGCTCTGTTGCCAGGGCCGATCATAAGTTTTGACTTACATTTTCTTGTTGCCTGATTCTGGTTAGTCCGTGATACACTCAGCACTAATTAGCAAGGAAGATTCCTGTTTTTGGTTTGAGTTCCCCTGAAAGAGAGGAAGTAGCAGCCATGTGCATGTTTGTATTTGGAAGCTGGGGAGACAGACTGTGTGAAAGGAAGTCTCTGGGACAGCTCCCACCCCATGAAAACATGTACTGCATCCCTTCTAAGCGCAATTACATACATGCCTTTCTGCCTATCTGCCCTTCCAGTCTATGCTTTCCTTTTTCATTGCTGTTTCCTTATTTTTCTTCTTCGACTCCTCTTTGCATATATTTTTGGAGGTTTCTTAAATTTTTTTAAAGAGTTCCTGGTAAGAATGAGTGATGAGAAAGATTAAAGAAGGAAAATTAAGAAGATAAACTAGCTGGGTGCTGTGGCTCACGCCTGTAATCCCAACACTTTGGGAGGCTGAGGTGGGTGGATCACCTGAGGTCAGGGGTGAGACGAGCCTGGCCAACATTGTGAAACCCCGTCTCTACTAAAAATACAAAAAATTAGCCGGGTGTGGTGGTGTGTGCCTGTAGTCCCAGCAACTTGGGAGGCTGAGGCAGGAGAATTGCTTGAACATGGGAGGTGGAGGTTGCAATGAGCTGAGGTGGTGCCACTGCACTCCAGCCTGGGCGAAAAAGCGAGACTCCATCTCAAAAAAAAAAAAAAAAAAAAAACCTAAATGTATGACTTCAGCATATTTTTTTCTGGGTTAATTTTCCCCACTTAAGGTGGTGGTAAACTACATGAAGGCAAAAACTGTATTTCTGTATTTTACCTGTTGTATTTGTATTCACATCTTCTGCCTCCATCATATGTTAAATATGTAATTAGAATTAAAATTGAGTTAGGCTGGGCTAACAGTTTGATGGGTGATTTTGCAGCAATAGTTTTAACTCTGGACAACAGTTTCTTCAAAAATGAATATAATATCTCAGTCTGTAAACTTTATAAAATGTATCAACAAATAAAACCATTGTATTAGCTTGGGCTGCCATAATAAAATACTAGGTTGGGTGGCTTATACAACAGAAGTTTATTTTTTCAAAGTTATGTAGGTTGGGAGGTCCAGAAGATGGTGCCAGCATGGTCAGTTTTGGGTGAGGGCTCTCTCCCTGGCTTGCAGATGTCTGTCTGCTTGCTGTGTTCTCAAATGGAGAGAGCTCTCTGGTGTCACTTTCTATAAAGACATTAATCTTATGGGATTAGGGCCCCACCCTTATCACCTAATTTAATTTTTATTACCTCCCTAAAGGCCTAGCTCCAACTAGAGATGGTCCCTGACTTAAGATTTTTTTGACTTTATGATGGTCCAAAAGCCATATGCACTCTAGAATCTGTACTTTGAGTACCCATAAAACCATCTAGTTTTTCATTCAGTACAGTATTTAGAAGATTACATGAAATACTCAATACTTTATTAAAAAATAAGCTTTGTGTTAGATGATTTTGCCTAACTGAAGGCTAATGTAAGTATTCTGAGCATGTTTTAGGTAGGCTACGCTAAGCTATGATGTTTGGTAGGTTAGAAGCATTAAATGCATTTTTGACTTATGATCTTTTCAACTTAAGGTATTTTCAATTTATGGTGGGTTTATTGGAACATAACCCCTTTGTAAGTTAAGGAACATTTATATAGTCACATTAGGAGTGAGGGCTTCAGTATATGAATTTTTTTTGGGGGGGGACACAATTCAGTCCATACCAGTCATGATAAAATATGCAAAGTTATTTAAACCCTTAGAATAAACTCAAAATTCACCACCATTATTGATTTTGGATGCTAATAACAGAATGTAGACATACAGTAGCTAGCTGTTGCCCAGTTTCATGGTCTACTTGTCCTAGCCAACCTGAGGATAGTACAGCATAAATAGATAAATTTGTGCTTGACCTTGTGATCCTTACATATGGCAGGCTGTCCTAGTCCCTTTAGTGTTGCTAGAAAGGAATACCCAAAGCTGGATAATTTATAAATAGAAAAGGTTTATTCGGCTTATGGTTCTGATGTCTGGAAAAGTTCAAGATTGAGCATCTGCATCTGATGGGAGCCTAAGACTGCTTCTCCTCATGCCAGAAGGCAAAGGAGAGCTGGTGTGTGCAGAGATTACATGGCCAGAGAGGACGCAAAAGAAGAAAGGAAGTGCGACATTCTTTTTAACCAGCTCTGGTGGAAATAAAGAGAACTCATTTACCCCCTCCCCAGGGAGGACATTAATCTATTCATGAAGGAACCACCTCCATGACCCAACACTGCCCATTAGTCCCTACCTCCAACATTAGGGATCAAATTTCAACAGGAGGTTTAGGGGAACAAACATCTAAATTACAGCACAGGCCAACCACATACATGCATTACCAATCAAGTAAATAATTTTGAAGTTAAATGCAGAAAACTGCAAACTTTTGAGGCTGATATCCAGGGCCAGGATTAAAATAAAAAGTATTAATGCCTTAAACCGTATGTACTGACCATCTACCCTACTGCAAGGCCCTAGGGAGAAACTGAACAGACATGGTTCCTGATTCAACGGAGTTTACAATCTAGGTAGGGATACAGGCAAACCATTTCAATAGCTCGGATGGAGAAAATACCTGTGCTCCAAGGAAGGTACCTAACTCAGCAAGCTTCCCTGAGGAGCGACCCTAAACTGTGCCACAAAGATGGTTAAGAAGAAATGAGGCGGCTGGGCGTGGTGGCTAACGGCTGTAATCCCAGCACTTTGGGAGGCCGAGGCTGGCGGATTACGAAGTCAAGAGATCGAGACCATCCTAGCCAACATGGTGAAACCCCGACTCTACTAAAAATACAAAAAAATTAACTGGGCGTGGTGGTACATGCCTGTAATCCCAGCTACTCGGGAGGCTGAGGCAGGAGAATCGCTTGAACCCGGAGGCGGAGGTTGCAGTGAGCCGAGATCGCGCCACTGCACTCCACTCTGGCGACAGAGCGAAACTTGGCTCAAAAAAAAAAAAAAAAAAAAGAGGCGGGTTACGGCGCGGGTGCGGGGCGGGGGGGGCAAGGAAGGGGGCCTGCAGCACCGGCGAGGGGAAGAACCAACTTACTGATACCTCAGCCAGTGGCTGAAGCCCTAAGAATGGGCAGACCTGGCTCCGAAGGTCTCTTCATAACACTACTGCCGCCAAGAATGTAAGCTGCCCAAGCACGAGGACATTTTTAGAGGGCCCTCAGACTCAGCTTCTTTCGGTCTGTGCCTCAAATTAAGCACATGTCTTACATTTCTCCCAGGTCCCAATTTTCAAGGCTGCTTTTCTTTGTTTTTCTTTGTCGCTCCCCGCTCCTAAGAACCTTCGGCTGGGAAGACATTCTTCAGGTGCAGAAACCAGGGGGAAGCTCCCAGAGCAGTGGGGGCTGAACTCAGGACACAGTCATTTTTGCTGTTGAGCCTCTCCTGCGGCGCTGAGGAGGAAGGCTCAAAGTAACCAGGCAGAGCAGCCGCAGAGGGAAAAGCGAAGACAGTTCTGGTCGGTCCCAGCGCTTCTCACCCTCTAGCTCTCTACTCTCCGCCGCGCAGCCTCCGCTCCCTCCACATCACGCACGGCGCTTGATTGACATGTGGACCCGCCCAATCTCAGTGCGGCAGAGACCGCTGTCGCGTCAGGGACCGGGGAAGGGGGCGACTGAACCTATCAGATTGGGTCGAGAGTGGGTTTCCTGCCAGCGCGGATCCGCCTGCCCACCGCGCGTGCCCCGCCCCTCTCCCGAGAGCTACGCGGCGGCGGCGGAGCGCAGGCCTCGTGCCGTTACGGCCATCACGGCGGCCGCGGTGGCGTCCTGGAGCCCTCCTCAGGTGAGCTGGAGCTGCCCGGCTCGGCAGCGGGAAGGTGAGACGGCCTTGTTGGCAGGCAGACACACACCCCCCTTCAGTCCGCTGTCCGTCCATACAGCCTGTTACTCGCTGCGTCGCTTCCTCTTCCCCCGCTGAGTTAGCCCCGGGGGCGCCGTCTGCAGGCTCGGAGCTGAGCCGGAGGGGGCGCGGAGGCTGCTCAGAGGGTCCAGACTTCTGTACCGGGATTCCGCGAGACCCTCGGGCCGTTGCCCCAGGGAGCGTGACCCCGCGGCCTCCTTGTCAGCCCCTGGAGCGCTGTGTCGGGCTGAGAGCCGGGGCGGCCGCCCGTGCGAGGCTGGGAGGTCGAGTGTGCGGCGCGCTGGCTGACTTGTCTGTTTTCTCCTGAAAAAGTCCTTTTGCGAGCTGTGGCGTAATCCGAGGCCGGGAAGGTAGGGACGTGGTAGGAGGAAGGGCGCTCTCACCTCCAGCCCGAGAGGAGGGGAGGCGGCAGCCTGCGCGGTGCTGCGGGTGGACATCTTCGGGACGCGCCCTCGCCCCTCCCCCCACCCCCCGGCCGTTTTCTAGTCCGGGGCTGTGACTTTAATCGTCTGGACCTGCTTCAGATTCGTACGCGAGTTGCTGGGGCTGTGAACTTTTGACTTGAGTTGTAATATGTTTGGTAAAACAAAAAAACATTTCGACAGGTTTTGTAACCTTTCTTCTGTATTAACATACAAGTTAAATTCGCCGTTAGAACTCAGGAAGCTGGGTTTTATTCAGGGCTGAGGACGTAACCGTGGGAAGGCTCTCGGTGTCAAACTGATGGACCTGGAGTCACCTGAAAATAATTATAGACGTTAGATTAGGTAAGAAGCCCTAGAAATTTGGAAAGAATTAGGTTAAAGAGAATTTCCTAACTCCTCTTTGGGTAGGGAGCAAAGCAGCTCAATGTCCTCCCAAAACGGGTGTTGCCAAAAGGTACTCATTTTTAAAATTTTACTTTGATAAACGTATGACAAACCAACTATAACGATTTCTTCAGCACCTGGAAACCAGTGTGCCTAAACTCTCAGTCTTCAGCGAGGTCACACAGTAAACGGAGAAATAACCTAAGAAGAAAGTTTTGTTTGGTAGTTGTCAATAATATTCTTTCTTTTCTTTTTAAAACACTTTATTTTCTTGTGGGGGTGGAGTCTGTGATGTTCTTAAATAGGCATCCCATTCACAACTTGATAGTAATATGCACTGGTTGATAAATGGTACTTTCTTTTCATCTTGACCACAAACTCAGACTTCTTTGGGAAAATTGTGATCTGTGGGAATTGGCTGTAATATCCATAAACATAGTTTGTAGAGTGTTCAGATCTACTCAGCTGTTGGCTCATGTATTAAATTTTAAAATGTGTACTTATTTTTCTAGGCATTATCTTTTGTCCAGGTTTCTGCAGTGCTTTCAGGTCCATCTAAATAAAATTTGAAACCTGCATGTAATGTTTTGTTAGATACCGAGGGAGACCAGGCGGGGTAGCTCAAGCCTGTAATCCCAGCACTTTGGGAGGCCGAGGCAGGCGGATCACGAGGTCAGGAGATCGAGACCAGGCGGGGTAGCTCAAGCCTGTAATCCCAGCACTTTGGGAGGCCGAGGCAGGCGGATCACGAGGTCAGGAGATCGAGACCACCCTGGCTGACACGGTGAAACTCCGTCTCTACTAAAAATACAAAAAAGTAGCCGGGCGTGGTGGCTGGCGCCTGTAGTCCCAGCTACTCGGGAGGCTGACGCAGGAGAATGGCGTGAACCCAGGAGGCGGAGGTTGCAGTGAGTGGAGATCGCGCCACTGCACTGCAGCCTGGGCGACAGAGCGAGACTCCGTCTCAAAAAAATAAATAAATAAAATGTGTACTTATTTTTCTAGGCATTATCTTCTGTCCAGGTTTCTGCAGTGCTTTCAGGTCCATCTAAATAAAATTTGAAACCTACGTGTAATGTTGGCCGGGCTCAGTGGCTCACGCCTGTAATCCCAGCACTTTGGGAGGCCTAGGCGGGTGGATCACGAGGTCAGGAGATCGAGACCATCCTGGCCAACACGGTGAAACTCTGTCTCTACTAAAAATACAAAAATTAGCCGGGCGTGGTGGCTGGCGCCTGTAATCCCACCTACTCGGGAGTCTGAGGCAGGGGAATTGCATGAACCCGGGAGTCGGAGGTTGCAGTGAGCCAAGATGGCCACTGCACTCCAGCCTGGCAACAGAGCAAGACTCCGTCACAAAAAAAAAAAACAAACAAACAAAAAACAAAGAAAAAAAAAAAAAACCTTTGTGTAATGTTTTGTTAGATACTGAGGGAGACCAGGCGGGGTAGTTCAAGCCTGTAATCCCAGCACTTGGGAGGCCAAGGCGGGAGGATAGCGGGAGGCCAGGAGTTCGAGATCAGCTTAGGCAGTATAGTGAGACCCTGTCTCTAAATTAAGAAAATTTAAAAAAAAAATTAAAAAGGAAAATAATAAAGAAAAGAGATATTTAGTGATACTTCATGGTTCTGGGTTTTTTTCTTTTCTTTTTTTTTTTTTTTGAGACGGAGTCTCTGTTGCCCAGGCTGGAGTGCAGTGGTACAATCTTGGCTCACTGCAACCACTGCCTCTCAGGTTCAAGCGATTCTTGTGCCTCAGTCCCCCAAGTAGCTGGGACTACAGGTGTGTACCACCATGCCCAGCTAATTTTTTTTGTATATATATATTTCTTTCTTTCTTTTTTTTTTTTTTTTTTTTTTTGTGACGGAGTCTCGTGCAGTGGCGGGATCTTGGCTCACTGCAACCTCTGCCTGCCGGGTTCAAGCATTTCTCTGCCTCAGCCTCCCCAGTAGCTGGGATTACAGGCGCCTGCCACCATGCCCGACTAATTTTTGTATTTTTAGTAGAGGCAGGGTTTCACCATCTCGGCCAGGCTGGTCTTGAACTCCTGACCTTGTGATCCACCTGCCTTGGCCTCCCAAAGTGCTGGGGTTACAGGCATGAGCCACCATGCCCGGCCTGTATTTTTAGTAGAGACGGAGTTTCACCATGTTGGCCAGGCTGGTCTTGAACTCCTGACCTCAAGCAATCCACCCACCTCGGCCTCCCAAAGTGCTGGGATTACAGGTGTGAGCCACCATGCCTGGCCTATATTCATTTTTCAAAATTTTTCTAGAGTTTAACATTTTTATTGCTTTGTACTTTTATTTTACTTTTTCACCGTTGTGTTTTTCAAAGCTGAAGGTACATTTGATGTGATTATTATAAATTACTTGTCAGGAAGACTTGACTTAATGAATACAGATACAGTTCATTTTTAAAATCATGGTTTAATAATTTTTTGAATTTACCTTTATAATATAGAAAAATACCAGATGTTCTTTATCTGCACTAGAAAATTAAATGATTATTTCATTGATAAGTAAAATTGAAGGGAACTTTGAAATCACTGAGCATTTAACAAATTCTCTATAAATACTGTGATGTTAGGAAGATGACAAGGCTAAATATGACATTTAAAGATTTAAGGAAACTTATGTCTGGCTGATCCTCACCTTAAACTCTAATGAACATAGAATTTATAGTCTTCCCTTCAAAACTGATTCCATATGCTGACTTTGTTTTGGTGACATTACCGTGCTTTCAATTACCCAGGCACAAACTTTGGTTTTATCTCTATGCGCGTAACAACATTGGCTGATTTTTGCCAGCCATTTTTATCTTTGAACTACTCGCTAGCCTTTAATTGGGTTTTCTGCTTGGTTTTTCTCTCTGCTTAGTATGTCTTCCTAAATATTAGAATTATGCTTCAAACACATCCTTCACTTTTCGGAAACCAGTGATAACTCTCTGTTATCTTCAGAGTATAGTTCAGAATTCATAGCCTAATGACAGTCTGCTCAAACCTGTTTTTCTGGGGTCAGCACTATTTCCTTCTTTTTTTTAAATCAGTGCCAGCACTATTTCTTTATAGGAGCTGTCCACTCTAACCAAACCAGTCTCTAATTCTTATTTACCGTTTGTATTTTTTCACCTTCGTATCATTCCTTTTTCTTTCTTTTTTTTTTTTTGAGACAGAGTCTCGCTCTGTTGCCCAGGCTAGAATACAATGGTGTGATCTCGGCTCACCGCAACCTCTGCCTCCTGGGTTTAAGCGATTCTCCTACCTCAGCCTCCCTAGTAGCTGGGACTATAGGCATGCGCCACCACACCGGCTAATTTTGTATTTTTAGTAGAGATGGGGTTTCTCCATGTTGGTCAGGCCGGTCTCAAACTCCCGACTTCAGGTGATCCACTCGCCTTGGCCTCCCAAAGTGCTAGGATTACAGGTGTGAGCCACTGTGCCCGGCCTCTTTCTTTTTTTTTTTTTTTCTTTCAGGCGTCTCACTTTGTCACCCAGGCTGGAGTGCAGTGGCACCATCTTGGCTCACTGCAACTTCCGTCTCCTCGGTTCAAGTGATTCTCCTGTGTCAGTCTTCCGAGTAGCTAGGATTACAGGTGCATGCCACTACGCCCGGCTAATTTTGCATTTTTAGTAGAGATGGGGTTTCACCATGTTGGCCAGGCTGGTCTTGAACTCCTGACCTCAGGTGTTCCCCATGCCTCGGCTTCCCAAAGTGTTGGGATTACAGGCGTGAGCCACTGCGCCCGGCCAGGTTGCCTAGTCTTTAAAATTTTTTTTTCTCCTAAATTACCAAGTAGCAAATGAAGTAAAATTTAGTTGAATTTTCGCTTTTGGTCCTTTGGTGCAGCCTTCCAAATGTTTTTCCTGTTCCCTATGTTGCTTGCTTGCCTGCTCTCTTTTCTTTTCTTTTCTTTTTTTTTTGGACAGATCTCACTCTGTTGCCCAGGCTGGAGTACAGTGGCCTGATCACAGCTCCTCATTGTAACTTGAACCTCCCAGAGGCCGGGATTACAGGTGTGCATCAATTTTTTTTTTTTTTTTAATAGAGATAGGGTCTCAGTGTGTTGTTCAGACTGGTTTTGAATTCCTGGCCTCAAACGATCCTCCCATCTTGGCTTCCCAATGTGCTGGGATTATAGGGGTGAGCCACTGTGCCTGGTCTGTTGCTTTCCTTTAAACCCATACCCCTTATTATTTTAGTATTCCCTTGGTTTTTAATCTTGTGTGGACTTGTATCATAGAATCATAGAGCCTTATTGCTGGAATGTTGGAATCCAACGTTGTGTTCTATAGATAAGGAAACTGAAATACAAATAGACTAGATGTACCAAAATTCAAACATTTAGTGATGGGGGCAGAACAAAGACTCAACCCTTGATCTTCTAACGCAAGTTCTGTGTATTTATGAAACCATACTTCTTCTCATCTCTTGTAATTTTGCATTATTTGCCTCACATTATTTTGCATTTTGTGTATTTATGCCTGCTCATAGATTGAAAACTTCAGGGCAGGGGAACCTTCATATTTACGTTGTAAATTTTTTTTTTTTGAGACAAGAGTTTCGCACTTTTTGCCCAGGCTGGAGTGCAGCAGCATGATCTCGGCTCACTGCAACCTCTGCCTTTCGGGTTCAAGCGATTCTCTTGCCTCAGCCTCCTGAGGTGCTGGGATCACAGGCGCCCGCCACCACACCTGGCTAATTTTGTATTTTTAGTAGAGACGGGTTTCACCATGTTGGCCAGGCTGGTCTCAAACTCCTGACCTCAGGTGATCTGCCCACCTCGGCTTCCTGAAGTGCTGGAATTACAGGCATGAGCCACCGTGCCCAGCCTTACATTGTAAATTATTTAAACAATGATTTAAAGTCTATATACAGTTTATTTCCCCTATGCTTGTTAGATGTATTAACACCATTAACAAAAAGAATATTGTCATGTTTACCATTGAGTTTTTTTTCTTGAGACAGTCTTGCTCTGTCACTCAGGATGGAGTGCAGTGGCGCAATCTCGGATCACTGTACCCTCTGCTTCCCAGGTTTGAGGGATTCTCCTGCCTCAGCCTCCTAAGTAGCTGGGATTACAGGTGCCTGCCACCATGCCTGGCTAATTTTTGTATTTTTAGCAGAGACAGGGTTTCACCATGTTGGCCAGGCTGATCTCCAACTCCTAACCTCAGTTGATCCACCTGCGTTGGCCTCCCAAAGTGCTGGGATTACGGGGATGAGCCACCGCACCTGGCCAGTGTTTACCATTGAGTTCTATCATCTACTAAAAAATGAATCTCTTACGGGTTTTACTGCTGAAATTTAGTTTGTCTTTTCAAATCTGTTGATAATGCAAATTAATCTTTGGAGGCCTTGAATGTGGATACAGAACAATGTAATGATTTAGAGGAAACCCGGAGGGCTTATCATATAACTAAATGCAATGATCTAGCTGTAATGTTCTTTTTCTCTTTTGAGTGTTAGAACTGTAACACTTTCATATTTTGCTACTTTTTGTCCTCTTGTTTATCTGTCAGGAACCATCAGTTCCTGTTGAGCAAGACAAGACAAAATATCTTGTTGAGGCCGGGCGCGGTGGCTCACGTCTGTAATCCCAGCAATTTGGGAGGCTGAGGCGTGCGGAGCACTTGAGTCCAGGAGTTTAAGACCAGCCCAGCCGGCATGGTGAAACCCCATCTCTACTAAAAATATAAAAAAATTAGCCCACCGTGGTGGCGTATGCCTGTACTCCCAGCTACCCGGAAGGCTGAGGCAGGAGAATGGCTTGAACCCCGGAGGCGGAGGTTACAGTGAGCCAAGATCATGCCATTCCACTCCGGCCTGGGTAACAGAGCAAGACTCTGTCTCAAAAAAAAAAAAAAAAAAAAATTTATTTGTTCTGCTAGGCTTGATGGCTCACTCCTGTAATCCCAGCGCTTTGGAAGGCTGAGGTGGGCAGATAACTTGATCCCAGGAGTTTAAGACCAGCTTGGCCAACATGGTGAAACCCTGTTTCTACCAAATACAAAAATTAGCTGAGTGTGATGGCGACTGCCTGTAATCTCAGCTACTCAAGAGGTTGAGGCAGGAGAATCACTTAAACCCGGGAGGCGGGAGTTGCAGGGTTGTGAGATTGTGCCACTGCACTCTAGCCTGGGCGACAGAGCGAGATTGTCTCAGAAAAAAAGGACAGAAAGAAAAATCATTTGTTTCATTTGGTGAGTTAGAGTGCTTTTATATGTTTGTTCTTCATGTTTACTTTTCCTCTTAACTCTAAAGTTTCTAACAGAAACCACGTAGGGTTGCTTTGGTATTTTTCTTATGTGTATGTAAAAATAGTTGAATGCTGTAAGACAGCATAGAAAACTATCAGGTAAAATCTCTCTGGAGGGAAAGGAGTGCTTACTCTTTTGGTCTGTTTTTCATTTGTTTTTTGGTTAATAGTTGCTTTTTCTATTTGTTTAAATTATCAGCTAAAAAAACCTGTTAAAACACTGATTCTCTTGTTTCTATTCCTGAAATTGTAAGTAATGATTGCTGAATTGGACATGAATATGGTATGGATAGTTTTTGCTTTTGTTCAAACAACCAGTTGAATAAAACAAGCAGTGAAAATATGTGGAAATGTTTAAAAGAATGGATGTTTCTCAAAAGTTTTTTTTTTTTTTTAAAAGAATCATCCTGGCCTGGTGCAGTGGCTCACACCTCTAATCCCATTGGGAGGCTGGGGCAGGTGGATCGCTTGAGGTCAGGGGTTTGAGACCAGCCTGGCCAACATGGCGAAACCCCTGTCTCTACTAATAATACAAAATTTAGCTGGGTGTGGTGGTGCATGCCTGTAATCCCAGCTACTTGGGAGGCTGAGGCAGGAGAATCATTTGAACCCAGGAGCCAGAGGTTGCAGTGAGCCAAGATCGTGCCACTGCACTGCAGCCTGGGTGACAAGGAGAGACTTCATCTCCAAAAAAATAAAAAAATCCTTTTCTTCTAAAAATTTTAGCACATATTTTCATATGTTGGTTTGTAGATCAATTCAAATAATAGATACAACAAATACGGTAATATGTTGTGTACCTTGTAATTATTCCAGCTGTATGGCAGAAATATTTTATTAATAGGGCTGGGGGCAGTTTTCTTTGGAAATGCTTGATCATTTGCAAGTACTACATGCTCTTGAATAAGATATTTTTATTTTTAGAAACATTTAGAATATTTAATGTACAACCCCTGTCTCCCAGTAAGTCTGCTGCCCAAGGAAATCAGTTACTTTATTTTTTGTTTCTTTTCATTTCTTAGCTATAGTCTTAAAAAAAAAAAAGCGGCCTGTAAGGTCTTGCATGATTTGGCTTTTGCCTACTTCTCGCTTCATCTCTTGCTTTTGTCTCTTTCCTCCTTCAGCCTTGAATAGCTTAGCCCTTTTTTGCTTTGCTATCTGTGATCATGCTCTTCCCTCATGGCAGATGGCTCCTTTAGGTTAATCAGAATTAAGTTTGGCTGCTAGTATCAGACAGATGCCAAATATTAATTTCTCTCACACCAGAGAAATCCGGCGTTGGCATGGTGTTCATTTATTAAATGTTATTTCCAGGTGTGTGTATGTGTTTTGCTATTGAAAAATCTGCGATAAAGATCTTTGTGTATAAGGCTTTACATTTTTTTTCCTTTTGATTAATTCCTGTTGTGGATCCAACTAAAAAGCTTACTAATTTTTTTTTAAAAAATTGTTTAGTCTGGGCATGGTGGCTCATGCTTGTAATCCTGCACTTTGGGAGGCTGAGGTGGGAGGATGGCTTGAGGGTGGGAGTTAGAGATCAGCCTGGGCAATATAACAAGAGCCCGCCTCTACAAAAGTAAAAAAAAAAAAAAATTAGCCAGGTTTGGCTGTGAGCGTCTGTAGTCCTAGCTACTTGCAAGGCTGGCGGGAGGATTGTTTGAGTCTGAGGTCAAGGCTGCAGTGAGCCGTGATGGTGCCACTGTACTCTAGCTTGGGGGACAGAGCGAGACACTGTCTAAAAAAAAAAAATTGTTTAGAGAAATTATCTTTAAATGTTTATTGAAAACTGCACAAATTTAAATGTATAGAATGTTTATATTTGTAGATATCTGTGTAGTCATCACTCAAATCCAGATGTAGAACATTTTTAGTGTTCGAAAGGCTCTCTTGTGCCCCCTACAATCATTGTCTCTTACCCTCTCAAAAGTAATCACTATTCTGCCCTCTATCACCTTAAATTATTTTTGCCTGTTTTTGAACTTTATATAAATGTAACTGATATGGTTTGGCTGTGTCCCCACTCAAATCTCATCTTGAATTGTTACTCCCACAATTCCCACGTGTGGTTGGAGGAACCTGGTGGGAGGTAATTGAACCATGGGGGTGGGCCTTTCTCGTGCTGTTCTTATGATAGTGAATAAGTCTTGTGGGATCTGATGGTTTTAAAAACGGGCATTTCCCTGCACAAACTCTCTTCTCTTATCTGCCACCATGTGAGAAGACATGCCTTTCACCTTGTGCCACGATTGTGAGGCCTCCCCTGCCTTGTGGAACTGTAAGCCCATTAAACCTCTTTATTTTGTAAATTGCCCAGTCTCCGGTATGTCTTTATCAGCAGCATGAAAACAGATTAATACAGTAAATTGGTACGAGTAGAGCGCTCCTGAAAAGATACCCGAAGATGTGGAAGCAACTTTGGAACTGGGTAACAGGCAGAGGTTGGAACAGTTTGAAGGGATCGGAAGAGGACAGGAAAATGTGGGAAAGTTTGGAACTTTCTAGACTTGTCGAATGACTTTGCCCAAAATGCTGATTGTGATTTGGACAATAAAGTCCAGGCTGAGGTGGTCTCAGATGGAGATGGGGAACTTGTTGGGAACTGGAGCAAAGGTGACTCTAGTTATGTTTTAGCAAAGAGACTGGTGCCATTTTGCCCCTGCCCTAGAGATCTGTAGAACTTTGAATTTGGGAGAGATGATTTAGGGTATCTGGTGGAAAAAATTTCTAAGCAGCAAAGCATTCAAGAAGTGTCTTTTTTTTTTTTTTTTGAGACGGAGTCTTGCTCTGTCGCCCAGGCTGGAGTGCAGTGGCACGATCTCGGCTCACTGCAAGCTCCGCCTCCCGGGTTCACGCCATTCTCCTGCCTCAGCCTCTCCGAGCAGCTGGGACTACAGGCGTCCGCCACCACGCCCGGCTAATTTTTTGTATTTTTTAGTAGAGACGGGGTTTCACCGTGGTCTCGATCTCCTGACCTCGTGATCCGCCCGCCTCGGCCTCCCAAAGTGCTGGGATTACAAGCGTGAGCCACCGCGCCCGGCCTCAAGAAGTGTCTTGAGTGCTGTTAAAGGCATTCAGTTTTACAAGGGAGGTAGAGCATAAGTTTGGAAAATTTGCAGCTTGACAGCGTGATAGAAAAGAAAATCCCCTTTTCTGAGGAGAAATTCAAGCTGGCTACAGAAATTTGCATAAGTAATGAGGAGCTGAATGTGAATCCCCAAGACAATGGGGAAAATGTCTGCAGGGCGTGTCAGAGGTCTTCATGGCAGCCTCTCCCATCACAGGTCTGGAGGCCTTGGAGGAAAACGTGGTTTTGTGAGCCAGACCCAATGTCCCTGTGCTATGTGCAGCCTAGGGACTTGATGCCCTGCATTCCAGCTGCTCCAGCCATGGCTGAAAGGGGGCAGCGTAGAGCTTGGGCTGTGGCTTCAGAGGGTGCAAGCCCCAAGCCTTGGTGGCTTCCATGTGGTGTTGATGCTGCAAGTGCACAGAAGTCAAGAATTGGGGTTTGGGAACCTCCACCTGCATTTCAGAAGATGTATGGAAATGCTTGGATGCCCAGGCAGAAGTTTGCAGCAGGGGCGGAGCATTCATGGAGAACCTCTGCTAGGGCAGTGCAGAAGGGAAATGTGGGGTCAGAGCCCCCATACAGAGTCTCTACTGGGGCACCGCCTAGTGGAGCTGTGAGAAGAGGGCCACCATCCTCCAGACTCCAGAATGATAGATCCACTGACAGCTTGCACCATGCGCCTGGAAAAGCTGCAGACACTCAATGCAAGCCTGTGCAAGCAGCTGGGAGAGAGGCTGTACTGTGCAAAGCCACAGGGTCAGAGGTGCCCAAGACCATGGAAACCCACTTCTTGGATTAGCGTAACCTGGATGTGAGACATGGAGTCAAAGGAGATCATTTTGGAGCTTTAAGATTTGACTGCCCTGCTGGATTTCGGACTTGTAAGAGGCCTTTAGCCCCTTTGTTTTGGGCAATTTCTCCCATTTGGAATGGCTGCATTTACCCAATGCCTGTTCCCCTGTCTTATCTAGGAAGTAAGTACCTTGCTTTTGATTTTTCAGGCTCATAGGCAGAAGGGGCTTGCCTTGTTTCAGATGAGACTTTGGACTGTGAACTTCTAAGTTAATGCTGAAATGAGTTAAGACTTTGGGGGACTGTTGGGAAGACATGATTGGTTTTGAAATGTGAAGACATGATATTTGGGAGGGGCTGGGGGTGGAATAATATGGTTTGGCTGTGTCCCCATCCACATTTCATCTTGAATTGTAGCTCCCACAATTCCTGTGTGTGGTGGGAGGTAATTGAATCGTGGGAGTGGGCCTTTCCTGTGCTTTTCTTGTGATAGTAAGTCTTATGAGAACTGATGATTTTTAAAAAGGGGAGTTTCCCTGCACAAGCTCTCTTGTCTGCCACCAGGTGAGACATGATTTTCACTTTGTGCCATGATTTTGAGGCCTCTCCAGCCACATGGAACTGTAAATCCATTAAACCTCTTTCTTTTGTAAATTGTTCAGTCTTCAGCAGCATAAAAGTGGACTAATACAGTAACCATACAGCATGTATTCCTTTTTGTGGATGGCTGCTTTTGCTTAACATTGTGTTTGTGAGATTCATTTATGATGTAGAGTGCAGTAGTAGTTCCTTTTCAATAATGGTAGTATTCCATTGGATGAATATAATGTAATTTAAAAAAATTGGACATTTGGTTTTCAGTTTTCTGCTATTGTGAATAAAGCTATTGTCAACATTCATTTACAGTTTTTTAAATTTTTTTAAATTTTTTTGAGATGGAGTCTTGCTCTGTCACCCAGGCTGGAGTGCAGTGGCACGATCTCAGCTCACTGCAACTTCTGCCTCCCAGGTTCAAGTGATTCTCCTGCCTCAGACTCCCAAGTAGGTGAGATTACAGGTGCTCGCCACTACCCCTGGCTAATTTTTGTATTTTTAGTAGAGATGAGGTTTCACTGTGTTGGCCAGGCAGGCTGGTCTTGAAGTCCTGACCTCAGGTGATCCACCCACCTCGGCCTCCCAAAGTGCTGGGATTACAGGCGTGAGCCACTGTGCCTGGCCCGTTTACAGGTCTTTAATGAACTTACACACTCATTTCTCCTGGCTGTATATACACATTGGAGTAGAATTGTGCTGTCTTTATCTAGCAGTTTTTGAATCTGCTTGATCTGGTCCTCTGTGGCTGATACATAGTAGTTTCCTGGCATTTCTTCCTTTCTGATAAAACTAGTGACTCCCTTTGTCTTTCTCCTGTGTTAAATCTTTTTTTTCCCCTTTCCATTAATCATATAGTGTTTTTGTTTGTTTTGTTTTTTGTTTAACCCCTCCATTTGATGGAGTATATTATACAATAGATTCCTGTGGAAGACTGAGATCTTGCATTAATGAAAATGTTTTTTTGTCTTCATGCTTCATTTGGTTGGCTAAGGATTCTAGGTTGGAAATAATTTGCCTTCAGAATTCTGAAGGCCTTGCTTCATTGTTTTCTAGCTTGTCATCCTTTTGAGAAGTCTGAAGACATTCTAATTCTTTTTTTTTTTTTTTTTGAGACGGAGTCTTGCTCTGTCACCCAGGCTGGAGTGCAGTGGCGCAGTCTCGGCTCACTGCAAGCTACACCTCCCAGGTTCACGCCATTCTCCTGCCTCAGCCTCCCGAGTAGCTGGGACTACAGGCGCCTGCCACCACGCCTGGCTAATTTTTTGTATTTTTAGTAGAGACGGGGTTTCACTGTGTTAGCCAGGATGGTCTTGATCTCCTGACCTCGTGATCCGCCTGCCTCGGCCCCCCAAAGTGCTAGGATCACAGGCGTGAGCCACCGCACCCAGCCTAAGACATTCTAATTGTTAATTTTAAAAATGTTTTGCTTTTCTGGAATTTTGTGTTTCCTATATTCTGAAATTTCATAAGGTTGTAGCTTGGTGTTACATCTATTTTAAACTATTTTTCCTGGATATTTGTGTACCTTCTGAATCTGTAAAATTCATTAGTTCTGGGACATTTTCTTTAATTATTTTATTGACAGATGTATTAGTCTTTGAAGACTGTCATACCACAGACTGGGCTTTTTAAACAACAAATATATTTTCTCCCAGTTCTGAAGAATAGAGTTCAAGAATAAGATGTGGCTAGGTGTGGTGACTCATGCCTGTAATCCCAGTACTTTGGGAGGCCGAGGCGGGTGGATCACTTGAGGCCAGGAGTTTGAGACCAGCCTGGCCAACATAGTGAAATCCCATCTCTACTGAAAATACAGAAACAGCCAGGCTTAGTGTGAGTGCCTGTAGTTACAGCTACTTGGGAGGCTGAGGCAGGAGAGAATCACTTGAACCTGGGAGACAGAGATTGCAGTGAGCCGAGATCATGCCACTGCACTCCAGCCTGGGAGACAGAAGGAAACTCCATCTCAAACAAACAAACAAAGAGAATAATTTGCTGTCAGGGTTAGTTGCTGATGAGGCTTCTCTTTCTGGCATGTAAACCACTGTCGTCTTGCTGTGTCCTTAGATGGGTTTTCAGTGGAATGAGATCTTTCTTTAATTGGATTAGGGCCCCATCCTATGACCTCATTTAGTCTTAATTATCTCCTAAAAGGCCGCATTTCCAAATACAGTCACATTAGGTGTTAGGGCTTCAACATAAGGATTTGGAGGGAGGGGAGAACAGACACAGTTCAGTCCATAACAATGGTTTTCTCCCTATTCTTTTTCCTGAAACTTTTGTCATTTGTTTGGGTCTCTTAGGCTAGTTTTCTAATTTCCTTTTTTTCTCCTATTTTCTACCTCCTAGTCTTTTGCTCTATTTGGAACATTGCTTTGTTTCCCAAGCCTTCTGTTGAATTTTTTATTTTTGTTGTCAAGATTTTGACTTCCCAAGATATTTTTTGTTTTCTTAAATATTTCTTTTTATATAGCATCTGGTGTGTTTTCATGGATGCAATATCTTCTCTAATTTCTGAGTCTATAAATGACTTAAAAAATTTTTTTTTGAGACAGAGTCTTGCTCTGTTGCCCAGGTTGGAGTGCAGTGGTGTGATCGTGGCTCACTGCACCTCAACCTTCCAGGCTCAAGCGATCCTTCTGCCTTGGCTTCCTGAGTAGCTGGGACCACAGGTGCACCACCACACCTGGCTTTTTTTTTTTTTTTTTTTTTTTAACGTAGAGACAAGGTCTTGCTGTCTTGCCCAGGCTGGTCTCAAACTCTTGAGCCCTTGTGATCCTCCCGCCTTGGCCTCCCAAAGTGTTGGGATTATAGGTGTGTGCCACCACACCTGGCCCAAGTGACTTCTGTAAAAATATTTTTTCTCCTTGCAGATTGTCTTGTTTTTTTTCTTCTTTTTTTTTTTTTTTGGAGACATGGTTTCACTCTGTCACCTAGGCTGGAGTGCAGTGGTGCAATCATGGCTCACTGCAGTCTTAGCCTCCCTAGTTTCAGCCTCCCAGCCTCAACCTCCCCAGGTAAGATAATCCTTCCACCTCATCTTCCTGAGTAGCTGCGACCACAGGCAAGCGCTGCCATGCCCAGCTAAGTTTTGTATTTTTTGTAGAGACAAGGTTTTGCCATGTTGCCCAGGCTGGTCTCAAACTCCTGGGCTCAAGTGAACCTCTCGCCTTGGCCTCCCAAACTGTTGGGATTACCGGTGTGAACCACTGTGCCTGGCCACAGACTGTTTTTTCTAAGTTGACTTTTCTCCATTTGTTTTGGTCTCTAACTTGTATGCCGGAGTCTTATTTCAAGTGTCAGTAATGCTTGAGTGATTGATAGCTAAAAACCCTGAATTGATTGGGATTTACAGACTTTGAATTTCAATACATTATGGTCCAAGTGAGTCTTTTTTTATTTTGAGAAAACTCAGTTCAGATGTTTCCTATTGGGTCACGTTCATGAGGGAAAACTCAGTTTGCTTGAGGGTTAAAGGATGGCCACTAGTTTTTTGTTTTGTTTTGGTGTGAGGGAGCGGACTGTCATTCCCCTATTTTTGGTAGAGTACATAGACCTTTAATTATACCTGGTGATTCCAGTTCAGGGACTCTAAAAAACAAAAACAAGGCTGGGCATGGTGGCTCACACCTGTTAATCCCAGCACTTGGGGAGGCTGAGGTGGGCAGATTGTCAGAGCCCAGTAATTCGAGACCAGCCTCAGCAACATGGTGAAACTCCATCTCTACAACAAATACAAAATTTAGCTGGATATGGTGGCATGCACCTGGCTAGCCCAGATACTTGAGAGGCTGAGGTGGGAGGATTGCTTGATCCCAGAAGGCAGAGATTGCAGTGAGCCAAGATGGAGATTGTGCCATTGCACTCCAGCCTGGGTGACAGAGTGAGACCCTGTCTCAAAAAACAAAAGAAAAAACAAAAAAGCCTTTCTAGAGAATAAACCAACAGACTTCTGTTACCAAGAGTGGGTAGCCAACCATCAGGTAGATTTGGGTAGCTTCTAAGGATATATCTGCTTCTCAGGCAGCTTTCACCCAGCCTTCCTTAATTTCCTCTTCCATCCAGTTCAGGCAGTACCTGGTGCTGCCAGTTCCTGTATGTTTTGAGGATTCCAAGATATAAATTGGGGTTTTCAACTCAGGGTTTAGGCTTCACCTTTCTAGAATTTACTAAGTGAGTTAGTTACCAGTTGTCCATCTTTTAGCTTCTGAAATTTTGTTGCTACTGTTTGCTTGTCTGTATATTTTGCTCTTGTGGGTTAGTTTCTTAAAAAAAATCATTTGTGTATTAAATCCACTGTTTTAATTATCACCTCTCCCAAACCCTGTTTTTACTGCCCTAAGATAAGAATGGTTTTTACATTTTTAAAGGGCTGGAAAAAAAAAATGGATATGTGACAGAGACTCAAGCCCACAGAGACTAAAATATTTACTTTTCTTTTTTAACAGAATAAGTTTACTTACTCTGTCCTTGTTATAAAGTTCCTGATTTCCTTTAAGAAACCTGTTTTTAGACTACTACTACTTTTATTCCTATAAAGAAGCTTCAGTTTATAATCCTGAAACTTCCTGAAGCTATCAGATTTAGTCTAATGCATATCATGGAAGTTACAAGTAAAAATTGCTATGATATACTCTGCCCTCCAAGGGATGAGATACATTTTTTAAAAAATTTGAAACTATGGAACGCTTCACGAATTTGTGTGTCATCCTTCTGCAGGGGCCGTGCTAATCTTCCCTGTATCATTCCAGTTTTAGTCTATGTGCTGCTGAAGTGAGCACAAGATACTTCTTTAATAGAAAATCTTAAAGAGTAGGAAAAGCAAAATGTTGAAGAAAGAAATCACAGAACATATAATGTGTATACACATGCATTGTTCTTGTCATCTAAGTGCAGAGCATAGGAGGCTCATATACTTTAAAGAGGGCTGATTAAAAAAAATGGCTCATTTAAAATATGATTTGGGCCCGTTCTTTTGGGCCTACAACTGCCCCTTTCTCCATTCTTCGTAGTTAGCAAATCATAGCTGCGGGAATAAATTGGCTTTAGGTAATAAGCTGTTTGAGGCAGTAATATACATATATATTTATATATACATACATATATGTGTGTGTTGTCTGTATTTGTATATTTTCCCCTGATGTCAGTGAGAGATGAGAGGGATAATTAATGTGGGTCATGTGTTATACTCAATTACATTGTTCAGAAAATAGAGTAAAATGTGTTTTTCTTTAAGTCCTGGCTTCCAGAAAGCTCAGGTATGTTTCATCTTAATTGTATGAGCAATCTAATTTCTAGTAATTATAAAGGCTTCTTATATAATTATGTTTTTCTTTCCTCTAAATTATGTCTTTGTCATTTATGATTGTTATTTTTTAATATGTATATCCTAGACTTGTTTTTTTGTTTGTTTTTGAGACAGGTTATGGCTCTGTCACTCAGTTGAAGTGCAGTGGCACGATCTTGGCTCACTGCAACCTCCACCTCCTAGGCTCAACAATCCTTCCACCTTAGCCTCCCAAGTAGCTGGGACTACAGTCACGTGCCACCGTGACTGGCCAAGTTTTGTAATTTTTGTAGAGGCAGGGTTTCTCCATGTTGCCCAGGCTGGCCTCTAACTTCTGGGTTCAATTGATCCACCTGCCTTGGCCTCCCAAAGTGCTGGGATTTACAGGTGTGAGCCACTGTGCCCGGCCAGTTTCTGTGAACATGTAAACTCATGCACAATTAAAAAAAAAATGGGATCGCATGCCATACTTTGTTTTCTAGCTTGGCTTTTATGAACATCCTTCTGTGTCAGTGTATGCATAAATCTAAAGGTGTTTTTTGTTTTTAAAACCAAAAAAACTGCCTACATTGTCTCTGTTATAAAGTTCCTGATTTTCTTTAATAGAGCTGTTTCTACTTTTATTCCAACAAAGAATATACGTATTTTTTTTAGGTGCTAAAAACTTCATTTTTTTCTCATCTCTAGTATTGGAGTAATACTTAATCAAAGGATAGCTGTAAGGCTACAATGAGAATTTACGAATCAGTGTAACTGCTAAGCAGTGTTTGGTATCCATGAAGAGCTTGTCTGGATCTCCCTTCCTGCCTAAGATCAATTTCTAAATGTAAAATAACTGGTTTCAAAGATATAGATGTTTATTTAAAATGTTGCTGACTGTTGCCAAACTGCTATCTAGAAAAGACATTCCAATGTACACCTTTACCATAGTGTTTCTTAACGCTGTGTTACCATTCTTTCTAGTCTTTGCCAGCCTGGTAGGCAAAAAATGGACAAAACTAAAAGGAGAATTAGACAAATCCGTAAGCATAATATGAGATATTTCAGCATGCCTCTCTGAGTAATTAGAATAATGATACAAAAATATGTAAAAGATTTAAACACTATAATTATCAAATGAATCTAATTGACATGCATTGAACATTTCACCTAATACCTACAGAATGCAGATTTTTTTTAAGTGCCTATGAAAGTTTTTCCCAAATTGACACATACTGGACAATAAAAAAATCAAAATAATCAATTCTTGAGTGTTTTCTGACATGTTGGAATTAAGCCAGAAATGGATTACCAAAAAAACTAGAAAATTGTCAGCTGTTTGAAGATAAGCAATATATTCCTGAGTAATTCACGGATTATAGAAGAAATAACATTAAACTATTTTGAACAGAACCATGAAAATATAGTATAACTTAAAGGATGTATATAGAGCCATGCTTAGAGGAAGAGTAATAGCCTTCAAATCTATACATGAGAAAGAATGAAGGCTAAAAATAATTGAAAGGACTTCTAAATAAAGATGGCTGAGTGAAAGACACATTTACTTTTATTCCCTTTGATAGCCCAGCAAGGTGACAGTAAAGGATACTTTTAGAAGATTTGAACTACACAGGTAAAGAGAATGAAAGAAGAGACAGCAACAATAAAATTTGGAAACTGGAAAGCAAGTGAACTGATGGTAAACTTCTTACTGGACTTAAAAATGTTTAATCCTGACTGGCAGGAGCAAAAGTAGAAAATACTGCTCAGGCTCAGGAATTGGCAGCATCAGGTGTTTTTGGCAGGGAGGAGGTAAGGGTGGTGCTAAAAACAGGAGGATTTCTTGAAAATCTGTTTAAGAAACAGCTCAATCATAATAGCCCCAAAGTAGAAGCAACTCAGATGTCCATCAGCTGATAAATGGTTACATGTAATGTATATCCACACAATTAAATACTATTTGGCAGTAAAAAGGAATACAGAACTGTTACATGTTATAACATGATGAACCTTGAAAACATTATGCTGTGAAAGAAGCCAGTCACAAACGACCACAGTATTGTATGATACATGCTATAACACAGATAAACCTTTAAAACATGCTAAGTAGGCCGGACACGGTGGCTCACACCTGTAATCCCAGCACTTTGGGAGGCCAAGACTGGCAGATCACTTGAGGTCCGGAGTTTGAGACCAGCCTGGCCAACATGGTGAAACCCCGTCTTGACTATAAACACACAAATTAGCCGGACGTGGTGGCGGGCACCTATAATCCCAGTTACACGGGAGGCTGAAGCAGGAGAATCATTTGAACTGGGGAGGTGGAGGTTGCAGTGAGCCAAGATAGCGACACAGCACTTTAGCCAGGGCGACAGAGTGGGACTCTGTCTCAAAAACAAACAAATGTGCTAAGTAAAGACCACATTGTATGATTCCATTTGTATGAAGTGTCCAGAAATTGTGTATTTGTAGAGATAGAGTGGTTGCATAGGACTGGGAGTAGGGGAGGTTAGAGGGAAATGGGAAGTGACTCTAGGGTATGGAGTTTCTTTTTGGGGTGACAAAAATTTTCTAAAATTCATTGTGGGAATAGTTGTGCAACTGAATAGACTGAAACATTGAATTGCATACTTTAAATGAGTGAGTTTTATGATAATCTGAGTTATATCTCAATAAAGCTTTTTTTTTTTTTTTAGAAAGTTTGAATCTAGATTCCTTCTTTAGTTTGTATCGCTGAGTTACTGCCTTCTTCAGTACCCCAGCAAGAAGACTGACTATTGTTTCTGACACTGAGGGTGAGCACTAGACACAATTGGAGGTCAAGCGTTCTACAGAAAACACTGAATTAAGTTAAAATGCTCAATATTGAGACCCTTACTGAGGCCTCTTCTCTTTGGCTTCCAGAATTCTGACAATCAAGTGGGAATTTGGAGGATGGTTCTCTTACTAACCCAAGAAGAGAATCTATGTTATTTACAATAGCTTTTATGACCCTCCTTTTAAATATGAGGAGATAATCAAAGATCACCAGACATGTGAAGAAAGCTTCTCATATAAGAAACCAAAAGAAATAGAAAAAAAAAAACAACTGGGAGCAATCAGAACAACAAAAAAAGGCTCAATAGAACACTCAATAGAAAGGTTGAAGTTAGAGTAAAGGAGTCCTTTCATAAAGTAGAGGAAAAGATGGAAAATAAATGAGAAAAGAAACTTAAAAGGTCAGTCAGAGGTCAGCTTCCAAATAACAGAAGTACTAGTAGACATCAGAGAAAAGAAGGAATTATCAGTAAAATATTCAAGAAAAATTCACAGAATCAAGGAACATGATTTTGCAGAATGAGAGGCTCTCTGGGTACCCTGGAAAAATGAAAGAAAATAGATATACACTTTCAATTAAAGCCTATTCAGGAAAAGGGAGACCACACCAATTACTGTACCAGAATCTAAAATAAAGAGTTGTTTACCCAGATATTATGGGTTGAGTTATATCTCCCTCAGAAAGATATGTTGAATTCCTAATCCCTAGTACTTAAAAATGTGACCTTATGTGCACTATTCACAATAGCAAAGACTTGGAACCAACCCAAATGTCCATCAACAATAGACTGGATAAAGAAAATGTGGCACATGTACAGCATGGAATACTATGCAGCCATAAAAAAGAATGAGTTCATGTCCTTTGCAGGGACATGGATGAATCTGGAAGCCACCATTCTCAGCAAAATATCACAAGGACAGAAAACCAAACACTGCATATTCTAACTCATAAGTGGGAGTTGAACAATGAGAACACATGGACACAGGGAGGGGAACATCACACACTGGGGCCTGTTGGGTGGGGGGCAGGGGGAAGGATAGCATTAGGAGAAATAATGTAAATGACAAGTTGATGGGTGCAGCAAACCAACATGGCACATGTATATCTCTGTAACAAACCTGCACGTTGTGCACATGTATCTTAGAACTTAAAGTATATAAAAAAAAAAAAAAAAAAAAAAAGGCCGGGCGCAGTGGCTCACGCCTGTAATCCCAGCACTTTGGGAGGCTGAGATGGGTGGATCACGAGGTCAGGAGATTGAGACCATCCCGGCTAACACGGTGAAACCCCGACTTTGCTAAAAATACAAAAAAATTAGCCAGGTGTGGTGGTGGGCACCTGTAGTCCCAGTTAGTCAGGAGGCTGAGGCAGGAGAATGGCGTGAACCCGGGCAGTGGAGCTTGTAGAGAGCCGAGGTCATGCCACTGCACTCCAGCCTGGGTGACAGAGCGAGACTCCGTCTCAAAAAAAAAAAAGAATGTGACCTTATTTTGAAATGGGGTCTTTACAGAGGTAAACAAGTTAAAATGAGGTTATTAGGGTGGACCCTAATCCAGCATGACTTCAGGCCTTTTCAAAAATGGGGAGATTTTGACACAGAGACAGAACATCAGGGAGAAAATTACTATCTACAAGCCAACTAGGAGGGAGCCTAGAGCAGATTCTTCCTAGCATCTTCAGAAGGAACATGTTCCTGCCGAAATACCTTGATTTCAGACTTCTGGCCTCCAGAACAGTGAGAATGTGTTTCCTTGATGTTGCCACTTGATATCTCCTGGATCTTGAACTTAAGACAATCAACAAACTTCTTGTTTGTTTGTTTTTTTGAGGCAGGGTCTTGCTCTGTGACCCATGCTAGAGTGCAGCCTCAATCTCCTAGGCTCAAGGGATCCTCATATTTCAGCCTCCCATGTAGCTAGGACCACCTAGGTGTGTGTGCTACCATACTAGCTAATTTTTTGACCCTTTGTAGAGATGGGGATTCTCGCTTCTTTGCCCTGGCTGGTCTTGAACTCCTGGGCTCAAGCAGTCCTTCCACCGCAGCCTCCCAAAGTGTGGGGATTATGGGTGTTAGGCTACCACACCCAGCCAACAAACTCTTGATCCCTTCATTCTTAAACTGCACTCCAGGTCTGCTTTCTGCCTTCCCCCCTACATTTGTTCATTCCTGTCTTTCTCATTTCATTAAATGGTATTGCCATCCACTCAGTAGCTAGAAGCCAGGTGTCATACTTGATACCTTTCTTTTCCTCATTCTAACGCTCACATACTTCCAGTCCATCAGTAAATCCTGTTTTTTCTACCTCCAAATACATCTTGAATTCTTCTTTTCTCTATCTGCATCACCATACCAAGTCAAGCAACCATCATCTCTTCACTTACATTGTTGGCCTCTTATTTTATTTTATTTGAGATGGAGTCTCACTCTGTCACCCAGGCTGGAGTGCAGTGGTGCGATCTTGGCTCACTGCAGCCTCTGCCTCCTGGGTTCAAGCAGTTCTTCTGCCTCAGCCTCCCGAGTAGCTGGGACTACAGGTGCATGCCACTACGCCCGGCTAATTTTTGTATTTTTAGTGGGGACGGGATTTCACCATATTGGCCAGGCTGGTCTTGAACTCCTGACTTCATGATCTGCCTGCCTCGGCCTCCCAAAGTGCTGGGATTAGAGGCGTGAGCCGCCACGCCCAGCTTCTATTTTTTATTGTGGTAAACTGCATAAGCATGAAGTTGAACATCTTAACCATTTTAAGTATACAGTTCAGTATTAAGTATATTTACATTGTTGTACAACCAATCCCCAGAACTTTTTCATCTTGTAAAACTGAAACTGTATACATACTAACAACTCCCCAAGTCTCCCCTCCTAGCCCCTGGCAACCACTATTCTTTGTTTCTCCTTTATGTTTGTGTAAATTTGTTTGCTCTAGGTACCTCATATAAATGGAATCATATATTGTCTTTCCGTGGCTGGCTTATTTCACTTAATGTCTTGAAGGTTCATCCGTTTTGTAGCACATGTCAAAATTTTCTTCCTTGTTAAGGCTGAATAATATTCTATTGCTTATATATACCACATTTTGTTTATCCATTCATTTGTTGATGAGCAGCTTGGGTTGCTTCCACATTGTAGCTGTTAAGAATAATGTTTCTATGAACATGGGTGTAGAAATATGTGTTCAGGTTCCTGCTTTCAGTTTTTTGATGTACACCCAGAAGTTGAATTGCTGGATTATATGGTAAGCTATTTTTTATCTTTTGAGGAACCACCATACCGTTTTCCATAGCAGCTGCACCATTTTACATTACCACCAGCCATGCATAAGAAAGAGTTCCAATATCATTACATTTTCACTTGTTTTCTGTGTGTTTTTTTTTTTTTTTTTTTTTTGAGACGGAGTCTGGCTCTGTCGCCCAGGCTGGAGTGCAGTGGCGCGATGTCGGCTCACTGCAAGCTCCGCCTCCCGGGTTCACGCCATTTTCCTGCCTCAGCCTCCTGAATAGCTGGAACTACAGGTGCCTGCCACCACGCCCAGCTAATTTTTTTGTATTTTTAGTAGACAGGGTTTCACTGTGTTAGCCAGGATGGTCTCGATATCCTGACCTCGTGATCCGCCCACCTCGGCCTCCCAAAGTACTGGGATTACAGGCATGAGCCACCGCGCCCGGCTGTGTGTTTTTTTTTTTTTTTAATAGTAGCTATCTTAATGGTGATATCTCTGTGGTTTTGATTTGCATTTCCATAACGGCTAGTGATGATGAGCATCTTTTCATATGCTTGTTGGCTATTTGTATATATTTCGAGAAATGTCTATTTTGTTTGTTTGCCCATTTTTCATTTGGGTTATGTTTTTGTTGAGTCTGACAGGTCTTTTTATTTTTACTTTTGTCTGTCCATTTAACTCATTCAGCAGCACACAACAACCAGAGAAATGTTTTTAAGATTTCTGCATTAATGATACAACAATAAATCTTACTTGGCAGCATAATACAATGAAAGTTTACATTACTTTCTCACATCTGTGTGTGTGTGTGTGTGTGTGTTGAGGGGCATCTTTGCTTTATGCAGTCACTTGGAGCACAGGTACCTGTATTTTATGTCACCACCATAATCAGCTTTGGCTTCTCAGATTGTTTTGGAAGGGAAAGTGTGTGTGGACAAAGATTTTAGGGTCCAGGCTAGAAGTGGCATATATCACTTTTACCCATTCAGTTCCATTGGTCAGAACTGAGTCGTGATCTTACCTAATTGCAGGGGTGGCTGGGAAATGTAATATAGCAGTGTTCTAATGAAGAGAACATAGTCATTAGTGAATACTAGCAGTTTCTGTCACAACGTGTATTGGATTATTATTTCCTTGCTTAAAATCCTTCTTATTACATGACTTTTTTAAAGACACAGTCTCATTCTGTTGCCCAGGCTGGAGTGCAGTGGTGTGATCTCAGCTCACTGCAACCTCCTCCTCCTGGGTTCAAGCAATTCTTGTGCCTCAGCCTCCCAAGTAGCTGGGATTACAGGCATGCGCCACCACACCCAGCCAATTTTTTGTGTTTTTTAGTAGACACAGGGCTTACCATGTTGGCCAAGGCTGGTCTCGTACTACTGGCATCATGTGATCTGTCCACCTTGGCCTCCCAAAGTGCTGGGATTACAGGCATGAGCCCCCATGCCCAGCCTACTTCTTATTACTTCTTATTACATGTAGAATAAAATTGGCCTGTGTCTCTCCCAATCTCACATTGTACCACTTTTGCCCTTGTTCTCTGGCCACATCTCTAGCCACACAGTCATTTTCTGTAACGTGAGATTTTTTTTTCCCCCTCCTGGAACCTATGTGCTTTGCAGTTTCTTTTGCTTGGAGCACTCTACTTTAAATATTTACATGACTGCCTCCTCTTCATCCTTAAAATGTCCACTTAAATTTTTTATCTCTAACTACAAGCTCTAATTAGAGTAGCACTCATATTCTGTCCTTTATGATAGCACTGTGTTAATCTTTGTCACAGCATTTTTTGCAACCTGTAATTATTTTATTTGAAAAAATTTTATTCCTCTGCTAGAAAGAGGTGTCTGTCTTGCTCACTGTTGTATCCCTGCATTAACTGGCCAATGCTTAGGATACATTAGTCACTCAGTAGATACGTTGTTGTAGGGAATCTATTATATAGAACAGACTGAAATGGAGATAGTTGAATTTTAACCAAGAGCTCTTAGGATAATTTAGGTGAGTTGCTGAAGGCTTGAGTTTTAGTGATATCAGTGTAAATGGAACAGAAAAGGATGGATGAGAGGCATTTCAAGAGAAAAACCAATACAAATTGATGTGTGACTTAAGGGGAACCTGGGTGAATTGGAAGATAATGATTTATAATTATAATTAATAGATTGGTAAAGAGGATAGAAGGGCTGGATTTTTGGAGATGATGCATATTCAATTTTTGGAGATTGATGCATATTCAATTTGAGGTGATAGCAAGATATTTGAGTAGAAATGTTGAGGAACAGTAGCTTGGATTAGAGAACACAATTGAAATTACAGAGCCTAGGCCAGAGGTGATATGATGAAGTCATAAAAAATGAACGAGCTCTCTAGAGAGAGGGTATATGTGAGAAGAGCAGATGGCTCAGTGGAAGGAAAATGAGGAGCCAGAAATGGAAACCAGAAGCAGGTGGTGTGGAGGGAGGGAAACCAATTTAATGTAGGGGTAAGGAAACCAGCAGTTTCAAGAAAGAGGGATGATTAGGTTGGCTGCCTCCAGTATAGCTATTCCTTGTCATATGCATTTGAAAGTTCTGAAGTGTTACCTTTTATTAAGTAGTTTGAGATCAGAGGGTACCTTGGGTTTTATTTATTCTATAAGAAAGTATAGCTTAATGAGAATGATAGACTACAGCTTTGAGTTACTGTCTTGTCTTTTTTTTTGAAACAGGGTCCTGCTCTGTGGCCCAAGCTGGAGTGCAGTGGTGCCGCCTCGCTCACTGCAACCTCCGCCTCCTGGGTTCAAGCAATTCTTGTGCCTCAGCCTCCAGAGTAGCTGGGATTACAGGCATGTGGCACTATGCCCGGCTAATTTCTGTATTTTTAGTAGAGATGGAGTTTCATCATGTTGGTCAGGCTGGTCTCGAGGTGATCCTTCTGCCTTGGCCTCCCAAAATGTAGGCTTGAGCCACCACGCCTGACCTTTTTTTTTTTTCTTTTTTTGAGAGGGAGTCTCACTCTATTGCCCAGGTTGGAGTGCAGTGGCCCGATCTCGGCTCACTGCAACTTCCACCTCCTGGATTCAAGGGATTCTCCTGCCTCAGCCTCCCAAGTAGCTGGGATTACAGGCACCTGCCACCACGCCTGGCTAATTTTTGTATATTTAGTAGAGACGGTTTTTCACCGTGTCGGCCAGGCCAAATGTAAACTTTCATTGTATTATGCTGCCAAGTAAGATTTATTGTTGTATCATTAATGCAGAAATCTTAAAAACATTTCTCTGGCTGTTGTGTGCTGCTGTGTGAAGAATGAGTTAAATGGACCTGAACTCCTGACCTCAAGTGTTCTGCCCACCTTGGCCTCCCCAAGTGTTGAGATTATAGGTGTGAGCCACTGCGCCTGCCCAAGTTCTTATGTTTTAGAGATATTTACTTAAATATTTATGGATGAAAATATTTTTTAGAGGTGTACACTGAAATATTTACAGACAAATTTTTGGAGGTATACACTGAAATATTTACAGGCAAAAGTGTTTTGCTTCAAAATACTTAAGCAAGGAAACAGGAATGGGTGAGAATATGGATATTGTGGCCATGGACAAGTGGCCTTGAGTTGATGATTTTAGCTACATGATGGGTTTAAGGGGTTTGTTCTCTTCTTTAATGTGTGTTTGAAATTTTACATAATAGAAATTATAAAAGGAGAGAATTGTCTTTTCCAGCTATAACCTTGGGCACATTACTTAAACTTTTTTGAGACAGGGTCTTGCTCTATCACGTAGGCTAGAGTGCAGTGGCTCGATACTCTTCAGCTCCTTAAGTAGCTGGAACTATAAGTACATGCCACCATGGCTGGTTAATTTTTGAATTTTTTGTAGAGACAGGATTTTGCCATGTTGCCCAGGCTGGCCTCCAACTCCTGGGCTCAAGTGATTTGCCTGCCTTGGCCTCCGAAAGTGCTGGGATTACAGGTGTGAGCCACTGCACCCAGTGTACTTAAACCTTTGAAGCCTTAGTTTCTTCAGTTAAAAATGGTGATATTAATACTGATTTTATCAGTTTGCTGTGGTGATTAATGACAATGTATTAAAACCACTTAGCATACTTACTCTGTGCACTCATTGTCCAGTAAATATTTCTGAAGTGAAATACAGTGAGATAACAGTTAGGCATCAAGGTTAAGGGATTTGTAGAGGGAGAAAAGGTTCTGGGCTCTTTATAGCAACCTTTCTTAAGAGATATGTTCTTTTTAGAATGTTGTAAAGTTGGAATGGCTAACTTAAAAGCTTCCATAGACATAATATTTATTTATTTTGGCATGTTTTTAGTAGGAGTTTTCTGATCTGAATGTGTACAAAAGCAGCAGTACAGTGGTATTTCATCTGTTCTAAACCACATCCTTTTACTGAATCTTATTCCGGAAGCATTTATAAGGCAGGTGCCCCTTTGAAAGACATTGTCCTTTAAAGTAGTTTGAAGGTAAATTTTCATTTAACGTTGAAGTCAAATGAGGGAATACTTAAAATGGAAGCATGGGTTAATAAAATTGTATAAACACTAACTTCTAAGAGCACCTGACTTAAAGTGTATATTTTTTGGTAGTAACTTGGCTCTAGGTAGTATATAGTTATCTTTTTTTTTTCTTTTGCAGTAAAACTTGGTTATGGATCGTATATACTTGTCCTTTGGTATCCATGAGGTATTGGTTCCAAGACTCCTTGCAAATACCAAAATTTGAGGATGCTTGAGTCTCTTGTGTAAAATGGAGTAGTATTTACATATAACCTATGCACATCTCCTGTACACTCGAACTCATCTCTAGATTACCTAATACATGGTAAATGGTATTTAGATAGTTAATACTATATTGTTTAGGGAATAATGACAAGGAAAAAACGTCTGTATATGTTTAGTACAGGTGCATTTTTTTTCCTGAATGTTTTAAATCCACGGCTGGTTGAATTCATAGATGCGGAACCCATGGATACAGAGGGCCAACTGTACTAAGAAATTGCTGTCACAGTCTGTAGATGTCATACAGTTTTGTCTCCAGATAAATAAGAGACCTGTGAACACAAAGGAAACTTTCTTGTATGCCTTTTCATTCTCATGTTTTTAAAGTTTGTTTATTTTTTGTTTAGGGAACTTTAATGAGTTACTTAGGCGGAGTTTGGAACTGTCCTGTAGCTACGTGATCAGTCATTTTTTTTTCCTTTCTTTTTCTTTTTTTCTGAGACGGAGTTTTGCTCTTATTGCCCAGGCTGGAATGCAATGGCACAATCTCAGCTCACTGCAACCTCCGCCTCCCAGGTTCAAGTGATTCTTATGCCTCAGCCTCCCAAGTAGCTGGGACTACAGGCATGTGCCAGGCTAATTTTTGTGTTATTAGTAGAGACGGGGTTTCACTATGTTGGCCAGGCTGGTCTCGAACTCCTGACCTCAGGTGATCCACCTGCTTTGGTCTCCCAAAGTGCTGGGATTACAGGTGTGAGCCACCGCGCCCAGCCCCTATCTTTTATATTGTGTTTTATTTCTTTAGAAATGAGGTTTCACTGTGTCTTCCAGACTGGAGTACAGTGGCTGTTCACAGGCACCATCATAATGCACTGCGGCCTCCAACTCTTGGCCTCAAATGATCTTCCCACCTTATCCTCTTGAGTATCTGGGACTACAGGAGTGCACCGCCATGCTCAGCATTTTTTTTTCTATCTTAACATAAAATGGAAAAAAAGTTACTGTTGCCTTTTCTCCTGACAAATAGCAGCCTAAGTAAGACTGGTAGTTTGGAATAAAGGATAAGTTAAAAGGGCAGGAAGGTGAGGAGAGAAGTGTTTAAAAATGAAGGCGAGAAGGAGAAAAAGGAGTTGAGAGATAAAGTTTATATTTTCCTGTGCCTTAATATCAACTTGCAGTGAATTAGTTGAAAATTGGCCTTGCCAGTTACATATAATTGGTGACTTTTAAGTTGTTTGCCACCTGGAACAGACATAACTTCTTTAGCATAAAATTCAGATACAACTGTCGTTGAATTTATGTTTCCATAAAATTGGTAGAACTTTTAGCATTAGGTAGGAGAAGAGGACAGGGAAAGACAGCTATGTCTCAGGCACTGTACTGTTTTACCTATTTTGTTAAATCCTCACAGCAACCCTGTAGGTGTTACTAGAGTTAGATAACTTGCTCAGTGTTACACAGATAATAAATGACAGAGCAAGAATTCAAACTGTAATGTTTCTGTTCTCGTTATCTTTTATTCATCGCCTTCATTATTTTTGCTTTCTTTTTTTTTTTTCTTTTGAGATGGAGTCTTGCTCTTGTCACCCAGGCTGGAGTGCAATGGCATGATCTCTGCCCACTGGAACCTCCGCCTCCTGGGTTCAAGTAATTCTCCTGCCTCAGCCTCCCAAGTAGCTGGGATTACAGGCATGGGCCACCATGCCTGGTTAATTTTGTATTTTTAATAGAGATGGGGGTTTCGCCATGTTGGTCAGGCTGGTCTTGAACTCCTGACCTCAGGTGATCCACCCGCCTCAGCCTCCCAAAGTGCTGGGATTACAGGTATGAGCCACCACGCCTGGCCTGATGATGGACACTTTGGTTGCTTCCACTTTTTGGCTGTTGTGAATAATGCTGTTATGAACATGGGTGTACAAATATCTATTTGAGTTCTCACTTTTACTTCTTTTGGGTTTGTATCCAGAAGTGAAATTGCTGGATCATATGGTAATTCTGTTTCTAATTTTTTGAAGAACTGCTATATGGGTTTCCACAGTGGCTGTACCATCTTATCTTCCCACCAGCAATGCACAAGGGTTCTAGTTTTCTACATCTTCACAAACACTTGGTATTTTCTGTAGTCATCATCTTTTTTTTTTTTTTTTTTTTTTTTGAGATGGAGTCTAGCTCTGTCACCCAGGCTGGAGTGCAGTGCGCAGTCTTGGCTTACTGCAAGCTCCACCTCCCGGGTTCACGCCATTCTCCTGCTTCAGCCTCTCCGAGTAGCTGGGACTACAGGTGCCCGCCACCACGCCCGGCTAATTTTTTTTGTATTTTTAGTAGAGACGGGGTTTCACCGTGGTCTCGATCTCCTGACCTCGTGATCCGCCTGCCTCGACCTCCCAAAGTGCTGGGATTACAAGCAGGTTGTGGGGGTATTATTGTGGTTCTGATTTGGATTTTTCTTTTTTTTTTTTTTTTTTCATTTAAATTTTTTTTTTTTTTTTTTTTATACTTTAGGAATGTGCAGGTTTGTTACATATGTATCCATGTGCCATGTTGATTTCCTGCACCCATTAACTCGTCATTTAGCATTAGGTGTATCTCCTAATGCTGTCCCTCTCCCCTCCCCCCACCCCACAACAGTCCCCGGAGTGTGATGTTCCCCTTCCTGTGTCCATGAGTTCTCATTGTTCAATTCCCACCTATGAGTGAGAACATGCGGTGTTTGGTTTTTTGTCCTTGCGATAGTTTACTGAGAATGATGTTTTCCAGTTTCATCCATGTCCCTACAAAGGACACGAACTCATCATTTTTTATGGCTGCATAGTATTCCATGGTGTATATGTGCCACAT